>NC_052943.1:28191075-28500599 GCF_013358895.1 Oreochromis aureus | reverse complement strand
TCTAAATTGAAAAGCAGATAAAACTGTTTGAAACTGAGCATTTACAGCAGCTAATAGAATTTATATAACTTAACATTTAATGTTATTTATTATAAAGTGTGCGTGTCACAAATAAATAGACCAAGTGTCAAATCTTTATATGAAAAACTGAGTTACAGGAAAAACTAAACATTTGCACTGTTGTAAAGGTGCTGAGTGTTTTCTTGAATTGTGTTGCTTGCTGGTCTTTTGTACATTGTGGGCTTTGTGTGTCCTGCTTGTAAGGGACTGGTCTGTGTGCTGGTTCTTTTGTAGTGTGACTGATGATAACAATAAACATTTGTCAGACTGTGATTCTGTCTGACAACACAACAATTGCTGGTGACCGCTATCTAAACCAGTCACTGATGACCTGACGGTTGGTAACAAGTTAACAATAAACATGACAAATTCATTCATTTTTTTTACTGAAATGTTTCTTTTCTTGGGATTAATATGCAACATTTAATTTGGCATTCAGGACTGAAAATGAACAGCCACAGATGCTCCAAGAGAGACTGATTTCACAGTCAGTCGCGTATTTATATTCTACATATGAACCATTAAACGGATGTAAAAAAGGCATCGGTCTAGGCTCCATTTTTGTTCATATTTAACACCGCAGCTGTGACCCTGACAGTCATTTATTCACACTGATATTCACATTGGAGGAAGGCTTCAGCTGCACAGAAAATTGCATTACAGTCAGCTGATTTATCATAAAAACAACGACGCACTCGAGCACACAGCGTGTGAGAGTACAGATCAGGAATGTGTTAGTTGGAAGGTGTTACACAGTAAAGCTCTGAACAGTCGGCTAAAAGTAACTTCGTCAGCTTAGCGTTCACATATTCGTTCACCCGTCCACACGAACTGTGCGTTGTGCTCATTTCTTACTTTTTTAACTGAGCTGTTTTCTGCATGTGGAACACGTCAAATACACACACACACACACTGTGTAAACAGGGACCAGTGCAGAAAAGCAAACACAGCAGTATCGACCCCGGCCTGTGAATTTGCATTAGCGTACACACTTTATTCATACGGATGCAGCTTCTCTCCAACTGCTCCCTGCAGTCTAATTCAAACTGAGGGCTGCTGTAAATTTACAGAGCGAACCAGTGATATTAACTAAATTAAACACTAAATTTGAGCGAAGCTTTTCCTTCTCTCTGCCCTGCTTTTGGTCTGAAAATAGGTTAGTCTTCAGTCAGGAGGAGGAGGATTTAATGCTAAGTGGACTTAGCTGCCGTAAAACTGTCGTCAGAATGGATACCTCAATTCTCTTGGCTTACGGTAGTTTTTGCAGTGTAGGATGGCGAGTGCTGTAAATTCTAAATCAACATGGACAGACATTAGCTAGGCAGGGTGTGGGGGGGGGTAGAGGATTCCTCGCTCGGTTGAAGGAGGTGTGGTTACCAGGAATTTGCTGGGTTTAGTTAGCCGGTCAGCGGCAGAGTTCCAGCTTACGGAAGAGATCCATTCTGATGAAGACGTATAGGAAATACAGAGCACTGCTTTAGAGTCCACAGAAGTAGAAAAAAAGTGGTCATTATCCATTTTACTGTTGCTTTTTCACACCTTTCCACCGCAGACTGAATCAGCTCGAGACAGAGACATTTAAAAGTTGGTCAGGCCATCACAGATGATGGAGTCCTCTCCCGCTGTAAAGTGGCATGAATGCACACGAGACGGCTTTTGTCTAGACGGGAATGTTAAAAAGGTAAATAGAGAGAACGCACACACACACACACACACACAGTGAATAAAGAAAAACAAAACTAGCAGCTTTGCACAAATAAATGCAGCAATGTATATTAAAAATACATAATAACAAGTAACTTAACAGTAAAAATAAAATGTTTGCAACTTTATCTCCCTTTTGGGAACATTTTGTTCCCTCTTTTTTGTTTGTTTGTTTGTTTTGTTGTTTTTTGTTATTTTAGAGTAATATATTTATTGGTGTTTTCCTCATTTTATGAGGAAATTGTCTGAAACTAGACTACCTAATGTGTGTGTGGTTGTCTTGTGATTGAGTACTTCTTTCATTTTCACAGATATCTGCATGTAAACATGACAGCTCAGTATGACTGTGACAACAAATAGAAAGAGAAATCTGCGGTACCAACACTGTTGCCCTTATAATGGAGTGCCAACCTCAGGAACAGACCACTTAGGAGAACCCACACATCAAACAACAGCTTTATTGTTTCAAATAAAGAAATACCAGTGTATATATAGTATATTGGTTTCTTTTTATTGCCTCCAGAATTTAATTTCAAATCCTTCGCCTTACTTACAAAGTCCTGAATGCTCTGGCCCCATCACACCTTAAAGAGTTCTTCCTGTTAAAAACAAGTGTTTTCTTCAAATTATATAGCAGCACTTTATGTCTCTGCAGGCTTACCTCTCCGGGGGAGCCAGCTCCCAGTTTAGGTTTAGCATACAGAAACCCTCTGTGGGTTTAAGATTAGACTCCAGACCTTATAGTTAGGGCCTGATCAGGTGACCATGAACCTGATCCATCACTTAGTCATGCTGGTATAGCCTCAGGCTGCTGGAGGACAGGCTATAATGCACTGAACACTTCTGCCCAGTTCCCCTCCTGTCATTGGCTTACTATTTCACGTCATTAGCTTTACTCTTCTCTCTCCTGTAGCATGTATTAGGTGGTCTCTGTCTGTTCTCTCTTCTCCTTCCACTCACCCCTGTGTTGGTTGGTAGATGGATGCAACTTCCTGGTAAAATTGAGTTTCTGTTTCCACATAAGGGACTGTCTGATGAGCAGGGTCTCTCTATATTGTGAGATTTTTGCCTACCTTTAAAGCACCTTGAGGTGTCAAACTCACCTTATAATATCAAGTGTGTTGACATGAACGTGTGAGAGGGGGCCATGCTATCAATAAAAGAAAACTGAAATATTGGAGATATTCAACATGCTTTTTTGGTTTCATTCTCTGCTGCCATATCTGATTGAAATGTACTATTAATGTATTCTTTACTTTTTGAACTCAAAAGCCACTTAACTAATATCAATATTACCATCACTGGGCTTTGAGCCACACTTTAAGAGTCTAGGCTTTAAGCTGATAATATGCAGAATGAGTAGCATCTTTCTAAATTTTATTTTTTTTCCATTTTTGTCATTTTACTCTCATCTATATATCGACAGCTATACTGTGAGAGGTCGCCTCTGAAAATGTTTTCCTGTAGGGAATCTAATGTACTCACACATCCTTAAAATATCTAAGCATCACTAAGCTGTGCTGTGCTCACAGTGTACCACACGAACACGAGAGCAAAGGCGACTCCACGCTGTGACGTCTAGAACTGAGAGAGAAAGTTGGTGCTCATGATAAAAAACAAGGATGAAATGATTTTTTAGATCTGACCCAGTGGACTATGTCAGAAACTCATTCAGAAATGACCCGACTATAACAAAGGCTTCACCATGACAACCTCTGCTGGATCACTTTGAGAGGACCTGCTCTCATTTACGACACATTCAAACGTCTCGTCCGTATCTCAGTCAGGCCGAGAAGCTTCGTCTTACCCTTTAAATCTCGTCTCATGAATCAGCTTCTCTCTTTTGTTCTTTCCCAGATTTCCTTTGCATGTCTTTTCATTTCACGCAGGCCTCGCCTTTGTATGAAATCCTTCCTAATTTCACATGTTGCCATCCACACACTCTCACAGGACTGATTTTACATACCAGCGTGTTGACAAATGTTGGCGATATGGAAACACTTCTCGGACAGTTGTATGTGAACAAGTGAACTTTCATTGTATCGCTGCTCGGTGTGTCACTGTGCGCATTAATCTGCTGCTACACCAGCTTCTCTGGTTTCAGACTTTCCGCAATACTTTTCATCTACACTACAGGGATTTGCTCCCATTCGGCCTCAGGGGCATTAAACCATATTAACTTCACTGCTTCTGTTGGCCGGTACATTTCAAAGCAATGGCTTTGATATGTGTGACAACTGTCTCATATGAGTTGGTCCAATGTCAGCTCAACAAAATTTAAGATTTCCCAAAGCGAAAATATAAAAATAAAGCTGCTGGAGAGCGAAAGCACACAATACTAAATGGTCAGGGGGTGACCACATACTTTTGGGAATTAATTCAAAACCAAGAACCGCTATGAGACTCAGATTTTACATTTACTGTAACTGTGTACTGAAATATCTGTGTCATGAGACAAATGAGGGGTTACAAAATAGCTGCATGTAAACTTTACCTTGCTTAGAAAGGTCAAACACCAGTGCATTAAATCCAGACGATAACGCCAAGAGCTGAAAGTTGGGCCAACTACAGTTCCTCTTGTGGGCGCTTGATTCCTGCTCTCAAAGTGAGTCAGTCCCCATAGACTCGTTCAAAGGCCCAACTTTACAGCAGAAATAAACACGTCCTTCTGTTTGTTTGTTTCTATGGTTAGTTACCCTTCTACTAATAAATCTATGTATTATATTGTTTTTATATTGTTCATTCCTAAAGTTAGGGCATGGTCATGTTGACAGGTGTGGTGAGACTGTGAAGCTGCTGTAGCGATCGTCTGCCAAGCCTTGCAGCATTTTTCTCATCTCAGAAATCTCATCGGATGCTTGGACGTGCAGACTTTCAAAAAAGTCTCTGTGTCAATTTTGGTAAGTAGAGTTTGAATAGTTTTATCATTTTTAAAAATTATGATAACCTATGGATCCAAAAATGAATCCCAGATGCTTCAAACTGTAGAGTCCAGAAACCAATGAGCTCGAGCTGTCTTCTAATAACTTATTGAGATCTGTGAATCAATCCTAAACCTACAGGCTATTAGAAAGCCCTAAAGTAAAATTACCTCTAAGTCTTACATCAGACATGAAAAATCAGACACCTAATTTTTTTCAACATGTCTATGCGGCATTTCAAACTAAGCTGTCATCAACAAACTGGATATAACATTTAGTGATGTTTTACTGTGATCAGCTCATTTAACTTCACTGTAGTAATGAGTGAGTACTTTAGTCCAACACAGGAAACATTATCAGCCAGGTGCTTTCAGATACGCTGATGGGAAGGAACAAAAAAAGAAAAAAAAAAATCTCACTGATCCATTTGAAATCGGTTGACTTGATTTGTAAAGTGATAAAAAAAGACCCACAGTGATAAAATGTGATGACAAACTGAGAGAAGAAAATTACAAATTTGCGCAGAACAGATATGAAAAATCGCCATGCCTCGGACTAAAATGAAAGCAAGGAAACTTCAAAACTCTGATGACAAGCGACAGCCGTGCTCAGCCTGATAAGGAAGCTAAATGACAAGAGAACGCAGCATGGTGGAAGCGTGGAAGAGACGACGACACGCAGGAAATGACAAAGCAAAGGCATAAATGAAAATAGCCTTGATGCAGAAAAACGAAATCAGTGTGGTGAAAGATGCGACTGATCAGCAGGACAATAGACACAGAGAACAGAGGAAAGAAGCGAGTCTCTTACTCTGACCAAAGCATTGTTCTACTGTATGCACCACAGTCTTTTATCTATATAGCGATGTCTGCTGAATACATTTGTGGGAAGACATAAAATGTTTTATGGCCTCGGCAACTGCATATCTGTCAGTTGGAGCCGAAGCTGCAGGTGAGTTTGTTGATTTCTAAGAGAAACCTTTTGATTTTGTTGGCGTCCATTAAAACCTCAAAGTTCTTCTAAACTTACAGCCACAAACCAGCTGAATGCAAAAGTACACACAGGTGTGGAAGGCATCTACATGGTGGGAATCAGATTTAAGGAATAAAAGTACAGAGCGTTCTGGCTGTAACTTTTTCTACCCAGGGTAGAAGGTGTTCTCAAGATCACACTTGTTGCTTGACTATCGAGTCCACTTGACTTCATTGAGCAATGACTTGCAGCTTCTACTGGGCCATGGTCTGAGGCCACGGTTCTCACTGTGGAAATGATGTTTGCATTCATGTATCTCTGGGTCTTGGTCTTCATGGATTAGCATGAAGCATGCAGTGATGCAGATGCTGTTCTTATCTATTGAGGTGATGGGAGAGCTAAAATCTAAAACTAAAATGCGAAATATCACCAGACGATGCAGCGTGGAGAACCCATCAGAGGATATATTCTCCCGAGAAGTATGCATTACTAATTTACAAAGAACAACATTGTGTGTACAGAAACAAACCAAATCTTTAATTACAGATTATTCCAGGAGCACTGCTGATGGCAGGAAGACAGGCGAAGGTGTGATTTCTTTACTTAGGTCCAATCCAGAGAGAGTGTCAGCTGGGTAAAGATTCAGTTTTCTATGTTCATGTAGCATTCGGTCTAGATAAAGACACGTTATGTTGTTATTCTTATGGAAAATGGAAAATGCTGTGCAATCGATGCCAGAAATGCACGCTGTGATTCAGCCGTTATCGCCTGCACAGGTGCAATATCTGCATTACATATCCAGGTTTCATCCTTTTATTTGTTGAAATGTTTAGCTTTGATATCTCAAGAGATATGCCAAGTATGGACAGAGTCATTATTTGGTGAAGTATCATACTTAGAAAAATGTTGGGTCGTTCTTTTGTTGGCCCTTGTGGGACTTATCTCACAGTCCAAAAGTATAAATTAACTTTAGGTGTAAATTTCAGAGTTAATAGTACCCTGCCGTTTACCCTTTCAGGTACAACCGCTATCACTTAACCACAAGTTAAAAGAAAAAGAAAGAAAACATGGAGGGTTAAATTTCAGTCTCAGGTCCCGTGGATCAGTGTATTAGTAGTTTATTACGTTAATAAACATAATGTCAGGTATAATTTTGGTTGGGATATATGAACAGACATTTATGGAAATATGTGCAAGCATACATGGAAATACAATATATAAAGCAAAAACGGCTGAACCCTCTTAGGCAGCTTCCACGTACTTTCTTCAAGTAGTCTTCAGGAATAGTTCTCAGGCTTCTGTGCTGTGTTTTCAAACTCTGTATTTTACAAATGAGATATAAAATATATTATAGTGAACGTGAGGTGTTTGCATTTGTTTCCTTTTTATCTGTAGTCAGAGGCAGGCTAGCTGTGTTCATTCTGCCTGGCACACTTAAAGCTCGTCTCACACCTTATCGGCAAATATGAAAATATTATCAATCTTTTTATTCAAGGAAGGAAAGACAATAAGCATATTTTGCTCAGTGGCATATCTTCCTTAAACGTGACCAGTCTGTTTGTTAATGTAAAGAAGTAAAAAAGAGTCGTACGTGAAGTAATACAAGAGAAACAAACACTGCAAATGGATCTCAGCTAGGCACTAAAGCACGTCTGGTAGTTGTGATGAACACAGAGGTGCTTCTGCGTCAGCCCATCATCCATCTTTGAGGCCCCAGAGTTCAAGAGGAAATTGGTGAAATAGTTATTTCCTTTGGATAATGAACATATGCAAGTTTTTCTTTTTATTTCTTTTTCATCAGAAAACGCCACTGCAGCTGACGTCAGGCTGACCACAGCTGCTGCTCATATGTGAACATTTTAAACTTCAGGGGGATGTGTGTTTGACATTCAGAGTTTCTCTGATGCAAAAACGCGTCGTATTGGTTGAATTTGTGTGAATAAACCTTAATTACACATGAAAAGAAGAATTTTCTCCTCCGAGTGTCTGATGCCTTTGAAACCACATCGATGGCACTGCCCTGCTCTCTTTTCTCGCTCTTTCTTACATATGTGCTTTTTGATCCTAATTGACCACTGGCAGCACAACAAATTGCCCTTCAGAGATAATAAAGATTTACTCGATGGCAGCGTTCGGACCAGGCTTCACCTGCTGAATTCAAACCCTCTGTGACTCTCCATGAGCTTCTGTAATTACTCTCAGCCAAATATCCTTTTGTGCTCAGCTGTGAGGCGAGACAGGGGTGTCCTCTGACTCCCCTCCTCTTTGTAATCTTTATCGAACCATTATCCTGTCCTGCCTGTCCGACACGCCGACTCTATTACCAGTATCGCCACACGCACTATGAGCTTTCCTTCATGCTGTCATTGCTCTACAAGTACAGGTTTTCAGAGGCTGATAGCAACCTTTTTACATTAAAGCTGTTAAATATCTTTAATCACCTCATGTAGGCTTTCACCATCACTTATGCGCGTTTCGACAGGGGAGGGAGCTTTTGAATTGTTTGCATTACGATTTGACAGGGCTGTAGTAAGGTTTTAAAAAACAGATACTGACAGTCTCCTGCACTGCAGATGATTGCAAAGAGATCTAAAAATTGCCTCAGTTTCTCCTTCTGCATAAAATGTAAAAAGAAATTAATCTCACCTCAACCAATATTCCCACCGTGTGCAACTTAGGACTACAAAATGTAGCAAGTTTAGAAACTGCTGCATTCTTATCCAGAGTCAGAGAGGCTCTGGGTCATCAAGTCTGCCCATTAATCCAGCGAGAAACTCTGTGCAATCAAAGACCGACACTGGCTGGTCATCAGTGCTCGTGTTAGCTTTACTCAGAATTGCCTCCCTCATTATAAAAGACATGAACATATCCACTCCGAGGTTATTGTCTGCACCTCATATTTTGAAGTTCTAACATAACCATTTTAACAATTAAAAAGAAGAAAAGCATCACCAGCGAAACTAGCTATAAAATACAGATCTCCAAAAGTTGAATCTGTTCATCTGGACGTAGCGTTTTGTGGGAGAAACGTTTCGTCACTCATCCAAGTGACTTCTTCAGTCTCAGCTGACTGCAGGTTTCCCTAAACCTTATAAACAGTACATTTGCATAATGACTGAAACCAGCCCACTGAAGGAACAATGGGCTGAGACAGATTCAGATTCAACTTTTGGAGATTTACCTTCCTGGATGATTGAGAATGCATCAAGACGAAGATATAAAATACAGAGTGTGACTAACTTGGCCTTGGCTGAGTCCACAAACCAAAGGATTCAGTTTCTTATCAACCAAAACTGTAGCGAAGTGTGAATGTGCAGGATATCAGTCGTTCATGTATGGCTGACTGAAAATTAAAGAAACAAAACCTGAGAAACAGGGAGCATCATGAACAAGTGGAGGGAAATCAAGACCACCTAAAAATATCCATTCATCATCAACATCACCGATGTACAAACTCGAGCATGCTAGCCACTAAGCTGTGAAACTGAAAATCAGCTAACACTCTGAATTAGACAAGAGAGCTGAGCACAGCCTCTATCTCACACATTTTTCTTCCAGTTATTGTAAATAGTTAGACACACCTAAACTATCACTACTGCAACTGTAAGTCACCTGTGGATGTGTATAAAGTTATAATTTATAGACTGGTTTTACAATGACGACACTGAGCTTTTCTCTCCATTTCCATCTCTTCTGTTATTTCATTTAAATTTGTTTAATACTTTGAAACAGCACTCGTCGATTGTTACACGTTCCACGGTGTTCTTTATTCATCTTGTTATCTAACAATAAACCCAGTAAGTCCCTCTTCATCAGCAGCTTCTTCGCCACCTCAGTGAAATTTAGAAGAGTCTTTAAGAGTCACCGTGGCTAATTTTCCACTCCAAAGCTTTAGGATAAACTTGATGAAAAGATTTTATCCCAGTCAGTTCAACCACAGCTTAAATGTTATAAAACAGCAACCAGCTACATCCACAATCCGTCTTAGAGTCGTCACACCAACAGACCAGAGGGTTTGATTTAAGTCCTGGTATTCCACTGTCCTGCACATCCATTACGCACACACAAGTCGAACCGGTAAGAAACTTCTGTTGAAACGGGGAATGAAAAGTTAGAACCAGGTGAAGTAGACTGTGTCTCGCCTCTTCAGTTGATAGTAACAGAACACTTTGCAGTACCTAGTTCATCTCACCCCAGATTAAATAAATAAATTACCCAAGTCTGATTCCAATTTTGGAATCAGCTCCATACAAGCTAAACAACACCCAAATGCTGAAACTACACATTTGAATCTGTCATAAATGTATCCCATGATTTCCTGACACAGCCGTCTCTGTTGACCTATATTATACTTTTATAAAACTGAGTGTGAAACCATCATTATTTTTAGATCATGTGAGCAGGAAATTCCTCAAGAATTCCTCGAGAAGAGGCACTACTCCTCCACTCACTGACAACTTAAAATTATTCCAGGTTTCCTGTCTGGAAGAGAGTAATATCACAGCAACCCTCCTGGGGTTATTGTGATATTACCACAAGGTGGAATCGAGTTTGTTGCATCAGAATATTAAAAATTACCACAAATTAGGAGTGCATCTACACTAATACTCTCCTTGATATTAGCATCCCTACTACAATGTGTCAGTTGGACTGAAAAAGCCACAGATAGTAACGTTCATGTGAAATTCGACTCTCAAGTTTGTTGACCGGTTAAAGTGGAATTTACACGTCAACAAGCATCACCTGAACACACCATAACCAGAAGAGGACAAAAGAGTAAAGACGGAGCAAAATGAACATGAGAGGGAATTTTTGCATGTTGTCGTGTGTTCATGTGTCAGTGCATGTGCTTCATGCCTGTTTGTTTACACAGACACATTTGCATAATTCTGTGTGACACATGCATGCACAATTTACAACTGATGCGTTTGTGTGCGTGTTGTCACCCTGCATGTGGGTGCTGTTTGCTGAACTCTTGGAAACAAAGTGCTAGAGCTTAGCAGAGTGTATCTTCACACCATCATGGAGAAGAGGGAGCTTTATTTCGAGGTGTTACGCACTGTCTCTAACACACTCTCTCACACACACACACACACACACACACACACACACACACACACACACACACACACACACACTTTGTATTGCAGAAATAAAAGACTTCCCCCACTTTCACTTGTACTGACAGGACGGCTTAGAAAGCTTCATTGTGATTCACACATCAGTCAACACTCTGCAGTGGAAGATTAACGTGGCTTTATTTGGACTACTCAAACAAGGAAACTGTGAATCTATGAGGACTTCCTCTGAAACACCAATTACACTGAGGCAACAGGAGCTAACGCAGCTGTATGCGTGTTCAGCGTCGTCTAGAGATTAGTTTATGTACAAGACCTAAATATAGGGCAAAGACATTATAGGAATCAGAGAAATAGCACTCAGTGTATCCTGAAGAGAAATCTAAGCAAAGATGGTGGACATCCTGCCTCCAAAGAACCAATCATTGACTGAATGAGCCAATCATGTTGTTCATGATGGCTTTAGCTGCATGTTGGCAGGCAAGTACTGGACTATTTTGATATTACACCTACAGGAGCTGCTTGGTTATGAAAGCCAATGCCATGCAGCTCCCAGTGCACCACTTTTCTGCTGATGTTAACGTCAGAGAAGTTTGAGAGCTCAGCAGTTACCACAGTGCGAGAGGTGGGGTACATCCTGGATAGATCGCCAGCCATAAATAATGATTTGATATTTAACCTCCTAAGACCTGAACTCTTTCACAGCATGCATTTTTAATTTCTCTTTGGTATTTGGGCTGATTGGGACCTGATGAATGTAAAAACAAAGAATTATCTTTTTACCTGATTTTGCTCTACAAGGGCCTGATATCCACATATGAGGACATTATATTTCGATAGAGCAGTGGCAGTATAATGTGCTCGTAAGTGGATATCAGGCCCTTGTAGAGCAAAATTTAGTATTCTGGTCTAGACAACCCAAAATGTGACGCCAGGCCCTAGGAGGTTTAAAAAAAAATCACAATGATATTAATAAAACGATATGAAAAAATACATAAATGATTTGTGATGTGTAACAATATCACAGAAAACTACAAATTTTACCAATGTTTTACTTTTGTAAAGATTCCTAAAAATGCTTTCTAACATTAACACTAATAATTATGACTAAGAGTAATGTGCATGCCTGCTGATCAGCTTACAGTCAAGCACAGTTTATTTATAGTAGTATAACAATTCAGGGAAATACTAAGACTGAGATCCACAACAAGAAGCTCTGAATCAAACTTAAAATAAAATGCTGTTTATATTGTTAACCTAAATTAGGGAAGAAAATGTATTTTTTTTTATGTTTGTGCATAAATCCTCATTTAAAAATAATAAATATGGACCAAGTCCATTCGAGTAATTAGCGTTTAGTTATTTGTGCATGAAGGACAACAGTCCCAAGCTCTGTGATCACAGCTAACAGCACAGGTTAAGGACTTTCCTTATGAATGTGATGTTGTGTTCAGACGTCTAACACAGCTCTACATTCTTACAGTTTGTGACTCACTGGCACTGTGCCTCCTCCTGTCACAGTCTGGTATTGAATGAACAGTCTCGCTGCTTTAAGTGTTCGGATCAGGCTGCCTGCTGGCCACCCTGCTGGCTCTTCCAGAATGAAGCTGCGGGTTAAATCCCCGACCTCTGGATCGACTCCCACTGCAGCTTCCTCTCTCCTCTGTAATTCCCCGTGGGGATCATTAAAGCTACACCTAACCGTGAAGTCAGACCTTTGAAAATTTCCTGGTCCTGTTCACCATCTCGGGGAGCCCTGATGGAGCTGCTGAATAGATGTTGGCAATAAAGAGGAGAGGTGGATATCGATACAAGTTCAGGATGGTACATTATTAAAAGTAAAGTTTTAAAAAGGGAAGTTTAACTGAGGCAGTAAATTATATAAGATTTAGCAATTATCAAAAGTGGCTGATTTCTGTCTATTTCTATCATTAATTATGCTGATCGGCAAAAATAAAAGATCAGTTGGTACAATAACAGTGTAACTCTTAGTATCTCTGATCTGGCCTGCTAAGTCTGCAAAGACTATTCTGGAGTCGGCACTCAACTCCAGGAGAAAGGCTGAAAACGGAGGGATGGATGGGCAGCACTGCTCGTTTTGACTGACTTTAACAGACAAATTAGGAAGACCTATGTGCTGAGGCTCCTTTTGGGACGAATAATGAGCCACATTGTGAAACACGTTGAATTATCCTAATTATTCTTTTTCATGTCATTTTCAGATCAGCTCTCATTTTGTGTCTTGGAATCCTTCATGCATCACGTTGTCCCACAGGTCTAAATGCGAGCCAGCTCTGGCTCATATATGTTTGAGGGTGAAAATTTAGGCCAACCTGGAATCACTCACCCAATGGTTGGCACTCACGCCAGGTTTGGGCCAGCATCAGCCAGTGGAATTAGATCCTGGTGTATCAGTCATGCTTTGTTTGGAATTCATGTGCTGAATATGGAGGAGACAATTTGGCCTTCCTTGGTTGCATCTTGTTTGAGTGTGTTGCTGATTTCCACAGCCGTAAATCCTTATTTTCTTATATGCTACCTGCAGGATATCTTATTTTATCCCAACACAAACATTTCCTAGATTTTCTCGATACATTGTGTCTGTATGAAAAAATGACTTAATAGTTTAAAGATAAAGAAATGTGCATCACTTACTGGCTAAACTGAACTTTTTTGATCTGCACCATAGGTATGACTTTAATACCCTGTTATAGGTTTATGAATTTTCTGGGGTCATCCTCTGAAAAGACAAGGACAACTACGAGGATGTTTTTTTTTTCCCCATTCAGTTTAGGTGGAGGTGACAGGTCAGATCCCTCCCTTCTAGACTTAAATATGAGGCAGAGGTGGAGCTCAGCAGGTAAGTTCCATGCACCTCCAACTAAAGTACTGTTATCTTGAGGGACGTTTTTTTAGATTACAGGCTTTTCAGTCCTCACTCCAACGGAAAGCATGCAGGACACTTTTACCAAGAGGTGTTACTGAAGTTGTTTTCTTTCTCTTTTTTTTGCAAGAGATAAAAATGTCTTTGCTAAGTGTATCTTGCAAGGTCTGCCCCATCTCCCTCATTGTCCTCGGGTGTGTAAGAGAGAGTGACAACAAGAAGAGCAGCGTGGCAGCTAAAAGCATTCTTGTAGACTCGTCCTCATCACTTCACTCTCCCTGAAAATCAAGACTCTCCTTCATCGGTCATTTGTTTGCAAAGATACTCTGAGTGTCTGTGAATCCCAGCACCACCACAGCGGTCATGTCTGTGACCACCTGAATTTTATTGAGTGCCTTTATTGTTGTTGGGCCCACTGAGGTGGACAGAGATGCTGGATATTTTAATTAAAAGTTCCAGACTTCATCCCAAAGGCTTTTTTCGGGAGGTAGGTGTGCCTATATGACTTTTCTGTCTTAGTGAACTGCAGCTACAGTCAGGTTTCCTGGTACATGGGGTGAACAAGTGCTGAACATGCATGAAGCACACTGAGGGCAGAAAGAAGCATAGATGAATACACCTTAAAAACATGAATGTTAGATTCACAGAAGCTGTTTAAACCAGCTAAACAGAGAACACAGTGGCTCGGTGCGTGCTCAATCATCCAGGTAAGGAAATCCCAAAAAGTTTATCTGGACGTTTGGTCTTCAGTCTCAGCTGACTGCAGGTTTCCCCAACCTTATAAACTGTGCATTTGCACAATGACTGAAACTAGCACCAGTGATGGACAATGGGCTGTGATGTCAGTTTTTTTTTTTATCATTAATGATAAAGAAATTATGTGTTAAACTTTACAGTAGAAATAAACACTGGATGGAAAATAAATAAATGAATGTGAACGAATGAATTATATCGATAATTATGCTAACAGACAGTCCAAGAAGTCTGTGCTCCAGTTTTGGTGAGTGAAAGATTGTATTTGGATGTTAGTGAGCACTAATTAGCAGGTATCTGAGCCTGTACAGCGCATCTACAGGATACGGTCCATGGATACCATCTGCAGCTGATAACTCCACCTTCTCATTTGTGAATGGCACAGGGGAGTCCAACAAGCAGTCAGGGGAAGCTCTTGGGAAATCAGAAAATTAATTCAGAAATACAAATCAAACAAAAGCATGTGAAAAACTGGTTGAAATTGTGGTGGGTTCTATTGATTTCAATGTGCACCGGCTTCCTGCTTCCATAAGACATGAGATATATTGACCCCGTAAGAATACAGCTAACAGAATGGTCCAATTATAAGAGCAAATGTTTTTAATTTTACAAACTATTGAAAGTAAATATGTGTTTAAACATATCTTGTGTTTAAAGTTTGCAAATTAAAGATGTTAGGCAATGGCAGACAGTGGACTAAACCAGTGTCAGGGATGTGAGGGGGAAAAGACTGACTGATTTATTGTTTTCCATCTTATAATTAAACTAATAGCTTTCCCCACATGTAGTTACACATGTACAATGACAAAGTGAGGAGGAGCACACTGAAACACAGAAACAGGAGGATATACTTCTTTATCTACCCCAGCAGCAGGGTGGCAATCAGATTTTAAACTGAGGTCTAAGACTGATGCATCAGTACAGTAACTTTACAAACCACTGAAAGGCTAAACCTGTCATTTATATGCTGTCTGTAGAATTTACTCATTCAGCAGATACAGACTGATACGATCATCCCACAGGTGATATACATGTTACAGCAGCTGTGTCTGTTAACGGGAATCAGTGATTTTTTCAGCACTTTCAGACTTTCAGTTAAAAAAAACAAACAAAAATAACAAAGCCTTGTTTAGGTTAAAGTCTTGCTGCTCGCACTTTTTGGGTTAGGTTAAGAAGAAAACCAAGGTTTTGGTTAAATAACCTTACCACACCTTAGAAAGCTCAAACTGACAAAATCCACAGTACTTTAAAAGTCATGCACATTTTATGATGAATGAATTTCTGAAAGAATGAGTTAGTTTGCATCAGTATGATCAATCAAGGTCCAATATTCTTTAATTTTCCTTTAAGCTCAGATTTCAGTCTCCACCAGTCATGGGAAAAACTGACCAAATCATAACAAAGGGAAAATCAAGAGTGGCTTTGCAAATGTTTGTGCTTGAACACTATGACGTTAATGAATAAATGATCTAAATTATGAATTTAATTTGTTCTTTAATTTCGGCATTGTCCAAATACAGTATTCAAAAATTCTAAATATAAAATGTTGTTTGCCTACATTATTATTTTTAATATGCAGAAATATTAGTGAACAGTGTGCATGCATTCATGCACATTTACATTGTTTAGATTTTATTTTTACATACCTTTGCAAAAGCGAAACTTTGAAATCAGAGGTTGTTTCAGAAATGTGACGAGTATGTCTAAAGCTTTTAAAAAAAAAATTGAACTGTTTTGACTCTGATAACTGAAGGTGTCCATTTTTTACAGTGTGCTCTCCATTGTGCAGTGCTGACACGCATAAAAAGTTTCTCTGCTTCAATTTGTGCCAATCTGACTTTGGAAAAAGGGGAAAATGTGTTCTTTCTCCACGGCGATCCATCTTCAAAGTGGGCCTGTGTGTGCTGAGAAGGATGGCGGTGGGGTGATAAGTGTTGGGGATGTAGTAAATTTGAATACAATGACATAAAATAAAGCTGGTTGTCATGCTCTGCGGTTCTGCTCCGGCGGGCCTTTCCTTTCTGTCTAAAGCTGCTCGACACAGTTCCGGATTTACCAAATCCTCCGAAGACGAAACGAACCCTGTCGCTTCATTGTGTGAGAGCTGCCATGAAACACCCCCCACCTCACTACCATCCCTCCTCCTACACGGCCCCTCTCTCTCTCTCTCTCTCTTTTTCTCGATAGAGATTTTAGTGGAGTGGGGGGCGAGGGGGTTGGCGGCACGACGGGCAGGAAGTCGGTTTGCTGTTTGAGCTTTTAAGCATTTGGGGATTGGTTTCAATTTAAAGGCCTGACGTAAAAAAGAAAGAATCAATTTAAAGAAGCTGGGTCCCCAGGGTCACCTGGTTGAGCGAGCACTGGAAATGACAAAAGGAGAGAGAGCAAAAGAGCAAGAGAGTGAGAGACAAAGAAACAGAGCAAAAATAATTATAGGAAAAACTGCCATGTTTCAGGGAACTAAGAGAAAAAATAAATCTGCATAATATACTTAATTAGCACCGTCTCTGATTTGTTCAAATGATTTCTAACATTAATCTACGAGTGGGAGAAATTCTCAAATGCTTAATGTGAAAATAGTTTAATGAGGAGGACATTTAACCAAGAGGAGAAAAAATTGAAAATATTCCCAAATGCTCTGAAGATTATGATAATGGTACCAAGAAGAAAATGGCTTGACAACCTTCAGAAAAAAAAAGTAGAAAATGAGGATGGAAAATTATCAGAATGCTTTTCATAGGGTTCAACTTTAAATCTTAAAATAAATAAACAAATAAAATTTAAAAAATCAACCAAATACAAACAGGAAAATCAGATCCTAACATTACATTATGTTCTCTCATTTTATAGTTTAAATAAATGTTGTTTCGCTTAAAATCTGGTCAGTTAATTTAGTTTAACAAGTTAAATCAGTCAGTCTTGTTTTATTGTGTCCAGGCATAAAATGTCTGGCTGCTGATGTCTTATAATATATTGTAATTTAGCTAAACACTGCAGTCTTTCAAAACTGACACACTGCACAGGTCTTAGTGTGGATAGTATGCTATTGTATGTTAACTGAGACACAAAGCTGCAGATCTTTGAAGAGATGAAATAGTTACTAGGACTTTTTAATGAGCACTCATCGTGGTTAAAGACATCAACAATCAAAGAGTCCATCGTAAGGCGTCCACTCCCAGGAAGAGACGAGCAGGAATGCGGGGACCGGAGACCACGGAAAGTCTCTGAAATTCAGCTGTGAGCCAAGCGATTACCACTGCCAGTAAACGATACCTGTGATTTATCATGAGAGGATAAATCCTTTAGAGAGTTACCTAGCAACCAGTGTCTGGAATGTCCACTACCTACCTACGAGCTATCAGCTAAATAGCAATGCAAAACAACTGAATCACAGAGTTTTAGCCATCTGGCAACAAGTATAGTGGCATGGGCAATGGGAGGTGAAATTCTTGTTCTCAAATACACGTGAGGCCCTTACTAGCTGTTATTTTGATGTGTACAGTCAATTAGAAGTCAAAAACAAGTTAAAACCCATCCTGGGCTTCACCCCTGTACCAAAAGTCTAAGGTAACATCAAGTTTTTCAGCCTGCACGTGCTGGAGGAGCACGTAGAGATGCCACGTCGTTTACAGCTGGGAAACTGTTCAAACAGTCTCTGAAAAACGGACACGACTTTTTCTTAATGTTGTGTTTTTGTCTCTGGTCTTCACACTCT
This sequence comes from Oreochromis aureus, assembly GCF_013358895.1. NCBI lineage: Eukaryota > Metazoa > Chordata > Actinopteri > Cichliformes > Cichlidae > Oreochromis > Oreochromis aureus. The sequence continues at coordinate 28,482,512 of NC_052943.1, read as the reverse complement.
CTGGTTTCACTGACTTATGAATCACTGGGTGATGTATTCTCTACAAAAGATTCTATTTAAATAAACTTTACTCAGGGAATTTTAACAGTCATGCCAGTTAAAGCTCATTTGAATTTGAGAGACAGAGGGATGAGGTGCTCAAGGATGCGCAGGCAGAAGGAGCTTGAATCAGATCCAGACGTGGAAAGCGAGACGAGCCGACAGCCAAACGCAGCCGGGACTTCAGAGAGAGAGAGAGAAGGAGAGTAATTAAAGGTGTTTCTAAAGGGGCCGTTTGATGTAAAGCTTCCCAGCAGGACTCGCTTTCACACCGCGGACAGGAGGAGAGTTAACATGACAGTTGGCAATAAATCTTAAAACACTTTTGTTTGTTCCTGCACAGATAAACACACCGAGGCACTGAATCTGTCAGGATCTCAGAAATCTAAAAATACTCTGCGGTTTAATTAGGCCAATGATGACCCGGCGAGCTTTCAGAGGGGTAAACAGCCGCTTTCATGCCTCTGCCTTTTGTTGTTGTTTAGATGCAGAGGCACCTTCTTTCAGGTAGCGAAGCTGCCAGAACCTCAGGAGTCACTTCAACCGTTAAAAAAAAGGCCTCCTTGTTTTGGTAGAAGGGCACCGTTGCTGTTTATCTGCCAGCAATTAGCATGGCAAACGCTACGGCTCTGGCCTGCATTCAGCGCGATTCCATCAGCAAATACATAAGCTAAGCAAAGTCAACTAGGAGAATGCAAAAGCAATGCAGAAAACAAACTACTGACGTAACAACACAAAGCAGAACGGCTCAGAGACAAACAAGATGTTTTACGCCGAGAAGCTAATCATCCTCAACGCAGCGTCGCTCACAGTGTGGATGATTAGTCGCTGCACAATCTCTCGAGGTACGTCACGTTAAAACACAAAGAAGGCAGCATCGAGTCCTCATCAGCGCTGGAAAGTAATCCTCATTCCTGAACAGCATTAACCTAAATTTTGAAGCCACACAGAAATATTTATTCTACCGCTGAAAGCTAGCGCAGCCACGTGTCACACGAAGCTTTGATTGAGGTTATTTTTAGGCCAGAACTTTAATTGAAACTCTGTTTGAAACAAGAGTAATGTTTCCATGTCTATAGTTCATGTGGGTTCGTGTCATCCATTCAAAGGGAAAACGATAGTTTATTATGTATTAGGCAGGAGTTCATTTATGATAACTACCAAACATTTCTGCATTTACACAATAAAATACACAAAATAATAAAACGCAGCTATGGCTGAGATGAAACCCAGCAAAAAGAACCCTTTTTAGTGTTAGCTCAACCACATGCATTTATTTTAAAGTTGCATCATCATCATCTTCTTCTATGGTGGCGCAGAGAGGTCAAATGCACAGAAACTTAATCGATTTTTTCCTGTTGTTCTTTTATGTTGAAGCTCTGTTGTGTTTTGTGTGTTTTTGCAGCATTTTTCTAGTTGCTTGTGCATTTGACCTCTCAGGGCCACCGAAACTCTGAGTCTTCATTGATATAATTCTATACATACATATCTGCAGGGTTCCAACAGTGTATTACGAACGTGAGCCATGCCGACTGAGCGCATTGGGATTTTTTCCATAGTAAGAGGGTTAAAGTGTCTCCTTAGAGTATTGCTCCTGTTGACCTGTTTTAAATGCGGAGCGAAAAAAAGAAGGGAATAAAGAATGTCCAGTGTTTGTTCATTTATGTCCACTAATCAATATTTAATATTTTTATTGAAAGAGGGCAGCACTGTTGCCTCACAGCATGAAGGTAGTTGTGTGTTCTCCCTGCACCTGTAAAGGTTATCTCCAGCTAGTTTAGTTTAACTGGTGATTCTAATGTGGCTTTAAGTGTGAATGTAAACGGTTGACTGTGTCTCTGATTTGGACGGGTGACCCATACAGGGTGTGTCCCTCATTTTTGGTAAGCTGATATCCACTGAGCAGTCGTGTTTGAACAGACATGCAGGTAAATAGTTATTATGGAGAGTGATTGCAGTTTCTTAAATGCAAAGCCACCGGCTATCATCACGTAACATTTAGCTTTTTATTGCTTTCTTTAGAGTCTGGCTAGAAAACGATCAGAGGTCAGCAGTGCAGACTCAAAGTTTTAGGTTTAACATTCATAGATTTACATCGCCATCTGTGTACCTTTGCAGTATTTTTATCAGTACACCAGGCGCACACCAGGACAGGCCTTCTCTGTGTGTCTGAAGGTCAGACAGAATTAATGCTGAAGTGGTTTGAATGAGATAAATGTGGCATACGATTAACTTGAAGTAAGAAACGGGGAAAGTATCGGCTAATTTGATCTAAAAACAAATAATGGGATTGTTCTTCAAATTTCATCTTCTCTCGTCTCGCTTTACATTCATAAAATGATCTGATAGGCCGAGTGAAGGTGGGAACAGAGTGTGACATTTCTTGTTTGCTCTCCTGACAGCCGTGTCAGCGCGTGGCGCAGAGAAGCAGGATGTTGAATCAGGCCTCGTGTTTGTTTCCCCCGACTCGACTCTACTCCGCTACTGTCTCTGTTCAGTCCTGTGTACACAAATCTGCCAGGGAAAAGATGTTCTGAATTGCAAACGACACAAAGGGAGCAAATGGGGTGAAGTGGTGGGGGGGAGTTGGGCGTTTGTGACAAAACTGCTCTGCCAGATGGGTGTAACACGGCGAGGAGAAAGCTGTTTACACACCGTCCGATCTGCAAATGGAGCGTCTGTGACGAGGCTCTCAGGACGAGAACGAGTCCGGGAAGGAGCATTCCCGCTAACGGGATACGATGAATACAATTATTACATCCTTTCTCTGTCTCTTTATCTCTCCGTCCTTCCTCACAGCTCCGGTGTGAATAGGCCCCGTTCTGTTCCCATTTGTGTTTCCCCCTCCTCTCCTCCTCCTCCTACACCTCCTTCTTCCTTTCCTTCATTTCTCCCTTTGCTCTTGTCTAAAATTGAGAACAGAACAGCTGGTAATTGAAGATCATTGTCTCTCCTCAGGCCCTCAGGATTTACAATGCTTCTCACTGCAGCTCATCTGCAACACACAATTTTTCGCTTCTCTTTCTGTTTGCTTTTCCCCCTACCTTCCTCCTCTACTTCTTCTTCTCTCTCTTCCACCGTAAACTCCACAAGCCCTTTTTGAAATTGGATTTTCATTCGAGATGGACCAGGAGTACCCGTCGTGTTTATGCCGCCTTCCTCCCATCAATTTTCCTTTCTCCTTTCCTCACTTCATTTCAGCCCATTCTCTCCTCTGTCTCCTCCTGTGAATTATCTCCTCTCAGTCCGGCTTGGACAGAAGCTCCATTTTCCTCCTGATGGATATAAAAAAAGAAGAAAAAATCACTGCAGTTTGGAGTGTGCTGCTGTTCAACAGGTGGAAAGAGAAGCTGAGAAGATCCTGATCAAGCAGACAATGTTCCTCTTTCTCTGCCGTCAGCTGTGGACTGAAGGTACAAGATGTTCTGTACGCACAAAGATAAAAACTTTTTATGCTATCAGGTCACATCTGATAATGTTGATATGTTTTCCCTCTTGAATTATTTCATGCACTGTATTAAAAACTATTTAGTCTGTTTTTGCAAAAACGAGACTCGACTTTAACGATCAGATAAAAAGAAAGAAAAACGCCACGTAGGTGCACGCCGACACCGTCACTGAAGTCACTCCAAACAGTCTCTTTGTTAGAATACAGAATCTCTATTTTTGCCTGTTTATTGCATTTTTCCTGGTTGAACTCAATTTGTCTGACAGCTGGTAACAATACTCTGTTAAACTAAAGAATTTGGAAAAATACAAATTTCTGACTGAGCACGACCCCAATATTCAGTTTTAATCAGGAAAATGTATCCTAATTTTTATCCCATTTCTGCGTAATGAGCTTGGTTCCCCTCAGTGAACAGATAACAAATTACAGATGAATGTGCAACCACAACATGCTGAGAGAGCAGGCTCGTGCATGTTTAAATGCAGGGCTTGAGACAGCCGATGCCTCAATGGCCCAGGCCTCGTAAAAAGAAATATGTTGCCGAGCTGCTGGCCCATTTGGGCCAGTGACCATGTTTCCACCGCACAGTTATGAATTTATCTGTGAAGCAAATGGCTGATGCAAACCCTCCCTAACAAGTCAACTTGTTTTCACCTCAAAGGAAGAATGTGACGTGGTGCGTGAAAAGCCGGACAAAGAATCCTGGACTAAGATGAAAAAACAGACCAAAAACTGCAAAGCAATGACGCAAACCAAGAACAGCTGTTCCAGTGTTTCTTATTTTAAATTTACTGTCTACAAATATCTCTCAAAACTATGTCAGAAAAATTTAATTTATTGAAAAGCTTCTAAAGCACAACATGTCAATATAAAGTGCATTATGCTCCAAATCCCCATCCCGGCTGCAAAAGAGAAAACACCCACTCAAACACACTCAAACACACCTAAGGGTGTCACCTGACCAGTCAGCCAGTTAAAGTGATACTGGGGACTTTTCAGTTTTTAGCCTTCGGATGATACACTGTGTGGATTGGGATCGATTTCTTGTCGAGTGTTTAGCAGATGTTTAATCTTTTATGAACATGTTCATCTATTTGGATCATTAACTGCATTAAACCAAAGGAACTCAGAGAAGAGATACAGACTTCTTCAAAGACATATAAATTAATTTATTAATTTAGGTAGTGTCACATATAAGGTGACTGAAATAAAAAGGCTGTCCTTAAGCCTCGATTATACTTTCCCCATCTGTAAGCCTGCTGTAGTCGTTTCAGGTCCACTTGGGTCTGAATGTTTACATTTTTGTTATCAACTTCCTCGCCTACTTGTTTTTTGTGTGCACCAGGTGCCAGACTTCAAATGATGTCTCTAGCTGTGTGTGTCCGTGTCCACAAGTATGATCAAGGCTTTGATGTAATAGAAAAACAAGATACCAAAGAAACGATAATTGATTTAGCCCATGTAGCATGATAGTAGTTTATCATCAAACTGAAAAATCACAAAAAGCAAACAGTGGAAAAGGGAACAAACTAAACCAAGGCAATGAACCCAGGTAAAATGTCCCTTATCAATTCACCTCTTCAACAGGCTTAAATGTGAAGACGAGTGACCTTTTCAGCTTTCCCATTCACCGCTGGTTTTATTTTTGAAGATCCCAGTGCATTTGGTTCACGGGCATGTCTGAAGTCTAGCACAGTGTCCTCCACTACATGCATTTAAAGCTTTAGTCATTAAATATTCTGAAGATTTGGACAATGAATTTAAAAATATGTCACGGCTGGGTGGGCCGGTGTGTTTGAGGTGGGGACCAAAATGCAGACACGGGAGAAAAACAAAGTATAACAAAAAGCTAGTATTTATTGTGGATGATATCATAAACACAAAACAAAGCCAAAGGCAAACTGAGAATAGAACCTAAACTAAAACCTAAGCTGGGATACGCTAACACTAACTTGAAAACTATGACGAGAGACATGAACATGAACCGAAGCTTGAAAACAATCCTGAGACTTGACGTACAGGACACCAGACAAACAGACAACCCAACATTGAACAGAGGGAGACAGAGGACTGAAATACACAGAAGGATAATGAGGGAAGTGGAAACACCTGGAGAAAGGGTTAGCTGACACAAATGAACATGGGCTGTATCCCAATTCAGGGTCTGCAGCCTTAAAGGCCGCATTTTAAGGCTGATTACGTCACAGCGACGCGCCGAAGACTGTCCCAATTCAAAGGTTGCTCGAAATGCGGCCCTCAAATGCGTCCTTCATTTCCCTGAATTTTAAGGACGTGGCGGTGGAGACTTCGTGGCCCAACATATCCCACAATTCATAGCGAGGCAGTCGGTGTGGATAATTTTGCCGCAGACGCAGAGCGGCCAAAGAGTAAACTGTTAAAAGTAAGTACTGAATAATATGTCACTTATTTATGTGCAAATGTTTAATAATGAGGAACATTAAAACGTTACTGTTGGCCACATGTCGGCAAAGTTATGTGACATTAGTGATGTTTGTACTTTCAGCGGTAACTTGGTTTTAAAGCCTTTACTTTAAAATATATATATATAGTTGACCTTAATATTACAGAGAATGTGATGATTTTATGGATAATTAAAGTCAGTCATATATCCACAAACACAACAAGCTGAAAGTCAGTGATGCTGCTCGGTTTGCAGTCCTGAATATGACGGCACAAGCAGGATTCACTGCACTGTTAATGTTAGCTATGTTATATTGCTGCCTCTGTTCGGTGGTGTCGAGCCAAACGGACTTTAACGTGTGTTTGAACGAGCTGACGGTTCACTCGTTAAGCTGAAAGAAAGATGCTTTAATCACAGGAGTCACACATGTGTCCACTGGACCATCTGGGAGCTCTTCTTGTTTAGCACTCGTAATAACACAAACACTAAATCCTCCTTCTCTTGTGCTGTTTTGTAGCAGTGTATACACCTGAGACTGTCACCTGTCTGTCTGTCCTGCACTCTCTCTCTGTTTCTTTCTCTCTGATTGTGGAATAAAAGTATGAACATGTATTTATAAGTTACACTTGTGTTTGAATCCTGCAGCTTATCACACATTTGATTTCCATGTGTGACAACTGCAAGTGTCCAGAGTGAGGACAGACTGAGGGACCCACTGCTGCACATCATCTGTGAGGCTTTCCACCCCTGATGATCCACCAGGACAAACTCAGCAGTGTGTGAGGAAGAGGAGGAGGAAGAGCCAGCAGCAGCTGACAGATGGAGAGAATAGACAGACTGTTCCCTGTTTGTGAAGGACTGCTAGGGAAGTTTAACATAACTAATTGTCTGTCCTGAATCAGTCTTATTAGGTAATGTTCAAATAATTTGATCATTCCAGTGTTTTCAGTGTGGGAGAAAGTACTCAGGGCCTTCAAGTTACACGCTATGAAAGGCAGCAACAAGTTTAATATTCAGAAACCTAAAGTATGTATCAGCAGCAGAATGGAGCTAAAAATAAATATTTGTTTCAGTTTTATGGAGCTTTGAGTATTTTGGATTAGTAGCACTGCTGTGTTTGTTGCATCATATTGCTGTAATTGTTTATATGCTTTATATATTCTGAGGTAAGTTGATCTATACTGAAGGAACAACATTTGTCTCTTATATATAATACACCTATATATACACTGTCAAAGAAACTTGTCTTTGAGTGAAGATTTAAGGTGATAGGAAATATAAATAACTGCAACTTGAATCTTTACTGAAGCTCAGTATTTGACACAGAGTTCACTCACATGAATTTCACTCACATGTGCTGTACCAGTGTACCTGCACATGTGATGTGACAATAAAAGTGATTTGATTTGAGAGTTCAAACTCACTGCTGTAATAACTAATGATGATTGATATAATAACTCTAATATTGGCCATATCATATTTACACTGACTTTAGTCTCATGAACAACATTAACTAATTGTTATTTACTAGCTAATCTTATATGACTGTTCAGTACAGATATGAAGCACAACAATCATGTTTTACAGTCCTGTGGTCTCAGCCTCAGATACTTATTAAATCACACAAAGCTCGTGTAGAAACAAACAAACAAATGAACAAAATATGTTCTCCTTCATTTCTGTCAACCACACGTTTCCAGCTATCATGGTTGCTAGGCAACCTGGGCAGCGCGACGGAGGCTAGACCGTCCCATTTCACAAGCCTCACACTTCCGGCCTTAGCGGTCTTTGAGTACGCTGCCCTTGAGGACCGTTGAGGCTGCGTACTTTAAGGCTGCAGACCCTGAATTGGGATACAGCCATGATGCCACAGGGGAAGAAAAACTAAACACACTGAACATGGAAGCAAGGCCTTCAAAATAAAACAGGAACCATGGAGAGAGATGAACTGGGACACGCAAGCTTGACACAAGAGACAGAGAGAGGGAGCAAGAGAGGGAGAGGGACAGAGGAGAGAGACACAAGGGGAAGCTACATAGATGAGGAGATAACACCTGGCAAACAGAAAAAGACTCATAAACTAGGAGACACAGGAGAAACATAAACTAGACTAAAACTCAAATAAATCCTAACTAATAATAACAACACAAGAACTTAACATATTTCCAATATAAGAAATCAAAAATTCAAAGAAAAGAAATGCAGTCAAAACAGTCTTTGTTATTGATATTTGTGTCTTTTTTGGATGTTGCAGGTTTCCTCACGTGCAAATCAATAAGTCCTGATGAGCCTGTTTGTGTTTTACATACAATCACTTGAAGCAGCAGGTGTGCAGTATTAAAAAAGTTAAGGCAACCGTTTAACCTCTTAACATCCAGCAACTTAATAGTAGCATTCCTTTTATATCTACCCAAATGTATGTAAGAGAGATGATATGAAAGGTAACAGCTTCTAGTTCCAGACACTATGTTCGTTACATACATGTTGCTAAAATGCCATCTAACCCACCTCTAAGTAAAATGCACTTGATTTGTCAGATATGAAGAGGTTACTGGAATTCCAATGAGATGAGTCTTTCCAGTGTTTAATTTTTCCAGTGTCCCATTGACTTTATTTGGGGAGGCTGTATAATTCATAGTCTCAGTTTCCTGTTCTGAGCAGACAGGAGTGGCACAAGAGCCCATCTGCTTCAAAGTTCAATGTGAAATGAAATTTATTTCGGTCAACAACAACAACAACAACAACAGATTATCATTCTACTGTACATAAAAGTACTCAATCAAACAGTAACCGAAAAAGGAATAGGCTGAAGCCTTGTGGCTTATAATTATCCTATCCTTTACCCCCATAGGAATAATCAAATCCTTAACCAAGAAAATAAATAGCATTGATAAATAAGTTACATAACAGTTTGAAAAGAAATGCATTCAGAGATGCTGTTCTGCAGACCTTCATTGTAATGAGTGGTCATTTGAGTTACTGTTACCTTCCTGTCAGCTCAAAGCAGTCTGGCCATTCCCCTCTGACCTCTCTCATCAACAAGGCATTTACACCCAGAGAACTGCTGCTCATTGGATATTTTGTCCATAAACCTTGAGATGGTTGAGTGGGAACATCCAGGCAGATCAACAGTTTTCAAAGTACTCAGACTAGCCTATCTGACACTAACAACTGTGTCATTGTTAAAGTCACATAAACCATCTTTCTTCTCTATTCTGATACTTGAGTTAACTATCAACAGGTTGTCTTGGCTACATATTTAAATGTCTCATTTAAATGAGTTCCTGCCATATGATTGGATCATTAATTATTTCTATGTACTGGCACTTAAATAGATGTCCCTGGCAAAGTGGACCCTAAGTGTATTTGACTCATTATATTTGTTCATCATGTTTGATTGGAAATGTGACACTGGTCGTATGTCTCCGGTAAAAAAGTAAAGAAATTGACCCTTGGTGACCTCAGTGAGGTCCATCGTCCATCCATCCGTCCTCTTCTGTTTATCTAATGGCGTTCTGACGCCAGATGAGATATATATAATCTCTCCAGTGGGTTTTGAGGCGGCTCCGTGGTCTCGTCCCAGCTGGGTAAAAAGGAAAGTTGTCCAGGAGGCATCCTAATCAGAGGCCAGACGACTAATGGGTTCTTTCCACACCTGAGTAAAATCCAAGCTCTTAATCTGTTGCTCCATTTTGTCTCTGCTCAGACATGTCCATCGATCAACTTTGAATATGCTTCTGTTAATATCTAAAGCAGCCATTGCCCTGCTCTAAATCCGCCTGTGTCAGCCATGAAACCATGAAATACTGTATATTGGATAACACTGTATATTGAACCAACCCTGCTCTGATCATCAACTTGACTGGCAGTTTATGGCAGCATGAAATTAAAAGGATCTTGTTTTATTGCAGCCGAACATCACTCTCCAGCCTGTGAGCTCATCTCTGAACCGTACAGCGTAGCGCCAACGTGCTCGATGATGTCAAAGTGGACCGAACGGCGGCCGCCTGAAACCATAATAAACACGGTAGCCGGGATATTGCAGGAATCAGCGATCCGAGCATTGAGAAATTAGCTTGTCTTTCTCTTTCACTGTTATTGATCACCTGACTTCCTTATACATTTCCACATAATAGGCAGCACTGACTTAATTAGTCAAAAGACAGGCTGGGTAATTACATGTCACTTTAACAATGTGTTTTATTGCCTACAATCTCTGGTGGTACCAAGCGCATCTAATGGTGGATTTAATGCAAAGTGGATAGAGAAGGAGGGGTAGAAAGAAGAGGGTAGATTATATGCAAAGAGCAGGAATTAAAGAACCAAATAAATCTGATTTTTTTTTCTTTTCCTAAACCACTTGTTACTTTTACAGTTAAATACACTGGATTTAGCGGGTGGTAAACAATGTTTTGTGGTGGTTTTGATTCTCATTATTGTTTTCTGCTTATAAGATATAGTTCCTGGTCTTTAGGTTCCTTCTCTGTGCCTTCCTGTTGTTTCTTGTGTCACGTGAAGTTATGTTTTCATGTCTGTGCTTCTCCCCGTTTCAGTGTCAAGCCCGTGTCTCTGTGCGTGTCTCGTGTTTCCTATTTTACTTTGACGGTCTCGTGTCCCGTGTTAGTGTTTTCAGTTTTGCTTCCTCCCACTCTCGCTGTGTGTGATTACTAACAGCTGTGCTCTCCTCCTGTGTCTCATTCCCTCATAATCCCTCTGTGTATTTAAGCCTTTTGTCTTCCTCAGTTTGTTGCTGGATTGTCTGCTTATCATTCGCTGCTAGCCTCCCATGTCTCAGGTATTCATGTATTTCATAGTGTTCCTGATTTCCGTGTATTTAGTTTTCCCAGTTTAGGTTTTTGTGATTAGTTTCTCATTCATCAGTTTGTTTTTTGTGTGTGTGTGTGTGTGTGTTTGGTTCATGTTCTGTTTCCGTTCCCACGTTTTGTTCATCTGCGTTTGGGTCCACTGCAACCTTGACAACATCTCATAAAACTGATTGTTCGATTTTCACGTCAAGATATTTGTAATAAAGTTTTTATTTCAAATTGAGGAATAACTAAAATGACATCAATTCTGTGTTTTAGGAACAGAAAACATAAGCAGACAAAACAAACTTATATCTCTGCCGTGTTTACTTTTGTTTGAAAAGCGTTAAAGTATCAAGCAGCTGAATTTCTGATCGGATAGCACAAAAACCTTGGCCTTATTGCAGTGGCTTCTTCAGAACATATTCCAGTGTAGTATTAGTTTGGCTTAACATGGATTAAACATAAGTGAACTCCTTTTTTTCCCCTTTCTTTCCAGACAGGCTGCTCAGGTCTTTAGAGCTTAGGTTAAAAAGGAAGGCTGACGCACGCAGGCAAAATGTTGAAAAAATGAATGTTGATGCCTGACCCAGATGCAAAGAACACCTGCCGTTCTCTCGAGCATCCAACACAAAAACTGCAAGCACTGACTGACTGAAGTGTTCGTGTGTGAGTGGTCATATTTCTCATTGCTTTGTATCATGAAGGCACATTTTCTTTCTATAACACACAGTCTACATCATGTTACTTACCTGCACTTTCTGTAGTTTCTTAAAGCTAAGAGAAACCTCTATGACCTGCTAGTAATTCACTGTGCAGCAAAGCTTTCTGCAAATCGACAAAGCTTTAAGGTCTAGTGGAGATCTCAAATTTTCCGAACCATATCAGATCTGTCAAACTGAATTTTGTGGTCTGAAGTGATCCCTAAGACATGTAGAATACATCTAGACTTGATTGAATGGTGCAGCTGTGAAATTCTTGTCTGGGTCTGAATATTGCTCCGAGTGCTAAACCTGAAGGAAGTAGGAAAAATATGACATCACTGAAGTGTGCATTTTTTTTCCTCTTGAAGGGATGTTGACTGTGAGCTTGTCTGTTAAATCTGACATCATTACTGATGACAACATAAAACATCTTTTTTATAGCAAAATATCTATCACTCCAACTAAATATATATTTATTACACATATTAAAATATGTAGTGTATAAATACATATATTAGCTTATTGTGATTGACTGCACAAGGTTAGCATGTTGACATATTAAAGAGAGATGCTGCAGGAACCTACAGCTCATATTAAGGGCTGATCAGGTGAACCTAAAGCATCCTACTCCCATACACTGAGCACTTCTCCTTCACTCCCCCTACCACAGTGTGACCCACCGAAGAAGGGAGTTCTTCTTCCCCACTGCTGCAAAATATTGCTCATTGTCAGCCATCTGATTACTGGAGTTTTCTCTCTATTATTGCTGTTTTTACCCTAAAATATGAAGCACTTTGAGATGACTGTGTCTTAAAACGATGCTATACAAATAAAACTGAATTGAATAGAAATGGAAAAAAAATAATAAATTCCGTTCATGCATGGGCCGCTTTTAGCTGTTTCCTTTTCTTTTTGGCTTGTTTGCTTCCATAACATGTTCTCATTCAGACTAGGGGAAAGAAAATATCCAAAATACACATTTAAATGCTTATTTTTCTTTGGCAATTTTTATTTGTGCAAATAAGAGCACGTTTAATAAGATATTACCTACTTTGCATGTTTACACACAAAATTTCAGAAAACGTATAAATAAATAAAACTGATTGTCTCCGTGTAAGCAGCTGGGGCATTTAATTGAATTTTTTAACTGGTTACAATTTTTACCAAATTGTTTTTCATTTAGATTATATCTTGTTTTTCAAAGCATCGATTTAAAGGCAGTATTCTCAGAAAAATGTTTTTCTTTTTCTCTCTAAGTCTTTAAGGGGAGATTTCTGGCTCACACAGCAAACGTTCCAGGTTTTTTTTCTCTTTGTATTTGAAGATTGCATAGCTGCCATTCAAAGCCTGAGTGATGCAGCATTTTATTTCTGAGAACGCTGTGAAAAGCATGTTTACATAAGCAGTAGAACTAAACTCGGTATTCAAAGTTTATTCTGGTTGTGATGCGAGATAAAACTAGATAAATATTCTGATATATCCTAAGGGAGCTGTGACCAGATTTAATGGCCGTCCATGTAATAGCTCTGGGAGCTGTTGGTCAATATCATGTCAACAACATGGCCAAAAACAGTTTAAACAGGCACTTAACACTCGGTTTGAACAAATTACTTAATTTTCTCTTGGAATAACAAGAAACCGCTGCTGCAATAAACAGAGTGGACACAGAATAAATTGATTGTATATTTCACAACAACTGCAGACATAATTTGCTTTCTCGAGATTGGGTAGGTTAAAGAGGCTGATTCTTCAGATTCCTTCAATTTTTAGTTTGTAACAGGGTTTGTATCATTTAAACTTGTGTCACACATCAAACTGCTCCGTAAAGTTCAGCCAAATCCAAGACAGACACTCACGAATTACAGATGCCGCACAGTTCATTTTCACAAGAAGCCAGAAATGTAGTTGGAAGGTAGAAAACACATTTACACAACACTCGTACACCGGTATTGTGAGACAAGCTCTGTCATTTTCAACCTTGACTATTTCATTCCCAACAGACTCTCCGTTTGTTGGGTGTTCAAGAAACGGAAGCTGTCTCTTGCTGAAGTGAACAGTGTGATATGAAACAGCTTCTGCCAGAGCTCAAACACTCTGTGGTCAACACGTAGTGAGCCGCCTGCTGGCTCGATCAGAGATGCTCAACCAGCATCAAGCTAACACTGCAACACATACATGGATGCCAATTAACAAATGAAACAGAAAGCAGAAGATGAAGGGCAAACCACACGATACTCAAATGCTCAAATACCCTTCTGTGCCACGGCCCCGCCCCTCTTCTTCTCTGACAGAAAGTTGATTGGATTGCCCTTGATTTTTTTTTTCTCTACAACATGTCAGATCTGTATTTCTGGGGCAAGACCAGGAGGAATTAGGTTTAAAAAGGACTCACTCCATATTCAAAAACTCATTTCATCATCAATTCCAGCACTTGGAGCTCCACAGCCTGCAGCCAGAGACAGAGGGGTTTCGGAGTTGTGGCCGCTGGAGTCTTCTCCCTCCCTGACAGTCTATCTGACGAGCCGCTCCATTTATTCGGAAGATCAGCTGTCACTCCCGTCAGTGTCAAGAAGTTTTAAATGAGCTCGTCGACCTGGACGGCGTTTTGGAGACGGATTAAACTCCATATTTTAACTACAGAGCCATCAGCGGGTTCTTGTGTCACAGATGCAGTGGAGGGTAAAAGCCACCAAAAACTTTTTTTTTAATGCTGATGGAATAAATTGATTTTGTTTACATACATTAGCATTCATTACAGTGGCCTAAAGTGCCAATGTTGGTGAGAGAGGGTCATTTAAGGAAACAAAAAGTTAACTGCACTCACTTTTGATTTTACTTTTAAATTCAGTCGTTTGGAAAAGGTTTGAAAAACAGTAAAAGCGACGGGCCTCTGAGTGTAATTTGTCTTTTCATGCATTTTACCTCGTTGAAGGTTCCTGCCATGTAGGTGTCAGTCATACTTAAGGCCTGTTAACCTTTATTAGACTCAGAGCTTTCTGTTGTTCATTAAATTTAATTAATAAACCATTTTTGCATTAAACTATTGACTTTGTAATTCTTTCTATGCCCTGGAGAATATCGTGACCACAGGTTGTAATGATGCTATTTGCACGGCCTTTGAAGGGAAAGGACACACAAAGCTGAGAGCAAGTTAAACACAATGACACTGATTTCAGGCACATCATACTCCTAACAATCCAAATTTAACTTCCAGATAAAGGCTTCACCGATCCTCATAGCATAGTCCTCCAACCAAACAGCTCCTGATGGTGGGCCTGGACCAAATCACATGAACCCTGTGGGTTTTGGGGAATATCCAACAACTCAGACTGTCCTTACACTGGACCAAAGCATCCAGTTAGATGGAAAGGAGAAAGTGAGTGAAAATGCATTCCTCTCTGCTCAGCGTAAATCATTCTTAATATTCATTTATTTTTGCACAAACAAGAACACATACGTACCCCTAGACATGCCCACTGCACAACAGCATGTAAACGACAAAAGCATATTTACATTTGCAGCAAATCAATTTGAAGCAAATACTCCAGCATTAGAATATAAACGTTACGTAAACATAACAGGAGCAGAGGAGTACTCGAGTGCTGGAATACACAAGTGGGGTCAAGTCTGTCCGTGAGAGACGAGTCTGATCTAACAGCACTTCTTACTTTGTCCTACATATTGAAATATAACCACTGTATGACATCACGCTTATATGCTCATTCAGCAAATGATTGGCTGTTTGCGGGTGTGAAAACGGGGATTTTTAGGATCTAAATGGAACTCAGCACTCACTCCCACGGGATTACCACCCACCACAAAGTTAAAAGTGGAATCGTATTCAGAATGTCAGAACCTGGATCGGCTTTCATATGTATTTCCAAAGGAAGTTGAAAGTTTATATCCATCACCTTCCAATTACCCGTCTCATCTCCTCTTTCATCCTGAGCTTGTTTATTCCCCTTTATTTCCTCTTTCCGTCCTTCATACTTTGCATGACTCCCGGGGTCGCCAGCCTCCTCTACTTCTTCACCTCAGAAACCTGACACTTCACCGAACACCCACCCACCCCTCTCGTTACATCCATTAGCAGGTCCTGTGGGAGGGATTGCGACCTCTGCTTTGAGCAGGTAATGTAGAGAAGTCGGGGAGGGAATTGGAGTTTGCGTCCAGCTCACCTTTCGACAGGTGGATGGCGGGTCAGAGGACATTCTAGACCTCGTTATCTTATCTTCTGTCTCCTAATGAGCCACAGAGACGACTGTCCCCTCTGTGCAGTGCCGAAAAGGGGCCATTGAAGTCTTTGTGTTCCTGAGGCTAATTACATCGCGGTCGTTCAGTTTGGGACAAGGTGCTGCTTCAAGTGGGAGAAGTGATCCAGCGTGGGGGAAAGTGTCTGGGCAGCCGTGGAGGGGGCGGAGGCTTCGGTTACCTGTGAATTCCCCTTGAAAACAGAGCTCTCTTTCTTCCACTTCGGGGGGTTTGGAGGGTAGTTTGATCAGGTGCATTCCTCCCCTCTCTGGCCAGTTTCTCAGGAGGATTAAAAGGAGAAAGGTTTAACGTCTTACAGGTTTAAAATGGCGGCAGATTGCTCGTGACGGTACTGGAGATTGGATAGCGAGGCCACAGACAATCGCTCCTCTCAGGACTTATTTTCTCTCATTTTACCTCCCAAGTGAAAAGGAAAGCATTTAGAAAGGAAGTGAAGGAACACACTTAGCCCTTAGATTCACAAAAAAGGTCAACATTTCACTTTTCTTCCTAACTTCATCCTAATTATGTCATTCTACACTTTTTTGAAATATTGTTCATCCTTTAGGACCAGATGGTGCTAGCCACACACACACACACACACACACACACACACACACACACACACACACACACACACACACACACACACACACACACACACACACACACACTTCAACTAATACCTATTAGCTGCTTCAGCTTTAATAGTGATATCATAGCTGCAATGCCAAGACTGTTAGACTGGTACAATGCCAGTGAAATACTCGAAAGTATCAGAGATACTGTCAAGTGTCTCTTGATATATTGTGTACTGTTGTGTGTCTTTGTGTATCTGTGTGTAGGCAATTGTATGCAACCTTTTCCATTTAACACAAACTCAGTGTACTTGACATTAAAGTATATAAAATAGCAAATAAAAGGAGAATACAGGTGTATTTGCATCTTTCAGTAGTATCTTTCAAACACATAAATGAATACGGTGGTTTCAGCCAAGAGAAATCATTTATCATGACTGTCAGGTTGAGGGAGCCTTTCCACACCTACAGATTCCACACATAGGATTTGATCACAGGCCCTCTTTAAGGCTCACAGACACATGTTGCTGCAGGATGGACTGAACAATGTAAAAAATTTAAATAAAAGTTCCATTCTTAAAAATAAGAACAGAAAAAAAAAAAAGATTTTGACTTTGTGATGAAATGGATGTAAATCTGGTGCAGCTGCAGTTTTGAATAAAGTTTAAATGCATTTTTCATTCCTGAATTTTTCCTGTACTATCACCAGAACTTATTAATTTTTGAGAGTTGAAACGTACTGGCCAAAAAATACTATCTCACACCGATGTACATGAGGGAAAGAGGCTGAAATCTGGCCTGTTTTCACAGCATAAAAGTAAAGTTTTGCATGGCTTCATTTAAATTTTATTGGTGGACTTTGCTAATTCTCGTCGGTTAAAAAAGGACTAAAAGGGAACCTTGGAGACCAAACTCTTAGTCTCTGGTTCGCTTTTGGGCTTCAGTATTTTATTCTTTGGCGTTCTTTGGGTAAAAGTTTTAACTATTATAACACTGCAACAGGACTTTGTCAAACAACTAAACTGATTTTTAACAAGTGGTTTAAATGGAGAATTGTGATTTGCTGATTCAGTGCTCCCCATGTAGCTTATTCCAGAGCTTCAGTACCCTGACTGCAAAGAACCGGTCCAGTCTCACCTTTAATTTAGACCCAGGAACAGTGAGCAAGTTCTTGCCTGAGGACATCAGGCTGCACCCAGCTTGACAGTTGCAGAGCAACTCTGAAATGCAGTCCGGAGCTTGGTCATGAAGGGCCTAAAAAGTAATCAATAAATTCTTTGGTTGGCAGTGCAGTGATACTAAAAGTTGCATAATTGGCTCCTTTTCCTCGATTTTCACTGAAAGTGTAGCAGCTGCATTCTGTACAAGCTGGAGCTTGCTGAGTGGACATCCAAATATTTAAACATAAAACAGCCCTAAACTGGTATTTTAGATGATAAGAAAATGACGGTTTTCACCAAAGGCTTGATGTGGCAGTGAGGTACACACTGATTTGTATACACACAGTTTAACAGCAAATAACAGCAATCTCAGGTGTTTCAAACACACCTCAATACAGCACTTATGTCTGCATAACATTTAACAGAAGCAGCATATCATCTGTCCCAATTAAAGACAACATACTATGTCTGACTAGAGTATGGGTAAAATATATATATTTTGTCAAATATTATCCCACAGATATGATCCTTGGGTCAGTTCAGGTGTTGTAGGTGAAATATTTCAGAAACATAGAAAATATCCTGACATAAATAATACCTGTCCTAATGGCAGTGGTCTCTTAGACCAGCGGACCCCAACCCCCGGGCCAGGGACCGGTACCGGTCCGTGAGTCGTTTGGTACCGGGGGTCTTTTCCTGTGTTGTAGTTGTGTGTCTTATTTTGAAAGAAATATACTATAGTGACCAGAAAGCATTAAGGGGCAGAGAGGAGGAGGTTGCTCTCAATGTTGTTGGTGCATTTCAGGAGGACGCTGCTAATAAAGTTACACAATTACACAGGGAATTTGTGTTTATTATTATATTTACAAAATACCACAGTTTTTGTCTTGGTTGTATCATTTTATTTTGTTGTATTTATCCGTGACACCTTAAAGGCCGGTCCGTGAAAATATTGTCTGACAATAAACTGGTCCATGGCGCAAAAAAGTTGGGGACCGCTGTCTTAGAGGATGACAATATCTGCATCCTTTGTGTAAGAGGACTCACTGAATGAGGATGAAAATGTTGCTCTGTTTTACCTTTATTACGAGTTGCATGTTTGCTTTAGTTTGAACTTGTTCGCAGTATGTGCATGTATTTTAAATCAGAAACTCTTGATGCTTCGCTTGATGCTTTTCTTTGTTAGATTGATTTGTGTTTCCTTCATGTGCTTTTTGATAATCTGCCTGTGCTCCTTAATTTTCCGATTAGCAACACCTTTGTGCTTTTTTTGAGTTACTAAGCTCACAGATCTAGAAACCAGCATCAGTTTTAATTGTTTTAGTTACACTTTCAGTTTAACGTTAATTTCCTCCTTTCAGTCACATTACAATATAAATAGCTTGCCAACCTCCTCGTGAACAGGACAAAAAGTCATCAGTAGTTGTTTGGTGATTACACTTTGTAAGTAGATCTGGCAACCAACTATTGACTAGTCTCTCAAAGGTTGTTGTTGTTGCTCACTGATCAGCCTGGATTTGATTGACTTTCTGTTATTTCCTTATAAATATTAGAGCCATAGCAACGAAGAAAAGCATAAAAGAGACTCTGTAAAATAAAATCATCATGGTTTTTTGTTTTTTTCTCTCAAATGTTCAGATGTCCCGTCCGGCACTGTAGCAATCAGATTTATTTTCCCAAGTAGACCATTAAAGCTTTTGCTATACTGGTCCACTTAACTGTCATATTTTATCCAACCTTTATTATTATTATTTATTTATAATTTTTTTTCATTTTGAGTTATTACAGTCAGAACGGACAGGACCGGGGGCCAGGAAAGAGAAAGAAAGAGAGGCTGGGAAGACAATTAACAGAAGAAGAGGGGAAGAAAAATAGAGGAGAAGAGGGATAGAGAGAACACTGAAAATCTGCTTGATCACCTGCTGAGAGATTTAAAAAAAGAAGACAACACAGCAGGGAAACCACAGCAACAACCAACATGAGCATCAGTGACAGTCAATAATAAATATTGAATGTTACTGAGCAGCATACAGTGCTAATAATGCATTATATGTTTAGAGGCAGCAGCCAACCAAGATAGTGTGTGTTTGTGAGTACCTGTGTTCACACCTGTGTGTGTGTGAGCGCGCATATGTTCATAAGATTTCTCCATGTAAGTGTGTAATATTGGGTAGGGGAAGCCATAGCCCTGACCCCAGGTCATGAGGCAGGCATGGAGGAGACCCGGGCCCCAGACATCCAGAGGCCCCCTAGAGCACGAGAGTCCAAGGAGGACCACCGCAGTGGCAAAGGGCCAAGGAGCCTCATCGTGGTTTTATCAGTGTAGAAATAAGAAAGTTTACTCAAACATGACAGTGATGCCCTTTTTCTGTCTCAAATCTCAGTTTCAAATCAAAAACTGTTCCTTATAATGGGTGTGGCCTTTTGTGTATGAGTACATTTATTTTATAAAATCAGTGATCATATTGTAGCACAGGACCCAAGGATCAACACAGACAGGCTTGCGATTTTTATGTCCAGGACGCAGGGACTCCTCATCAGCTGTCACCAGGACACACACTCCCACTCCCCCTCACTGCAAGACATAAAAAGGTTTCCCTCATTAGGACAGTTCAGCACACCTGCTCTTCCCCGCCTCCGTGCCGCCCTGTGAGCTCACTGCGTCACCCCTCCTCTGCAGCAGGCCAGAGACCACGCCTCTGCCACACATATCTTTTCTGTTAGATATGTTTCATTGAAGATGGGCCTCATCACGCTATTTAATAAAACCACTGAGGACAGCTCGCCTCATTGTCCTAGAGCAAACTAACAGTAACAGACTTATCTGCATATTTTTAAAACAGCATTTTAAGCTCCATGAGTTTCAGTGGTTTTATATGACTGCTCTGGTTCTGCTTCTCATCTAAACAAACAAAGTCATACAAGGCGAAAAGACAATTTGTTATTTAAAAAATGAAGCTAAACATAAAGAAATATACATGCATTCATAGAGCAGCGCACACTGACGGTCTTCACTGGTGTGATCAGCAGTACTGAAGGTGTCTGATTACACAGCGAGCCATTTTTAGCATCCTTAAAAACACCTCCTTCATCTTTCATGTGCTGAATTATTGTGAGTTCTGCTCTAAAACCATTTCCATGTCTGGTTCTTGGTTTTCCTGCAGAACCTAACACCGATTTCCTAAGTTGTTAAGTGTGTATTGGGGAAAAAAATTATTTAAGTGGTGAAATGACTTTTACTGTATTTTGTAAAAGCATACGTTTGAGTTAAGCAGCAAAAAAACTGTGATTAAACTCACAGGTGCTCTTGTCTTAAGTTTCCTGACCTATGAAAGTGCAGTGTTTTGATTATTCTGTTTTAAATATTGTTTCAACTTTCAAGCATAAGTGTATGTTTAGTGCACACTCACACACACACACACACACACACACACACACACTGATTAGGCTTCTTCCTGTCTGTTCTCCCCGGCGTACGTGGCCAGGACTCTGCCTCCTCTTCTCCTGCGGGAGGAAAAATGAATAATTAATTGGTGTAAAGTAGAGGGAAATTATACAACATTATGCCATAGTGTGTCCACTCTAATGGCATGCGGCCCATTTTAATGACTGGACCAGCCCACAAAGTGGTACCCCCACCATCCCGCAGCCCCCAGAGTAGCTGTAAACCTGCCGGTGGCCCCAGGCGAGCCATATGCCAGATTTATGGTCCACATTTGTTTCTGCCAGACACAGCAGAAAGTGGCGGAGCTCCGGCCATGATATGGTTAGTCTCCCAACAAGCTGTCCACTGTGATGTCAAATACAAAGCGGTGAGGTAAACATGATTCTCTCAGGGTGCCCTGCATTCATACTGAAATTAGAGCCCCTCAGCCTCGTTTCCGGACTAATGATGAAGATTTTTTTTTCCTTTTTGTTTGTGTTTGTGCAAGTAGTTATCCCAGTCGGGGCCCAGTTTGGCTCGACATCTTATAAAGCTTTTAACTCGTTTCAGTTTTTAAGCGTAAGTTCATTTCCTCATGCAGATCGGTCAATATGTATCGAACCAGCAGGTCTTTGTGAGCGGACCTTGTTGAGCTTTTACTGAAGAAAGGTGAGAAAGGAACATTTTTATTTTTCATACAGTTCAAAGCATTACTAAAGGTGAACAACCTGGAGAACTGTAATGAACCGCTGCCAAAGTCAGAATACTGGAAAAGTAACATAACAGCTTGAAATTCTCATGAGTTGTTTGTAAAAGAAAAATCACCATCATAATGCGGCTACCCCTTCGGCGCCAGCTGCGGTTGCAAGGCTGGAGCTGAACAAAAACTCCCTGGTAACGACTGTGTTGAGTCTGTTCCTTCCCATTCTATGCAAGGCCACCTGGGCTGGCTGGAAGACTGTTTACTTAGCCTGGCAGGGCGAAGGACACTGTCTCAGCTGAACTCTGGACATACACACACACATGCACACAGACATATACACACATGCAGACATACACTCATCCCCCCCTCCCCCTCCAAACGCCTTCGATGCTTATTCCCATCCGATGCTGACGGTGGATCAAGGAGACCAGCACATAGGCTGCATGCCCGGATGTACTGTCCACATTGGATGTCTCTCACCCTTTACCCACCCCTGTTGCTTGTCATGTGTTCTTTGGTGTATTAAGAGTTTTTTCATGTGCTATGTGCAGAGGTGTTTTTTTTCTGTTCTCAAACTGATCTCCCTGTTGGCGCTCAGTCTGGGGGGAGTTATTTCTTTTCTCCTTCTCTTTCCTCATGTGGTGCTTTTCCATGGTATACCTCTCTGACCTGTCTTCCCCATGTGATGTTTGTGTAATGTATGTATGGTCGGATGGGTAAGATGGGGCCGCCATTGCTTGCAATAGGTCGGCAGCCTTAACATGAAATTTCCCCTTGTGGGATTGGTAAAGGTATATCAATCAATCAATCAATCAATAACCACCGATAAACAATGAACAGACATCACCAGGAGGAGGTTAAGGTCCAATTGTACCAACAAATGTCCACAGCAGTCGGACCCTGGTACAAAATCCTTGATATCCTCTTTCCTTGATAACATTCACAGTAAGTGAGTGGTCATTTAGGCCTCCTCAGCCTCCTCTCTGGAGCCTGATGCTAATTATCTCCTGCTGTGTTTAACATGTAAAGGATTTTATTTTTCAATATGTAATGAGTCTAATCTGCTTTTTCTGCAATTTTCTGATTTAGTGGAAACAAAAAGGAGTGTGGGAAATAAACTTTGAGCGAGCTGGGATTACAGATGCAGGCTCATAAGATCATTGCACCTTTGACATCTTTTACCTGGATCCAGCTAAGGTCTGGCTCTGACGGTCAGATGTTTGAGGGAACAAGTTGCTTTTTACATGGATCACCAAGAAACTTTGAGAAACTTTCAGTCCAGCTGGAGGACACAAAAATATCTGCCTAAAAAGGCCATTTTGCTAGCTGCCTGAGGAATCAAGGCTATTAAGTCTATTAAGGTTTCACTGAATTGAGTTGCGTGCAAAAAATAAAAAAAGGTAAACATTTATTGCAGATGTTCATACTCTAAGCTTGAACACTTATTGTTAGACCTTTGCTGAGTTGAGATTGTATAGCCAGACGCTGTTTCCTGAAACCTCAAATGTGATCCTCAGGGATGTTGCTGCCTTTAGCACTTTGGAAAAGGATCCCTGGATGAATGAATTAGCAGCGCTGCACGCGGAGTCGAGCGGCAGCAGCATTCTGAACGTTTTCACCGGTGGTCTCGGCTCAGATCTGCTCTCTGTTCCTCTTCATTTTTCGTGAAGTGGCAGATCTGCTCAGTCATGAACGAGTTCATTACAGTGAGGATGAAGGCAGAGAGGTGGGGAGGAAGTGAGTAAGTGATTATATGCATCCCACCTTCCTCTCCTGTTCTCCCTGATTAAGATGCATCTGCTGCGTCTCCTCGCGCCCCGGCTGCTTTGTGCATTCATCAACATCAGTTTAATGAAGTGATCAGAGGCTGAGATCAGACACAGCCCAGAAATATTACTCCATTAGCCTCTCCAAGCTTTCTGCAAAACAGGAAACACTGACCTGAGGCATTAGGCTTGTTTTCTCACATTCTTTAAAAATGCCGAAGACGAATATGAAGTATAACTGATTACCTGTCCAGCCTCTCCAAACACAAATCTTCTTTTCTGAATAAAGAACAATCTTTCATCCCTGCACTTCAAACAGGAGGATAGGAACACACCCCCACTGCCGACACCACCACCGAGAGGCCCGGCTTCTCTCTCGCGGCGATGATGTTAATAAACTGTCAGCATGTGGCACTTTGTAATTGGGTTTGTGCCTTGTTTAACAAAGAGCGATTGGATAGTTAGAAGGGAGAGCAGCAATCTATCCGCCTCTCCAGTGAAATGAGCCGAGTGTCTCATCCATGAATGTGTTATCCCAGAGGAGCCGCATCTCAGATGTGTCTGTTATCCCTGGCAAATAAACCGAAGCGCTGAGAAACAACCCCCACCCCCCCAGTCCTGACATCATAAAGTCTCTGTAATGCTGTCATAAACATGACATGCTGCACACAGTAACAGTTTGCACCACTTTATTTGGAACAAATGAGCCCACGGCGCTTATTTATGATGTCTTGTGATTTAGTGTTGGAGCCAAACCTGCGGGCGCCAACGGGCGGGTTACATGTGTCACATGCAGGACACGGGGCCTACGCGGAGGCCGACGCCCACAACTGGCACGCTCGCTTGGTGATTCCAAAAAAAAAAGGGAAACTTATATTCAAAACTTTTATTTATACTGTTCGCCTGTTCATTGACAATAAAGTTTAGCTAACAGTCGTTAGTTTAATTCTCAGATTTAGGTTTGAGGTGTTTGCCAATAACTTCATTCAGAAAATGTCTTTTCTTTTGTCATTAATTTGTTCTCCAAAGTTCTGGCAATCAGGAGCCAAAGCAAATAATATATTTAGCTGACACACACTCATGAAGTCCCAAAAAGTTGATTCTGTTGATTCTGTTCATCTGGATGTAGCGTTTTTAGCATTTCTCCCTCTGAAAATGCTGAAAATGCCACATCCAGATGAACAGAATCCACTTTTCGGGATTTCATGACCTGGATGAGCATGCATGAAGACGCATCCGTGGCGTGTACAGTAAGAATAAACAACTTCTAATCTATGGGATTAATGCACAGAAAGTCAAATATAAACACGGACTTTTAATAAATTACATTTACAGTCACCATGACTGTGTCAGCAATTTGACTACAGCCATCTTGGTTCTTTGGAGCCAGAAGTGGCAGTATTCAAATGAAAGTGTAGAGCGCCAAGTCATCAACTAATACTAGCGACAGAAAGTTGTACTCATGAACTCATTGGGTGTTGCTCATAGGTAGACTTATTGGTTCGCTTATGGGTTTGAATCCACTGTTTGGCCAGGGAGTGGAGTCAAACCCAAGACCTTCTTGGGTTCAGCAGTGCTAACTACCAAGTAACAGACTAACAATTTACTAGAGTTTCACTCACCAAAACTGAAACAGACATGTTGACGCTCTGTATCATTTTTGTGTATTCTTTCAGATGAATATGCAGCACAGCACAAACACAATCAAGTGCTGTAGCTCAGAGACTTGAATCAGCAAAGGTGAGGCCTACCAGACAGCGACTGGCTCTAGTCACTGTGTAGGCATGCCTGTGAGAGCAGCCCTGCCTCTAACTATAAGCCTTACAGATATTTATATGAATGAGTTATTAAAAAATTATCTACTGTAATGTTATGAAGAGGGAAACTATCCATAGAAGCCCAAAAAGTGTATTTGTACCAGGCTGGAAACCTGCTTTTTAATGTTATTTGGTTACTGTACCGTGGGGGATTGGATGGGTTTAGGTATCAGCCTCAAATGGCCGTTGAGGGAACTGCAGTTTTGAAAACTTCCACGCTGGCTTCATTTTTCAGCCCTGGAGGATGCCACTTACAGTGTAATTCATTTTAACAACAGTTTAATAGGCACAAAATACCAGCACCAATCAAAATGCCATCACACTAATGACAGCGCATGAAGATTATTCAGTAATCTCACTATTCAGTTTTAAACAGCACACTGCACATTTATTCTTAAATCGGAAAATAGAAGGAAGATTTTACCAGAGCCCAGGGGAACACTGAGCAACCAACTGGCTGGAATTTAAGTACCCTGTCATCCAATAAACCATCTTGAGATCTGACCAGTAAGAGTGTGACTCCAGCAGTCTCGCCCCCCTCTGGCCACCTGCTGCTGTGATAAAGCCATCAGCCACTGGCTTCTGCCTCGCCCCCTGCTGCCATCCCTGCCTGTGGAACACAACTTGGTGAGGGGTGATAGGAGATGCTTGGCAGTGGGTGACAACATAGAGAGCTTCCTCCCACAGGTGACACCTCAGCCCTGAAGCACTGACACATCCTTATCTCAGCTGACATGAGGAGAAAAAAAAATGCTGACAGTTCCCCCTCACCACAATCTGCAGTTTTTCACTAGAGCTCTAAGAATACACACCACGGGCACCATAATGGTGAAAATAAAACACCGTCTTCATCAGCACAATGCTTCCTAGGGCGAAGCCTACCCATGGCTGGTTTCAGGGCAGAGACAGCTAGCAGGAGCAATGCCAAGAGGACGGAGGAGGACGAGGGGGGAGGACGAGTCTGACAGCTGTCAGTGATAGTTTCCTGTACAGAATGTTAGTGACAGCCTGCAGAGCCGACCGGTCTGCAGCGCTGACAGCAGCCGGCTTCTTCGAAGAAATGAACGAAGCAGAGATATTCTGCTTCCAGGCTCAGCGAGACGCCCGACTCACAGCAGCAGCTGCCTTAAAAAAACCTCACTGCTGACACTGCAATCTGAAGATGGAGTGTGTGTTCCTGGCTGTAAGATGGGGAATTAAAGTTAGGTATGATAGCACCTCGTAAGTTTTACAGAATATCTTGCGTGAGTGTAAAAGTTGACAGTGAAGGGAGTACAGTATTTCCAGTAGAATTTGATTCTACTGAGCTGGAA
Source organism: Oreochromis aureus (assembly GCF_013358895.1). Taxonomy (NCBI): domain Eukaryota; kingdom Metazoa; phylum Chordata; class Actinopteri; order Cichliformes; family Cichlidae; genus Oreochromis; species Oreochromis aureus. The sequence goes on along the minus strand of NC_052943.1, from coordinate 28,456,082 downwards.
GGAGGTTGGATAAATGCATGGGCATGCACCTTTGTAAGTGAATTCTTAAAACCAGGAGATACTTGTATCTCCCATATACGTTGCGGCAATAAATAATGGTGAGCGGCTCCACCTGCTCAGCACCTGGGGCAGGTGTGAGGGTTAGAGCAGTCTCCCAGCTCACAGGGATTGAACTTTCAAAATAAGGGCAGAGGGGGTTTCGTCACAGGTGGCTGGACAGCCTGCCATGTCGGTAATGATGGAGTGTGCCTCACTTTGAGAGAACTTTCTTATTTATGCACAATATTGACTGCACGCCTTTTTTTCATTGTTAGTATGCAAGAGTGGGCGTGCCAGCTCCCAGGGTTGTAGACTTTGGACTTCATGCTTGTTGGCTCACTAAGGACTTACCATGTGTTGTGGAAATGTTGTGAGATTAGATTTACCTGTGCAGGAAGGACACAGGGAGAGATTCAGGCAACTCACACAGAAACATTTATTGCAGGGAGCTCGATACTGACCAGAACAAAGATGATTACTTAAGTTAAGACATATTGCCATCTATCGCTGAAGGTTATTCTCTTAACAGGGCGTATTTATACTCATTCTACACATCAGCAGATCCATACCAATAAGGCTAATGCAGCCTTTTTACCTTCATTCTAAATGGGGTAGAATTTTATGTATGCAAGGTCTTGTCTTTTCTCCTAAAATTAAATCAGAGGCTCTTCAGACCTTGTGGCCTCTGCAGATGCTGAATCATTACATTCTTGTAAGAAATTTCACCTTCAGTGATGTTAGAGACGTTATCAAAAAGACCTCCTTTAGTCCCCAAAAATCTTCCACACTCCGTACTTAAGGTTGAAATGTATATCTATGTGTTGAAGCTCATCTGAGTGACTAACTCATGCTCTGGTGTAGGCTTGTACCAAACACCTAATAAAAACTGAACCGAGACTAATATAAAACTGTAACATTAGTTCAGTATTGTCGCATGCAAAACATTTTTAAAGGATGAATATGAAATATTTATTTATGTATTATTCCTCAAATCCCAGAAAGCTGATTAGTTCATCTGGATACGGTGTTTTCACTGCACCTTTTAATTAAGATACACTGGACCATCCTCTATGAAGGGATGTGAGATAATGCTATATCAGCATTATCCAATTAAAAACTATTGACAAGGATCAGAATGTTTTCAAATGGAAACAATAAAAAAAAACTGACAAGTGACACAAATTTTTACTTTTACTTTTATATCTATTCAGCTCAATTCAGTTTTATTTATGCAGCGCCAAATCACAACATCAGTCGCTTCAAGGCGCTTTATATTGTAAGGTAGACCCTACAACGACAACGATATATGCAAATTCACACAACCCCCTATGAGCAAGCACTTTGGCAACAGTGGGAAGGAAAAACTCCCTTTTAACAGGAAGAAACCTCAGCAGAACCAGGCTCAGGGAGGGGCGGGGCCATCTGCCACGATTGGTTTGGGTGATAGAAGGAAGAGAGGATAAAAGACACACTGTGCTGTGCTTTTCATAGTCAAACAATTCAGTGACCACCTGTTCCCTGTGTATAGGTGCATCGCTGTGCTGGAATATGATATGTATCTATAATATTTCTAAACAATTTCTAAAATTCAAATGTAAACTATGAATGTTACACCAGTAAATAAATGTTTACTTCGGTTATGTTGTCATGTTTGGTATTATCGTTTTGGCAGCTTTTCAGATTAGATTACTATTTTGCTTCCAGGTTGAGAAACTCAATGATAAGTTTTATTTTTTTTAACCTGCGAACCGATTGATGTTTATTATAAGTTTATCCATGTTAAGGTAGCTTGCATGAAAGAAAAAGGTTTTCTACTTTTTCTCTAGTTGATTTTACTGATAGCAGACCCATGCTAACAACGTCTGCTATGAATCAAAGTTGTCTGGTGTAATTGCAGGTTTTTATGAATGTATGAGTTTTCTGTAACATCTTTATTCAAACTCATGACATTGTTCATCAACACTGTGGAAAAAATGTTCTGACTGTAAGACAGCGACCTTAGCATTTATATAGGGACATCTTTGAGTAAAGTAATTTCAGTACTTCACACTCTCCACAATCAGTAATGGGATGACTCACTAATATACAGTTGTGTTTGCTCCCTACATGTTCAACACATCACAGTTATGATGACAGATTGTTAATGCCGAGTACCTTTGGTTGACTTTCTGCTTGTCCTCTTCTTCTTTATCAAACGATGAAGAGCTGAAAGAATGAATAAGATCTTATTTTTTTCCCTTTTTTTTCTTTTGAGACTTCCCGTCTGACACAGCTCTCCAGATAGTGAGCCTCAACTCTCCCAAGACTGTGGCGCCTGCCTGGGAGCAATAACTGGAGAAAACTAACTTGTTAAAAGTCTGGGCCATCACTCAACTGCTCTGATAGACAAAATCCATCTACAGTAAATACCAAGGGCACTGCAAAATGACAAAAATGGTGGAAAGAACTGCATATGACTGACAGATACACTTCTTTTAGTTTTTCAAAACAAAGAAGTCTATAGGTTGGACTGCTTATGGACCACAGTCATGAAACTCACTATATAAACTGCCTAGGGTACCAGGATTATCAACATTTATATAGCTTTTTGCAGTTACACTCCAGTTGTTGTTTGTAAATACATTTCACCAAGTGCAGCGGCGTTTTGGGGTCACTGGACTGTGTTGTCATATCTCCACATAAGTGTCCATCAAACAGTGACACTAATAATGCCTGTCACTGATTTCTTTGTCAAATACAAGAAATATGTGGCTTCCAAAGACAAACAAGAATAGAAATGTTTCATTATTCATTTGTTTGGTGCATATAAACAGCCACTTTGGCCATCTCACTACATACAGTGATATGATGAAGATAAAAACAATAACATGAAATTAACTGACGTCACTTCATACATGATGCGAAGATGCACCGCATTAATAGTGGACACCAAGTGGATGGTGTGGTCAACCAGGGCGGGTAGAGATGGGACATAGATTTGCATTTTAAACACACGTTTTTTCCCACTGTAAAACTAAACTGAAGCAAACTTTACTATTGGTGGTGATTTTATTTGTTCCAACTTTTCAACATGTTCAAAGAGCTATTGTGTGAGTTTTCATTTTTTTCTTTTTCTTCTGGCTTTTCTGAAGCCAGAAGTTGGAGTTCTGTCAGGTGGATTCATCTCAACTTGATAACTCAGCGCATGTTTTTCAGTTGCTAATAAAACACCATAATAGAGCACAGTCACCCTCAGCCCTCAACCTTACTTATTGTCGGTTTTTAGTCATTTTTTTAATGTAATATTGATTTTTTTTTTGTTAGTTTGTTAAAAGAAAACTTCTTTCTTTTCTCCTCCTGCATTTATTCATATAAATTTGTGATTCCATTTCCATAACTGCGTGAATAATAAGTGCACACACAGAATTAAGATGTACAGCTGCAGATTTGAGGTCTCACGGCAGTATATTATCTTTTTCCTCCCAAACTGACCCAACCTTGACTAACATTTTCCATCTATATACAACTGTCAATAGATGCTTCAGTATGCTTTACATAACTTATGAAGGACATCAAATAAGACATACAAGCACAGAATAAAGAATAAAAATGCTTTTTACATAAAATAAAAATAAATATGGATTTCATAAATGTAAGCTGGATCAAGTCCACAGACTGTCTATTGGCTTTTTCTTCTCTAAAAACTCTAAACACTGAGAAATCACTGAAGTAACTTGCAGGAGAATCTTTGTATGTTCAGTGGTGTTCTGGGTAAATTATAAACAAAGACCTAATTTAATTGACACATTTAAAAGCTATTATAACTTAAGTAACCTCCCTACACGTGTAGGTTTGGCCTCAAGCCATCAATTGGTCGAGGCCTCTTGGTGCCCAGGGGCTCCTCCGGCAGCAGGATGGACATGGAGCACATCCAGCTCCATCGTTGCACTAATCCACCATTCTTCCACTGAATAGAGCATTACCATAAACGCTTGGCAGCCGGAGGAGGCATTGTATTCCAAAAAATCTGTGAGCCTCTCAAATGCACATTGTTGAAATTCACCTGTTGCCTGGGAGATGAGATGAGAATGGCCCATTCCCCGAGGTCGGGTCTATTATGTAATATACTGGACTTTGGGCTCTTAAAACTCGTCCTGCCTGACCGGACGGGCCTCCGGGGCCGTCCCTAAACCGTGAAGAAGAGCTGTGCCAGAAAATGTGGGGCTGCCCTGTGCTGAGCCATTTGGTTTAATTGAATTGTTGTCACTTGTGGGCGGCTCAAAAATAAGTAAGCTTTGTAATATGTTTTGATTGTCTAATTTAAAGGCTGTGACTGTTTTGAATCAGTGCAGATGACCACACAAGTGACATTTATATCCGAAACCCGTCTGTGCCTATGCAACACTAAAATGACATTTTATTCATAAACCAAAAGGAAAATCTCTTAAAATAAAAGTCACACAATCCTGAGTTTAATGTGTGTGTATATATATATATATATATATATATATATATATATATATATATATATATATATATATGTAATTGTATTTAAAGCTATGACAACTTAAGCTTGCATAAGGTAACAACATTCCAGGAAATGAGAATAACGTTTCTCTGATGTTGTCAGTGGCGTTACAACAGCACACTTACTGTCCTAAAACCTGTTGTAACCCACTGTATACAAACTGCTAGATACGGTTTCCAAATCCTGTTTTCTGGTTTATAAATTTTTAAAAAGAGACAAAAAAGGTCCTGAAACTATAAAATTCATTTGCATTCAGAAGGCAGCAGAGCAGTTCTTTTGCTTCACTGAAGATCATGAATTCAAACTTGGAGACTAATGAGAAAAGGAGTAGAACCGAGTCTCCTCTGTATCGTGGAAACCCAAAGTCTTTACTTCAAAACCCTAATATAAGATGAGAGGCGCTAAAGCAAGGAGGGAGTTTTGTTCTGGAAAGAAGCTCGAGTGTCTCTAAAGTGTCGGGGGGCCAAAGCTATCTTTCTGTTAAAGTGTTGCATCAAATAATCCGGTTCTCTCCTTTCATGTGTCTGCTGTGGAAGCAGAAGAGACGAAACAGGAAGTCGGGGATAAATCAGGACTCGTTCCCTCCGCGGTATGTGTCTGCATCCACCTGCAAGATGAAATCCTTTTTATCACAATTTAGGGGCCAAGCAGTGCAGTTACGAGAATTATAGCAGCACTTCATGTAGACCCGTCGTTACTCAAAAGCGGCGGGACAGCCTCCAAGTAGGTCCATCTTTTATACACAGAGGGGAAATTGCATATTGATTGCAATCTGTGTTCGCGTTTGCGAGTGTGTGTTTACTAGCATATGTGTGTAGAAGTGTTTGTTTGCGTGTGGGTGTGTGTGCGTGAGAGAGAGACAGAGTTGGAAGTTTAGATGACAGTCCAAAAATTAGAGTGTGAAAGAGCAAGAGGAAGGAAGAGAGACCGGGAGTAAAGAACTGAGGGAGGGGAAGAAGATTAACTTTTTCACTCTGGGACAGAGATTTGAAAGACTTTGACATTGACTAATGTGACAGAGGTAAAGGGAGAGGTCTTTCTTAAGTTGGACGATATCGTCAGGCGAGAGGGACCAAGGACCGCCTACCAGAAACAGGAATATAAAGGAGGAATGGCAGGAATGGCGCTGATGGGTTTTGCAGTGGGGTTAATCACATGCGCAGTGACATCCTGCTATCCTGACATTACCTTGGATAAAACAACAAATTGTTCTAGTGACTGAGTTTGTTGCTTTTAGACCGGAATATTGGAATATGAGCGTCTCCTAAAAGAGTACAAAGGGACATTTTCTTCCACATTAGCTTGTCTTTATTTCCTGAATAAATCCAGTAATACTTCTACTCACATATAAAATGTCATAAAGGGTAGAGCCGAATGCAGACTCTGAGGCAGACTTGAGAAATAGAAAAATGCAACAAGAACCAAAGGCCCAAGAAATAAGCATGCAAGTAAAAATCCAAACTTCAAATGCCAGAATATAAAAAATCCCGATGCTCACTCATAACTCAAATGTACGACCCAAAGACCTAAATGTTCAGGCCCCGAAACCTTTAAAGACCTTTTTGTCCCAATGGGACAGTTCAGATTGGAGGCTTACCTGTGGTAAGATTCTAAAAGCAGAACGGGAATACTCAAACCACCGTGTTTTACAGAAGACCCTCACTGTTGTACCTGACCTCATTCGCACATATTGTCAATGATTTTAACCTGATATTTCACATGCAGATTCATCACTTCAGTCCACTTCACGTGTAACATGGCATACCTCAGGCTTTTCTCCCTGTTTCCCTTCCTTCATAATGGCTTCTTGACACTTATTTTGTTCTCCCCTTTGACTAATTTCCTTTGTCTTTTTTTAAGGACACATCATGCTGCCAAGATGTGCCAAGGTTTCGGCTAATAACTCTCTGTGAATCACCTTGTGGGTGCAAAAATGTTAATTTTATGTCTGTTAAACTGTGTTATTGTTGGCATTTTTTAAAGATTCAGCTAAAGAAACGAGTAAAACATTCACAGAGATACAATTTAAAACTGATTCTTTGCCAAGTTTTGTGTTATGTGTAGACACAATGGAGTGTTCGTCCCATGAGTTAGGTGCCTTTTTATACTTGAATTATTCATTTATCAGTGACCTTCAGAAAACCTGACAACTATTGTTCAAGACCACTTTTAAAACATCACAAGAAAGTCTGGTCACATAGAAGTAAAACATACAGATATCATATGAAGACAATCAGCATAGGACAGATATTTAATGCTATTCTACAGTAGCTTAATTAGCATTGTTGCAAGGCCTAAAAAAAGACAAATTTATTATTTTTGAACTATAAATCATGGAAATCTAGTCTAATAGAGTCCAATAATAAAAAATATGGAGCAGGAGAGGACTGAAATAACTCAAAAGTTAATAGTTGACTTTACTGTTAACAAACTATAACATCATTTATTACTCTTTTATGGCATCAAATGGATCCTTTAATATGAAGGCTTGGCTGATGACAAGAGTATGACTGCACCTCAGTATTCAACATGGTAGCCTTGATTGTGGATCAACAAACACAAGTAAGTTGAATCCAGTTCTGTGATTCAAGGGCCACCAAACTGCAAACTCTACTGGATTTCTTTTCAAGAACTTATGCAAAAAAAACCTCTTTGTGTCCTGAAGTGAATCCACTGATCACACTGACAGAAAACTGATCGTCACCTGAAATGTAGCTGTTGCAAATGCACACCGAGGGTGAGAGACAATGAGTGGCACAAAGGGAGAGAGAGATGGAGAGAGAACGGGACGGGGAGCTTGGCTGATGGAGTGATGGAGAGCTGGAGAGGTGTGAGGGGGTGGTGGAGTGGAGGAGTCTGTTTTCACTCTAATCTGTTTACTTTGCAATTTGTGTTTTCAGAGCGAGTCCATTCATTCTGCTTAACCTGACACTTCACTCACCAACAGGAAGAGTGTGTGTGTGTGTGTGTGTGTGTGTGTGCATGAGTGAGATGGAGAGAGACGAATCTCATTTAAACCTCCCTTTTATTGAGATGTGTTTGCCTGCATTTAAATGTGTGTGTGTGTGTGTGTGTGTGTCAGACACCACATTTACGTCTTGTCTTTTTGTAATTGCATATGCCTGTGTGTGTGTGTGTGTGTGTGTATGTGTGTCATGTGAGCATCCATTAGCTGAGCACGGTTGGACTGTAATTATTCAGCAGTGAAGCCATTAGCTGAGGCAACAAACAACAGGCCGTCCTTTGTATTATACTTCCTGTGTCTATATTCCAAATTATTCACTCATCAATGCTCAATACTCATTATGAGGGCAATTACTATTCTATAGTGTAGAATATACTACTGTACATTGTGTGCAAAACTGAAAATTAAGATGGGTATGTGTTTGTACAGTGTACAGCGTCTATATATGTCAGAGTAATTAGCTCTGTGTTTTTATGGCCCACTGACAGATGAGACTAATATACAGGATAATTGATATGTGCATTTACACTATGCTGGCAAAATGGAAGGAACAGGAAAACGTACCATTAGACCCTTTTAATTACTACTGATGTATTTTTGTATGACATATATAATATTCTATTAGTTTGGACTTTTTTTTAAATTACAAGAAACTGTTGTGTTAGCCAAAACTTTAAATGATAATGTTTACCATTTTCTATGTTTGTCTTGTGACAGACTGGCGACCCGTCTGGGGTGTACCTCGCCTCTGGTTCTATGATAGCTGGGATAGGCTCCAGCCCGTGCACCAACGTGAATTAGATAAGTGGAAGGGATATATTACTATTACTGCTATTACTTTTATTTACTTGTACTTAATTAAAGGATATGTGTATCACCACTTCCAGTAATGAGTCAGAGTTCAGAATCATAACAACACATAAGCCACATTTAAACCAAAGTATACATCATGGGAAGAATGACATTCCCACTGTTTTATCCACGCTTCAGCTGTTGGACAGATGCCTCATATACTTTGGTCTACAGAGGAGTTCAGACCAGCAAACTACCAGAACTTCTCTTTTTATAGAGATGCTCACATTTGCTTATGATCAGTGAGCCAAGTGCATTTGATTAGCAGCACCTGGCTGCTAGCTATTCTGTAAATTGCTGTTGAAGCAGCAAGTTGTTGGCGGGACTGCACAGAGTCCTGTGAGAACTTTTCACAAGCGTACATCCACATGATAGTTTGTTCTGTTTGTTTTTCTTTTTAAACAATCTTATGAGGAGAAACTATAACAATAGAAGCTTTTATGAAAGATTGGTGATGTAACAAGAGATGTTTCCCATGAATGGCATGAACTGGTTCATGTAATAAAGACTACTGGTTAACATGGATGGAAGAAGTCTGTGAAGGTTCTCGGTCATAGTTAAGTGCTGTTAATGGATTTCTTGATGAAATACTTTGCTAGAAAAAATTGACTGTGTAAGCAATCTTACCGTTTATTTAATATTTTGCACATTTTCCAAATGTGTATCATCATCTGACCAAAATTAAGATGAAAACCAGATAACTTTTTTTAACCTCCAGGCCATCAAATGAGCAGAACTAACCGTTCTTGAGGCCTGATGATTTTTTTTCCTCACTGAGATGTCTGAACAGACTTGTGTAGCAGCTAAACTCCCCTTGAATCTTTCACATTATATATATTTTATGCTGCTGTCCGGCTGGACCTGCATGTTTCTCAGAGTTTCACAGGTACAGTAGACAACAGGACTCTCACCTAAGGCGGTGGACGTGTCGAGGAGCTATAATCTGAACACTTGCTGCCACAGGAATCAAAAGAAACCTGAGGGAAGGAAGAGACAAGGTGAAGGACACAGCAGAAGCAGATCTACCTCACCCCCCCAAAAAAGAAAGGGCAAAAAAAAAGTAAAACCTCTGTTCTTTGAAAGCAGTGAGCGCTGTCAAAACAGAGGCCGGTCAAACAGCTGCTTTTGTCAACAGGCATTGTGGAGTGGAGCGTCTTTCTGTCGAAACATCAGTCAGAGCAGCGAGGATAAACTCCGGCGTGACGCTGCTCGCGCTCAGCGTTACCTGCATGCAGCTCAGAGACTCTGACAGGCTGCTTTCTTCGCTTCACTCCGGTCCTCTTCACTCTGCTTCTTTACCATCACATGGCTGTTTGTTATATGGAGTGTGTCAACACTGATGATGAAAACCTTGAGTTTTCTTTTTTTTTTTGTTGACAGGTGGCGGGCAGGCAGGCCGGAGTTTCATTTGAGTGCTCTGCTGTTTGGTTTGGTATCTGACCAGTCAACAGATCCTCTCTGACTGATAATATGATCTTACTGTGTCTGAAGGGGTCATTCAAAATCACGAATCAATGCATAATCTTCAACTGAAACTTTATCCTTTTTAGTCAGTCTCAATGCTCCCACCATGTTCATTGTTACAGACGGACACACAAACCTTGATCATCATGGTGTACGCTGGCTAACTTGCTAATATGAGGAGAGAGAAACATCTAGCAGGTCAGCATTACGATACTTTTCATTGCACCGAGCGACGTCAGAGCAAAGCCAAGTAGAGACAGACAGCCAAAGATAAGCATATCAGTTATTTGAGTTTTAAATAACACTTTGAAAGACAGCTGTTAGTTTTTTAATATTATAGAAATATTTATAAAATATAATGAAAAAATAAGTAAAGAGAACAGGATCAATGTCAGCACTTTCATAGAAAATTTGAAATATAAATCCAAGGATGCCAAATATAATAAACCGTGTTTGTTTTTATTTATTGGTGTTTATTTATTCATGTTTTTGAAAATGTCCAAGACAAAATGCCATCCTGAGGAAATGCCACCTTATTGTCAAGATTAATAATTAATATGAATGATAAGATAGCAAGTGGGGGGAAATGCACCTGGAAACTGAGAGGATGTTAAAGCACTGGTGTTTGCTGCGGTAAGGAGAGAACTGAGAAAGAGAGACGACTAAATCTGCCTTCTATGTTCCTACACTCACCATGACCATGAGCTGTGGGAGAGACCGGAGGCAAGAGATCATAGACACCACAGACGCAAGCAGCTGAAACTGGCTTCCTCCAAACAGTGTCTGGGCTCAGCTTTAGAGACAAGGTGAGGAGACACTTGAGCTGAGAGTAGACTCACTGCTCCTCCACACCAACAGGAGCCAGTTGAGGGGTTCCAGCATTTGACCGGGTTGCCTCTCAGGTGAGGAGTTTCAAGTATGTCCAGCTGAGAGGAGACCTCAGGGCAGAGCCAGGACACCTTGGATATTGTGCTTCTTGGCTAGCTTGGGAACACTTTGGCATTCCCCTGGAAATGCTGTAGGAGGTGGCTGAGGAGAGGGAAGTCTGAGCATCCCTGCTTAGACTGCTGCCCCCCCCCCCCAACTTGGACTCAGATGATCAGGAGAAATGAACAGACGTATTGTGAAGACTCTCAATGTTAGTGTCAGTCATGACTTTTAGCACTGGTGCAGCAATCTGGGTTTGTTCAGGAAGAAATGTCCGCTCACCTTTCTGACATAACATTAGAGATAAACCAAGGATTCCCTGTCTTCATCACTGCTACTTGACCTGTATTTGGCACGTTAGTACTTCTGGTCAGTTTCACAAAGCCTTGCTTTACTTTGGTGAATGAAGTTGCTTTGATGTATGTTCAAATCAAGAGGTTTCTAAAACCAAAATAACTCACGATGACAGATTCAGAAGCAGCTGGCTGTGCAGACGCCAAACACTTTATTCATTACACTTTGGTTTTATATAAATATTGCTCATTTTCTGAACTTTTCTCTTATTATTTGGGCTCATCAATGGCTGCGTTGCATCTGATTAAATGCTACCTTGCTCTGTTTATGAGCTGCTCACTGTTTGCAGGTGTCACTCAAAGGATAGAAAAATAAGTCCTAACAATCATAAACTGCTTACCTACTGCACAGATAGGGGCTTTTGCTAATAGGTAGAAAGTAAACGACTGCCACTTTGGCTCTTTCTAAGTAGTGGATAACCAACAAGTTAGCATGTTGCAAGGTCTATAACCAGCCACTGTAACCAGTTAATTTAATATCAGCCAGTAGATACTATTTCATCACCAATAGTTGTTCACACTGGTAACGTTTCACTCTGTTCAGTTTTTGTTCTGGAGAAAAAGGACAAGAAGTATGTTTGCAGTGAAAGGTAAAGAAAAGGTGCTGAAAGTGCTCAGAGCGAAATCTGACCATGAACCAAGGAAACAAAAAAAACTCCTGCAGGTAACAACTTTTTGTTGCTGTAGTATATTTCATCTTTGAGTGCAATGAAGAGTTCAGGCTGCTTTGAACTGGTTTACTGTGAGTCTGATGGGCTGTGCAGAAGCTATGAAACCACCCGATTCTGTTGAAGTGTTTCTTCCTGCTGGAGTGGAAGCGCGGTGTCAGACCCAAGACAGGAGCCGGGCCTCAGATCTGAACACAAATCCTTCAACGGGACATGAACAGATGGATATTCAGCTTAAGGCGGCACTCCGAGCTGAAGGTCTCTCCGAATGAAGCGCACTGTCACCTCTAGAGAAATGTTGATGCGAACTGTTTGAGAGTTGCAGCAGGTGAAGGATTCAAGCATCTGTCAGGACGAAGCTTCCCCCTGACTGACAAGTCGACTCGCGCTTAGTTCAAAAGACCGAATGAATAAAAAACAACTTTCGAATTTGAATTTTGCTCTCTCAATTGCAAATGATTATTTTTTGCCCAAGGTTACATTACACGAGCAGTGCCTGCAAAAGTGCATGCATCTTTGATCGGTAAAACTTTGATAGGTGAGAGTTATGAGGGCTAAGAAACTAATTTAAAAAAAAATAAGAAATAAATACGATAAAAAAAGGTTTCAGAAAATATAAAGTTAGTCTCCAAATAAATAAAATCAGCTGATCCTGAAGCAGTGGGGGGGGGCTGATTTTACAAGGAATGACTCATCTGGCAGTGGGGTGATGGATTTAAGCTGATAGAGCCCGGGCTGTGGCATCTTACAGCTACTTTCTTTTTGGTGTTGCTGTCGTTGTTGTGCATGTATACAAGAGATTAATCAGAGTAAAATCTGGCGAGGCTTTAAACATATTTGCATCAAGCCTTTTTATATGCTGGTGTAGGTCCATTTCGGTGTCTTTGGGGCTCTGGCATATACGCTCTTATTCTTTTGCCAGCTCTGCATAAATCCACAAAGCGAAATGAGTGTGTGCGTCTGTGTGTGTGTGTCTGTGTTCACTGAAATTCAAATGTTGAATCCCTCTGTACTGCCTCTGTAAAGTTCCCTCTATGGGTCTGATAGCAGCCTCCGATCTCTGTTTGTCCTTTCCTGTGCCGCCCAGTGAAATGTCAGCCAGGCCAGATTGGATTGCTTTTATTTAAACCATAAAATTTATGTTTTTCACTTTCACTTCAATCACTCCAGTAGACATCCTGATTTTCTCTCTTTTTTTTCTCTCGCCTCATTGTCAGGTGGACACTTTGGGGAAAAAGGCTGTCGAGCAGTTGAAAGAATCCACGGCCTTGAGCCAGAGAGTCGGTGGTAACAACAGCGCCTGATTGGCTGACAGCCGCGTCCTCCAGCCACTGTGCTTATCCATGCTCATGAAGGGAGGAAAACACCCCCCCACCCCGTCCCACCCCTCCAACACCGCGCTGTGACAGGCTTAGTGGTGATATGAGAGGATGTGTTATCTGCTGACTTCCAAATTCATAAATCTTTGAGATCAGACGAAATTGAAGCGGCTTGAAAAGCTCGAAGGGGAGATTGACACGTCTGAGTGGCTCTGTGGGCGCGCTGCTGCAAACTGCATGCTAATGTGCCATCATTCATATGTTTGTATGTACTCGATGTGTGTCTGAGTGTGTGTTTTCATAACTCGCATGCATTGTGTTTCATACTGCCTACATATGCATGCATATGTATTAGGGTTAACTCTCCACTTGTACACACACCAGAAACTTTGCATTTTTACACACTCATTTGTGAGTGAGTCCTAAAAATCAAAAAACAGCTTGATGTGAATATTTTGCCTTATTACAGCCCACTAGTTTCTCTCTTCCTTGAGGTGTCAGAACACACACTTAATCCAAAGAGTACTGATGAAACTTTTTTGCTAAACTTTTCCTCTGTGCTGCCTGAATTTCTATTAGCAGTGCTAAGATGCTAGTTTTGTTTGTTTTTTGATCCCGTACTGTAGAAAATTTACATCTCCAGGGGATAATCTTACTATAATTAATCATTATTCACTGAATCGTAATTCATTAGAAAAACATATTCTTTTTATATAGCTTTGCATGATCCACGGTGAAAAAAGAAAAATCGTATTTGTTACTGTGGTGAATCCCGTTTGCTTGTCTAAAACTGTACTGTTTACATTGAGTGCCGCCATTTTGGATTGATAACTTGGGGTATGTTGGTCTGCTCCGTCTTTTTCAGTAGATAATCCGAGTTAAAGGGTTGTTTCACAAAAAATTTCCAGCTGGAAGCTCGGAAATGCACCATTAAAGCTGAGTGAATGCAGAGCCCAGCCCAGCCCAGAGCCTGATCTTTAGCAGGTGGCAAAGGACGAGCAGTATTACAGCCTCCACTTATTCCCGCACATGTTTCTACTGTAGAATCACTTTGGAAAGACCTTTGGAGTTTCTCTGGAGTTGGAGTTTCCCTGATGTGCAATAGTAACAAGTGCAATTTTTCCTACTATAACAAAGCATTTTATTCTATTTTGTATAGCATGGTTTCCTATTTTATTTTGTTTTTCTTAATTTTTACTGCTCTTAACTTTCTGCCGTGACCAAAAAAATTTCTCACACGCGGGACTAATAACGGTTTATCTTATCTTATCTTTGGACTTGTTTTCAACTTTGCTTTATGTTCATATTTAAAAATCAAAGGAAACATTGCTTGTACATCCTCATTAGGACAGAGATTTACATCAGGGTTGCGACTGGTAATTATATGACAATGCATTTCAGACCATGTTAGTAACACTTTGTCTTTATCCTGTCTTTCTTCTCTCACCCCAACCAGTCGCAGCAGATGGCCCCGCCCCTCCCTGAGCCTGGTTCTGCTGGAGGTTTCATCCTGTTAAAAGGGAGTTTTTTCTTCCCACTGTCACCAAAGTGCTTGCTCACAGGGAGTCATATGATTGTTGGGTTTTTCCTGTGTACGGTAGGGTCTACCTTACAATACAAAGAGCGACTGTGGCTGTAATTTGGCGCTCTATTTAAAATTGAATTGAATTGAATAAAAAATGCCACGAGTGGTGAACTGTAACAAAATACTTTCTCCACAAACTAAATAATGTAATCCATGCAATTAAAAAGCAACGAGGGATGTGTAATACGTTACTTCTGAGGAGCAACCCCAACACTGTGGTGCTACTACTTATTCACAGTTTTATTCAATATTCCTTGATGCGGATCTTTTTTTTCCCCTCTATAATTCCCTGCTATTGTTCCTTTTCTTGGCCAGGACACTCTTAAAAGAATCTCAAGTAGGTTGTCACTCAAAGTCTTTTCATTCCAGTTGGCGTTCTGGCATTCATCTACGCTTAATTTTCTTACCGAGTGATTGACAGGTTGTTGCTTTTCACGAGAAAAATACTCACTAGAACCCAGGATTCAGTGTCCTGGTCAAACAGCAGGCAAATGAAGGAAAAGGCACATGAGGCTGTCACGTGCCATCAGGACAGCCTCAGTGTTCCTCTGCAGCGATTCTCCAAGTGTGTGGAGCTCTTGAATTTGAGAATATACACTGTATATGTGCATGCGTTGAGGCAGCAGCATGTTGGGTGAAGATTGAGTCTGAGATGGAGTGTGAGACACGAGTGGTCTCTGCCTCCAGATAAACACAAACACGTACGCTTTCTCTCTAATTCATTTTCCTTCCTCTGATTTATCTTGTTTTCCTCCGTCTTGTCTGCTCATGCCCAGATAAAATCCCCCAAATTGCATCACCCTCCCCTCTGTAACTCTGCTGCCTCTGTTTCCGGCCACAGTGTAGTGCAAAAAAATTAATAATACATCTGGTATCTCTTAGATTTGAGTTATAATACCATTTATACAGCCGACAATTCTTTTGATGTAATTATTTTGTGTGTCTGGGCTGAAACGACCAGAGATGACACACGTATCACACAGAGCTGCAGCGGCCCAGCGCTCTGCCACCGACACAATCAGAGACCGCCGAGAACGCACTCCTTCGTAAAAGTTCCTGCACTTTACTGAAACTGTTCGACACAGAAACGTGTTGTGTTACCTTTTATTTTCACTGCAACAACTAGAACATGTACCTGAAAAAGTGGAAGACATCAGTAACACCATTTTAAAATTACATTCACTGCTATATTAACAAAGTACAGATTAATAGAAAAGGTCAATTTCCCAGACTTGGAGTGGATTTCTTGTTTGCATTGGTGTTTTGTGGGTCACGGTAGCAGAAAAAACAGGACAGATCCCCAGAAGAAGTTTAAATAAAAGGACACTTTTATAGAATATCATTTTCCAACACAACGTTTGATGTGAAACATCAACGTTTATGGACAAACTGGACTGAATGAAGTGATTCAGAATTAAAGAACATTTCATATCAGGCACATTTTCCTTAAAGGCAGATTCAGAGATATAGTTTAGTCTTACAGTCTTCACCACTCACTATATAATGAAACTTTTATTTTGGATGGTACAGGTTTATTCTTTCCTCTAACCTCTTTAAGTATTGATACCATATCCAGAGTGTGCTATATAATAGTAGTTTCATAAAAACGCTGAGTACCTTCCTTTAAAGAGAAATATTTGAAATTGCTTTATTTTAATTTGTCAGAAGTACCTCAGTTGTTCTGTTACAGAACTGAATTTTTCACGTTTCCATGAGGTTTGCAGCTTTCTATGTACCTGCAAAGTCAAAGTAGAGTCAAAAGTGTTGATGTTTCATAAAAGCTCTTGTTTATCGGCACATTTTACCATCTCAGATCTGCGATATATGATTCCTGTGAAAGGGTAACATCCAAAAGGTGTGATTTATTATCGTAGAGCTGTATATATTGTTTCCTGTTACCTTTACAACCAAGTATAAGCTAT
Organism: Oreochromis aureus; assembly: GCF_013358895.1. NCBI lineage: Eukaryota > Metazoa > Chordata > Actinopteri > Cichliformes > Cichlidae > Oreochromis > Oreochromis aureus. The sequence continues at coordinate 28,439,481 of NC_052943.1, read as the reverse complement.
ACCTCTGATACCATGCTGCCACAGTTTTGAAAGGAAAACATTGTGGTTCACAGATTCAAACACTTTATTTAAATCAGTAAAATTCAGTAGTATGGTGCCTTTTTTCAGGATATTTTCTATAAAATCCAGAATAGCCATTTCTGTAGATCTTTCTGAAAAGTCTCTTACTATTTCCTTTTTTGGATGGCTGTTTTTGCACCAGTGCAAACTAAATGTTCTCAACAACAGCAAATTAAATAGTATCACTGAAATATGAATGAGGAAAATGTAATGAAATCAATGAAATGTAATCCAAAATGAACCTGTACTGTGTCTAAATGTGTAAAACTGTTTCCTTCAATCCGTTAAAGATCTGATTTGTACACAGTGCTGTTACCCGTGCCAGTTTACCCACATCTAACCACTTAACAAAGTGCAAAGGGATATCACGGCAAAGCGTATAACATCCACCGTGTCCATTTGCCTCTCCAAAACGTGAAATGTACACGCATGCAGAAGATACAGTAAGCTGCAGAAACAGCAGAGGGAGATGTTTTTATTTCAAATAATGACACGCTAATGAAGCGTTTGAAAAGGCATTATTAACACATTTACATGTATATACTTATTAGCCGCCTAGCTTAATTGTTTCCTGCGATTAGGGGCCCTGGAATGTACTTTATATGTTGTTTCTTCCTGGCTTAAAATACATTATCTCCCCCTGCTGGTAAAGCAGCTTCTGCATGCATGTCCATTTTTGTATACGTGTTTTGTAGAGGCAAAGCATGAAGTGGGCACCGTGGACCATGTTGCCGTGATACTGAGATGAAAGGTGACTACACAATTTCACACATCTTGACTGGTTGATTATATAAACCCAAATACAACACAAGTCATCCATATTGGTAAAATTCTTTAATTGCAAATACTTTATAGTTGATATGTTGTTTTGTGCTGCGACCAGTGTGCAAAGAGAAGGTGTGTAGAACTGAGAGAAACAGCATCAATGCAGTCATGAAACCATCTTCATCCACTTTTTAAATGTTTTAATTGCAGTAGAAGTGGAGGAAAAATCCACATCGTTTGTTTGTAACTGCAGATTTGAGATGATGTTTGTTCACACTGTGCTTCATCACACAAACAAGAATATAATTTCCTAAAGTATATTTTTCCATTTGTTGAGCTACGGCTTCATGTTCTCCCTCAGACTGGCAAAGCTGTTTCAGAGCGCTGAGACCAGTCAGACTGTATTTATTAACCAGCATGCCCTCCTGCCTGTCTTCCACCCCATCTCTCCTTTTTCAGTGTAACTACACGCACCAAAGCAGTTGGTGTGATTGAACTGAAACAGTCTGCTCATCTGTCGTTACACTCACATGGTTAAAACACGGCCCGGGGTATTTCTGCAGGTCTCCGTCCGATATCATCGTCGTCATCATCTATCTCCATGATTGTCACGTCACCCTTCACTGCCCCTGATATTAGTCACGGACTGCTTTGTTTTAGAAAGACATTTTTCATCTTTCATTTTGCATCTCAGTTAACGCAGCACAGATCTTTTATTCATATATTTATTTATCTGTCTGTGAATGATATCACAACAGGTTAAGACTAAAAATACCCTGCCGCCTCTGCTTCCCTATGTTTGAAAAATGTGTTTAGCTCTGCAGTGCCAGTCTTCTTTTGATGAATTGGTATTTTTACCCAGGACCAAACAACATATGAGCCCAACACACACCACAGGCCAAAGTCAAATATTTACAACACGTTTGTGTAGTTGAGAAAGTTTCGTGACCCAATCAGTCAGCCAATCAATGTCTTACACAATCTTCCTGCCTTTGCCTTTCATATAGACGAACCAAACCAGAGAAATTTAAATAAATAAGAAGATGATGATATGAGAGGTTAAAAATATGCTCTTCCTGCATGTAAAATGTCCCGTGGTTTTATTTTGTTATTAAATTGGTTATATATTTATTCTGTTATATTTTTTTAAGCCAGAAATGACACATAGAGTTTACATGTAATCACATCAAAAGGTATTTGAAGGAGTTCTTCTAAACTTTAAGGGAAATTACCAGAAAACAGAAACTACAAGAAGGAAGGTTCAGGTTTCCAACCTGCTTTAGTTCTCCCCTGTGCCTGGTAGCTGCAGGTGCACTTTTCATTATTAGTAAGATAAGATAAGATTACTTTATAGTCTCCCACAGGAGAAAATCATCCAGGATTAGAAAACCGCTGCATCAAAAACAGACAATATCAGACATCCCAATAAACCTTAAACGGGTACAGGTTAGCAGATACACACCTTAGAATAAAGGGAAAAAAATAACAATAAAAAATTCATCAGAGCCTCTCCTGGATAAGACTTTATTTAACCAGGAAGTGAAAGCCTCGAGATCAAGAATGTCTTAAACCTGCACAAACACAGAGGACATGAAACCTCACCGAAGGAGCCACTGGGGAGGGGGGGGGGGCAGTGCTAACCACCAAGCAATCATGCTGTTATTACACATGAAGTACATAAATCTTTATCTCGACACTAAGACTGGAAAAGTGCTGTACAAATCCCTCAAAGTTATTTTTTTCTACAGTTAGACTGAGGAACAAAACAGGCTTGAACACTAGTGTTAATGTCCCTGTCATGGGGGTAACAGTCACCCTCCAAGCTGAAGCAAAAATAGCGGTACCACCCCACTAACACCTAATGGTACATTATTTTCTGGGAGAGTGGCTTTACTCTGTTTGAGTCACATCAGCACCTTAACCTGCTGATTTGGGCTGCGTGTTTTTTCAGCAAACATCACTGAATTCACCTGAGATGTGTGCGGTGGATCAGAGGTATGGAGGCATGGAGTTTTTGCATATGCCTTTTCACTTTTGCCAGAAGCGAAAGACTACGGGCTTGACTACTCCAGGGCAAAATAACTATGCCCTTTAAAATTTGAACTCGATTCATATTCTAAACAGATGTCCAATTAGTGAAACAAAATCACAGACGCCTAAAAACGGCGGTGGGCTAGTGTGTTTGTCTTTTAGTGAAGCTCACATGATGAAAAGTCCTCCAGGCGGGGTATTTCCTATCACACGGACACACATCTGCCCCTTGATCTCCGAGTTTTCTGTAAGATTGACCTTCATTAGAATTAGGAGACTGTATGTCCTTTGGCAGCAGCCTGGTTGGATTTTTAATGGCCTGAGCACACTCATAAGTCGATCCTGATACGTCTTCAGGTGCAGCTCACTTTATTTTGATCAAGCCTTTCATTAAACTAAACATGTTTCATGAGAAGAGGAAAATTGCACCATTCTTGAGCAATCTTTTTAAAATCTGTTGTGGAGAGTCATCACAAGGAGGCAACGCGTTGCTTGATTGACACATCCAAATGAATGAAAAGTCTATTGAGAGGTCTGCGGTATATCTTTTTCACATCATTACTGAGAGCATCAGTAATTTCCATCATGAATACCGCCGCGTCCCCTGACAGCCTCTCATCGGGCTCCGACAGCCATCGGGGGAAATGATGGTATTAGACGGGAGGCAGACTCTCGGGGTGAGGCTCCGTGATGAGAGGGGGAAGGGAGGGAGCTAATTACCCTTTTATTACCGGGGACCGAACCCTCATCCCAGGAGGGCTCGCCTGGCCCTGTTTGAGACGAGGAGGATCCGGCACGCCACATTACCTCAGTTGCTCCGTCTTCTCTCTGTAATGCGTGTCACATTAAGAGTTGCATGTACATATCGAGTGTCTGTTTCTATCAGGCTTGTTTTTTAAGTGCGCACGTTTCGTTTAGGAGCCTCCTGTGCACGTACGGCATCACTCGTGTGAACACAGCTCCATTTTCGTTTGGTAGGCAGCAACTGTGGAAGTTTCTGCTGCTTGTAGATTGTTTTCACGCCAAGCCCAGGGGGGGTACAGCCCACAATATACAGTAACAGTGGTGAAATAAAACATGCTACGAGCATGCATAAATTAGATGGTCTGGTGAATAAATAAAATCTAAAAAACAAACACAACCCTATAAGTAGGTCAAAAACTCATCGTTTCTAGATAAAATGTATCCAAAGCTTAAAGAGAATTTCAGTAACACTGACAATATTTATAAAAAATTGATACTTCATAACTTAATAATAAATGCTGTGGTCTGAAAATCAATGAAAAATCAAATGAACGTTTTGAAACAAAACATTAATAAATTCACATTTGGATTTACTAAACTTTTTCTATTAATTACTCACACTGACTTAACATGAAATGAATTATTAGTCACAAAGCCACAATGTTAGTTTTTTTTTAAAGATTTAGGCACGCTGTCCAGGCTAGTTGGTTCACTTTTTCAGACTTTAAAAACAGTGTGTAAAGTAAACCTGCTGTAAACAGTGCATGTGGAGGAGTCTGTTTTATAAGTGTAATTAGAATTTACAAAGCTTCAGTCTCCCTGAACTCCCACTTGGCCGCTGTGAAAGAAAAATAATATGAGGATGGTAAAAAAGGACTGAATAACAGGAACATAAGCAGACCTGTAAATCTGAACATATCCAGACTTTCAGCTTGTGTCATTGTATCTTTTACATGTTAGCCGTCCATGTGGATACATGGAAAACCAGAAGATGCAAGAGCAGCAAAACACACCTGACAGCAGAGCTGGTATCAGTGTAATCAACACAGCCTGGAAGGAGAAACTGCAGGGGAGATGGGTTGTAAAGCGGCTTGCAGAAGCAGCAGCAATCATAAGCAGGCCAAAGCAACTTAATATAAACAGAGTGCCCTATATGATGGGTTGTGCAGGAGTGCATCCACTGAGCAATCAGCGGCAGTCGGACCCTGAGATCAGGAGAACCACTGGGATTGTGGATGAGCTTCAGTTTGTGGGTTATCATGTGTTCAAAAATCATGATTCAAACAGCCTTTTTCAGCAGCATGCAGACAAGCAGTCATTTCATTCTTCTGCAACTCGCACACTATCACGCCACTAACTCTTGAAGGGATCTTAGTGGAATGTCCACCATTTTTATACAGTCTGACCGTCGCATAGTGGTGTGCATTTTAGTCACATCTTCTTCCCAGAATGATGATCATTAACTCTGATTGTTCTGCGATTGTTCTTTAAATAAACATCTGATCCTGCTTTTGCTAATCCTCAAGGTTCACTTACTAGCACCTGACAAATACCGCTGGGATTGTGGATGAGCTTGAGTTTGTGGCCTGCGAGAGCTCAGTCACTTTACGAGCTGACACAAAGACAGTCCCGACTGTGACATCATCAGGGTTATTATATCATACAAATGTTTTCCCATTCTGAATTGTGCTCCCTGTGGTAGGTAAACTGACCTTTATGTGTAAAATCTGCTAAGTGCTCCCTTCATATTCAGTTCACAGAGGACGGCCGGTTAGGGAACAGTTAAATAATACAGCCATGTTCTAAAAACGTTAATGTCTGATGTGAGCCCAGAAAGGCACAAGGACAAAGGTATAAAAAGGAAGTGAATAGAGTTAGATAGAAAAATAATAAAGCTTTCAACAATTCAACAATATTTAACAAAGCAATTCAGAAAAACAGAGCAACACAAAAACAATGAGGTCAGTTAAACAATAATTCAGTAGAGGCCAAATAAACACAAGTGACCCTTCTGAAAATTACAGTTTAACCTACGACAGACAAAACCATTACTTTGCTTTAGAAAGAAGAAAAATAAATGGATTAACCAAAACTATCAAAAAATACAAATAACCTCTCATCCCACAGTTTCCTGTTTCCATAAACAGTAAGTGTATGAAGGCGACCTAACGACCTAATTACTTTGTGAATAAAACAATAGTTTCACTAATCTGTAAGTGTGTTTTATAAATGCCTCACCTCCTCCTGATTAGAAATCCAAACCAGCTGTATGAGATTTTATAAATCTAAGGATTAAAACTGGAGATGAATCTGAGAAGGAACTGCAACAGAAACTATGTTCAGAATTACTCACCTGCATACCTCACCCACAATCAATAAATAAAATATGATACAGAAGTCTAGTTTTTAAAGCAGAGCTGAGCTTTTCTCTGTATCACGGAGCACATTTTTAGACCTTCCTGAATTCTCTGCTCATTCAGCTCCACTCACAGATTAAAACAGTGTTAAAACTCCCTGCATGTGTGGCCAATGCTTTCACACTGCTCGATGTACTGACTGTTTCAATGTTCTGTTTAGCTTTGGAGCATCAGTAAATTCATCATTCAGATGAAGGATTTTTGCTGTTGGCTCATGTCTCCACAACAGCTGCTGCCTCCCAGGGTTTTTCATGGCACAGCGGTGCCCGAGGCTTACCGGGAGAAAATAACGCAGAAGGAAAAAACAGCGTTCTGACCGGTGAGAGTCCTCTGGGCTCCAACACATCGCTGAAATGGGACTGCTGCACAAAGCAGGTGAATAGAGGCCCAACTGCATGCAACATCCCTGTGCACAAAATAAAACAAAAGAAATGCATCTCTGCTATCAGCTCACTGCAGTCCACGCTGCATTAAAACACACAGACACCTTTACAGATGGAGAAGACCCAGGGCCTCATTCAGAAACAGCGTATACCCACAAGTCTGTGCTCAGGCTCAGGTACGAATGTTTCTCGCACAAATAGTTTTAAACCCAAATTTGTGTCCGAATTTACAGTGTACCAAAATAACGTCGCTTGCTTATAGAATTAAATAAATAACATTTAAATGTAAATGGAGAAAGTTCACCGATACACAAACCAAACATTTCACAGACTTTTGATTGGAACTCGGGATCTAGATCATTAAAATGTAAAAAACTTACATCCTCGCTGGATGTCATCCTAATACTCTCACAGCCCCAGTTATTTCAGTGTTCCTGTCTGTAGGGGAAATCATAAATCCACACCTGTATAGTTCCTGTACAGGAAATCCGCCTGCTTTGTTACTTCCATGACCAAACTGTTCTTTTACAGCAGCTTCCCCCTGCCCTCCATGAAACATGGTTCCTTAAACAGATTTGCAGTGAATGAGACCCTCAGAGAGCATCGGCCAACAAACTCATGTGTAAACGGTGAATCTCCATCTGGATTCAGGAAAAAGCTCAGAATAAGCATTGCAGTATAATATCGTGTATGGAAGCTATTATTCAAAGCAGTACTCTTTAGCTCTTACTGCAATATTGTGAGATACATCATTATATAAGATACATGTATTATATATTATTCTTTATAGACTTTTCTTTTGTCCGGAGCCTCTTTTCATGTAACATTAGGTTTGAATTGTTTCTGCACTTCATTTAATTCTGATCAAATATTCAGATTCACAGAAGCTATGGCAAGTTTTGAGCGCCTCTATCGAGTTTTATGTCTCCTCAGCCAACAGTTAGGGAAATATTTCACTTGGGGCCAAACTGTTAAACTAACAGACTCACACTGCCATCACTGTATCTGTTAACGTGGGTAAAAAGTGTATTTAAAAAGTGATTAGATCATGTCCTGCCCTCAGTCTGACCCCAACCTGCTGCATCTGCTCTGTGCAGAGCCAGACTTTTTAGCCCAGACCATTTATTCCACACCAACTTTGTAGTTGCAGAGCTAACTATGCAAAATCTGAAAATAAATAAATAAATAAATAAATAGGAGCTAACAAGGCTTCATCTTGTCCAACTGTGTCATACTGGAGCCAAAGCCCCTAATAACTGTTTTTGTTTTTTTCCCTGATCCAACACAATTCTTCCTACATACTTTGTGTTGCACAGAACGGTGCGAGCACGGTGTTGATGCTGTAGTACACGGCCCAGTCCTGATTCAACCCCCTCATTAGTGAACAAAAACACCATCCGTGGGGCGCGCCTGTCACTGTTCACATTATAAGTTCATAAGCCTATCTCTAATTCATGGAGGGGAGATTACTGTGTGTACAGTGTTTGGGAAGGGTTTCAAAGGGGCTGATTTCGTGCTTTCTGCTTTATATGGGTTAATGAGTCAGATGCAGAGCGGCGGCAAGAGTATGAGTCTTGTGTTCTAGAGCTGGAAGCATCCAGGAGAAGGCAATTTATTCTGTTATATCTCATTTCTATGTAAACAATAGGTACTGTCATCTACATTCCGCCTGTGTAGTTTTTGGGGGGTGGAACACGTTCCTATTTCTCCCGCTTTTTGCTGTTATTATTCATTGTGGTAATATTTGAGGATTGCTGTCTAGTTGCAGCAAACAGAGCTCTGTATGAGCGTGAGACGGTGTGGGTTTAGTTCTTTCACAGTATTTTTTTAATGAGGCGTCCTTCAGGGTCTCCACATATAATTAATAGTAGTACTGGTAAAAATGTAATCAAGGACAGTAAAAAAAAGGACAGTATAGTTGTAGCATATTCTGGATTATAAGTAAAGGAAAGGCAACTTGCAATTAAAAATGTATACATCCTTCAGTCAGTGTATTTGTATTCTAAAGCATGTGTTGGTGATACAGTTATTGCTCCGTATATATGTATATACATGTACATATATATTATATATAATATTATATACAATATATATTATATACTACTTTCTATATTGTAGCTTCATACTGAAGACATCAGCTATGTGAAGCAGGATATATGGAATTATGAATTGTACCTGGGATAGGTCCAGCTTTCCTGCAACCCTGAAAAGGATAAGCGTAAGAAAATGGATGGATGGATGGATGGATGGATGGAGGTGTAGAATGTCTTGCATTCTTAATGGCATTAGGACCATCAGTTATGTTGTGCAGAAGTCAGGTTGGTACACAGCTGACAGCTCTATTTGACAACTTTTAGAATTCATATTATGGTAAGAACCAATCAGCTAAGTAAAGAGCAAAGACAGTCCATCATTACTAAAGAACTGAAGGTCAGTCAGTCTGGAAAATTGCTACAACTTTGAATGTGAAGATTAGGAAGCTTGGATGGTAAACAGCATCCATAGACTGGAAGCAACACACAAATGGAGACAACTTCATTTAACAATTTTCCTCCCACAGTCCAAAGACATGCATGTTAGGTTAACTGGTTATTCTCAGTTGGCCATGAATGTGGAGTAGATAAATCATGCACATCATGCTGTTTTATTTGATACCGTATCTGATTTTTTTTTAATGCTCCAAAGGACACCAACACCCCAAACACATCAGTTTAAGGGAGGTGTCAGCTTTTTCACACAGACTGGCAGCTATACAATTAAGCATTTTAACATGGCAGTCTCCCAGGATTAACTCCCTTTTAGAGACAACCTCAAGTGGACATTGAAAGAACTCCAGCTTTTGCCACATCCTGTCTTTATTTTTCAGTCCTGGAGAACGCTGCATCTGTATTACAGATCAAAAATCAAGATTCAAACAGTGTTTTTCAGCAGCATGCAAACAAGCAGTCATTTCATTGGAAGTTGGGCTGGATTCCTCTGCGACCTCGCAGACTATCACGCCACTAACTCTTGAAGGGATCTTAGTAGAACGTCCTCCATTTGTATACAGGCTGACCGTCGGTTGGTGGTGTGCGTTTTAGTCGCATCTTCTTCCCAGAATGATGATCATTAACTCTGATTGTTCAGTGATTGTTCTGATCCTGCTTTTGCTAATCCTCGAGGTTCACCTATTTTAGTCCCGTGGTTAGCCCCTGACAAATAACTACAATACTGGATAATTTTCCATAACTAATGATCAAATCTAATTGTTTTTGTCTGATTTGTTTAATATGTTTCTTTTGATCAGTTTTTATTAGTTTTGTAAAAATCTGATAACTGTATAGGTTGAATGTACGCTCTAATCAGGTCTCGAAGCAGATAAAAATGGTCTGCACTTGAAATCACAATGAAAGTTCTCTGCTGTGTTCTGGATATCAAAGGGGACTTATCCCTGCACCCACTACTTTAGTGGTGTAAGATAGTGAAGACATAACCGAGCACTGCAAGCAACAAGCCGCAGGGATTAGCTTTGAAAGTTGTGCTTGGACTGCAGTTAGGCTGGAGTTTCTGACACCAAAAGGATGTGTAGTAATGCGCTGTTTGGCCGTTTGGATCAGCCTTTCCAGTTAGCTCAAGGGCTTCAGTTTGCCAAGTGATTAGACTTTGTTCTTTCTTTTTTAAACCGGCTATCTGCACCACAGCCCCGTTAAAAATATCCAGTATAATTATCCTTTTTAACACTCGTTCCTCAGTGGGCCTTTAAACAGTGTATGCAACATAGTAAGCCTACCAATGTCAAGTAACTGACATCAGTAGGACAAAAAGTCCCAAAAGAATTGTGATGACGGTGCGATAACAATAAACAGCCATTTAATTGCAGTGCAGCTTTTTTCCACGTACTGTAGTCGTGTGATTATTGAGCTGATGCTCAGCGGAGATGCAGTGCATACAAAGGTTTTTATTAATAAAGCAAATATAATTTATAAATAAACAAATACACTGACTTCAATTTCTAAATCCAAATCGACCCCGATGCCTGAAGTGCTGAAGGACGTTGAACCGTCAGTAGTATAAAAATATTAGTGATATGTCAAAGTTTGCCCTGCAATATGTTTGACATACCAGCTTTCATGATAGCCTAAGAAATAAATATAATTTGCTCTTTTGTACTAAAACTGTAACATAATAGTGATGCAGCACTGCCGGTAAAGAGAGCCACTGTAGTTGTGTGGTGATCTTTCTGCCCCCTCCCAGTTATTATAAATAGGTTATTAAGAATTAAAAAAAGCCTCTGGTGTTCCACAGCTGGTACTGCAGGATCACATCACCCCACCCATAAAGCACGAGATGTATCCATCGTTTATCTTGTACCAAGTCTTTGAAGATTTTTTTTATTATTATTATTTTACCTAATCTGTCAAAATTCCTTTTCTTTTGTGTGTGTATTCCATTCATGTGAACTTGAGGCCAACAGGATGTCAGGCCGCTAAGCCAGAAAAATGTTCATATGATTATGCTCAATGGGACTTTTAAACAGATCAAAGGAGCCTCATCAAAGTCACGAGTTTCCATTAGAATGTACCGTGCGCAATCTTGGAGCACATATGCGATTAGCAGAAGTAGACAGAAGAAGAAAATGTCACTCTCCTTGAAGACAAGCCACAAATGTTATTTTGTGTATTGTTCCTAATTTCTTTTCTGAATTCTTTGCTTAGCAAATTGTTAATTGAAAATGTTACATGCATCATTGCTACACAAAATAGAGACAAACCCACTTAATGCAGTCTCTAATGACTTGAGAATAAACTTTTGTGAACACTGACAGTAGTAAAGATCACTTTGATCCTCTCTGGAATGAACTACCATGAAACCGATATAGATTTTCTGATCTGACTGTGAGCAGGACAAACAACAACATTTCCCAAAATGTCAGAGTGCTCCTTTAATTAGGCATTTGTTCCCTACTGGCAATCAGAACCATGCAGAAAACAGCTCTGATGTATTGACAGTAGTGGTGATGATGTACAGTTATACAACTGTGCCTGGACACTAGAGCTCTGAAGGTTTGGTCTAATGTGAAATTGAGCCCCTCTGGCTGCCATCTGCTGTAGAAAATACCTGATCCTCATAAACAAACACAGTCTGCTTCGGCCTGACGTGCCGGTGCTGCTGCTGCAGGCCCGTATTCACACACCAATCAATGAGGGGATCCCACACACTGATATATAGGCCCTGAAAATTGGCTTTCTTCTCCTTCTGAAGATTCTGGTGATTACCTATATAGTGCTGTTGATTGGAGATTGATCGCAGGTTGAAATTAAACAGCAGTGGGTCCCCTTTTTTGTGATTTGTGCAAGGCTGAATGCACTGATGGAGGATGATAGGTAGAAGAGGGAGAGTTGGGGAAAAGATGGGTGAGCTGGGAGAAAGCTTCCAAAAAAATCTCCATCTTTAGCAGGCAGTCTGTAATGAAGTCCTAAATTACTTATTTAAATACGAGAAGAAAAATCGGAATGCTTTTTTAAAATAATCTGCTATCATTTCATTTCATGCGTCGCAAACCTGCAGATGTAACACATTGGCTCATATTGTGAACATAAAAGTGTTTAAAATATTCATCTTCTGTGAAAACCAACAGCTGGCGGAGGCTCTCCTGCACACACACACAGTAAACTACAAGCAAAAATATTTTGTTTGGGTCACAAAGACTGTTTTTCAGCAACCTCGCTAAAGAAAGCCTCACAAAAACAGAGTCATTCACTGAGCTCGCTCATTACGTTCAGTTCACCTTGATAACCACGGAGATAAACTGTTGACATTTAATACAGTATACCTTGGTTCAGTCTCTGTGTAATGTGTTGGAAAGGTCATCTTTAGATTTCTCAGTTCAGACCTCCGCTGACCCCTGAACCTTTAAATGCAAGGGCCTGATAAGCATGGATGGATTACTGTACCTGCTGGATCAAAGGTATGCTGCGAGAGCAAACAACTCCCACCTGAAGGGCAAAGGCTATGCTAAAACTTTATGTTGTTTATTACAACACGCTGACGTCAGCCTGCTTCTACAACAACACGCTAATGTCTGACCTTCAGCCTATGACCGTGAAGTATTATGTACAACTGGGTATTTTATTTTGCCCATATGATTGGAGCAGAAGTGGCTGAAATCTTCTATAAGCTGTAAAGTCTTGAGATTTTAAGATATATGTTTATTTAGTCTGTGATTTTGTGAAACTTTATGACATCATTGTGATGTCGTAGGGCATCATATTTAAAAAATATAAAGTGTGTTGTCAGGTCAACTGTGACCTTTGGCACTAACAATGAAGGTCAAGGTCAAATGCTTACCCAAGGCCTAGTATATTTCTGTGAAATTTGAAGATGAGCCATAAACAATTATGGGTAAAATAACGTTTTTAATGATTTTTACATTTGCTGTGATCGAGACCCAATTTTCACCAAAATTAAATCAGCTTCAGATGACTTAATTTAGGTATCAACAATCACACAAAATGTGAACATGATGTTTTATTATATAACCACCCATGTATCCATTTTTCACCATTATCTGAATTTTGGATCGCAGTGGCGACAGGTGTGTCCCAAGAAGAGATGGGCAGTAACGCGTTACAAGTAACGCATTACTGTAATCTGATTACTTTTTTCAAGTAATGAGTAAAGCAAGGGATTGCTATTGCAAAAAAGGTAATTAGATTACTGTTACTTTCCCGTAAGCAGGCTGCGTTACTGCGTCACTAAATCGTGATTTTGTTTGTGAGAGTGTCTCATGTCAGTGACATTGCGTGTGCGACGTTCGTGGATAATGGATAATACGCGGGAGAGAGAATGACCGTGCAGCATTTAAAGCATGGAAGTATTGACCTTACTTTGAGTTTGATTCTGTAAAAAGTGACAAAAACATTAGCGTCCGCTGTACACTGTGTGGGAAGAAAACTTCTTTTTACAGCGAAAAAAACCCCTTAAACTTCTGAGCAAGCACCGAGCACGCTGCCACTGGAATGTGAAATTCACAGAGAAACCCCCGGATCCCCCTACTGACATGACCGCTGAGGCACCGGGCAAACCTCAGGTGAAAATAGCTTTAAGAATGACAGGACTTAGTGCCGCTGAGTCTTTGATTTTATTTATTTTCTGTTGTGTTTTACTTGCATCTATTTGAAAGAGCGAGTGTAAACACAAAAAATTAGTTTATTTTATGCTGGAATATGCAGAAAATAGGTTTAGATGTTAAAGAAATTTCTTCAAGTCAAACACTGTTGCATATAATTTAAGTTTTGCTTAATGCAATGTGCATAAAGTTAAAAGATTAAAACTAATAAAACAAGTTTTAAAAAGAGACTTTTTCATTTGATTACATTTTATGTGATGGATTATGCAGAAAAAAGTAGAATTGGGCTGAAAGATCTATCGCTTTATCACGTATTCAGGTTGTGTATCATGTTTTTAAAAAGTAACTAATTACTTTTGAAAATAATTAATCAGTAAAATAACAGTATTATTTTTGGAGAAGTAATCAGTAATTAGTCACAAATTACTTTTTTCAAGTAACTTGATCAACACTGGTCCCGAGAAAGTATTACTACTACTACTACTACCGTAGGTAACTGGGAGTGCTGCTTCTGCACCAGTGGTTGGGGGTCGGTGTCAAAGTAACATTTACATGAAGCCCAGGCTGTTTTGTTCTCCCAGCAGATTATTACGCTCATTCCTATTCTCAGGGTGACAAACCCTGCTGATGTCTCACATTTACACACAAGTTCCATGATGCGCTGTATTATGGAATGTCGTCACATATAGATGTATGGCGCTTCAACTCCCACTGACACCTTGACTCATGTGACCCAACCACTCACAACTCACATCCTGTTTGGACTCATATGTCCAGAGGATATGAGCTGTGTCTCCTGACTTATAAATGTCTATAAATCTGTGATGTAAACCATAAGTATCTCTCCAACCTGCCAGTGGGACATTGTAAATGGGGACCATTATGCTGGTGTCCCATAATGCAACTACTGCTGCAAATGGACTTCTTGCAGAACAGTAATGGCTCTTCTTGCAGAACAGTAGTATTTCACACAGTGTGAGGAAAATATTTTTAAGAAGGACCAGCTGGTTTATTAAAAAAATCTGCTTACACTGTCTGCGACTGATATGATGATCAACAGATCTCCTGTCATCCGTTCCGCTAACTTCAAACTCTACATTCATTTTGGTCATTTATTTATTTAATTGTGCAGTTGTGCAGTTCAAGTACAGCTGGATTTAGAAAGTGTGCACTGCAATACCACATAATGAATAATATAACTGGTAAATCATTGAAGGCTTGATGCTAATAGATGTGAAATCAATACAAGTAGATGTCTTTCTGCAGTGCTAGGGGTTTCAGAGCCGACATATCAATCTTGTGATATGAAGTGTGGAGTAAATGTAATGGGGAAAAATGGGGCAAAACATCAGATCTAAGAAGCATGAATAAAATGTTCATTCATTTTAACCCACTGATAATGAACAGAAACGCTGTTTGAACATTAGTACCTGAACAATAGCAATCAACTGTTGGGACTATTTGTCCTGGCTTCAAGTGGATAAAAAAAAGCAGTCCTCACACAGGATTAGTGTTTTAGAATTTGAAGACGAATGCTAATTTCAAAAGTTTCCTTCATCTTTTTCAAGCGTACACTCGTCTATCTCTTAAAGCGTGAACGCTGCCGCAGCAGAAGAAGTTTCTGGACTCTATCTCCCTCTCAGTGATGAGCTGTGACATTGGAACGTGAACACGAGCCGAGCGAGGTCACCGCCGCCGGGGAAAGAACATTTTCATTGTACCCCCAGAAGCAATTGTATTCAGCGAGGAGTTAGAGAGAGCGAGCTATTTTGTAAGAAAAAATGTTCTGAAGTGCTCTTTGAGAGACGGCCAGCTCCCCCTTTCATTATTTGCAGTATCTAAAGCAGCTAGAGATACCGCCATGTTAGCAGGAGGCTGACTGAGAGTTAAGTGCCCTGACTCTGACAGCTCTGCACAAATGCATATCAGCCAGTGCCGAGATGGGAACTACAGAGAGGTTTAACTCATAAAACATTTAAGGGCCTGCTTCAGATTGCACTTAGAAAGTATTTAGAGTGGTATACACAGCAAAAGATAATGAGAACAAAAATGTGGCCCCATGTGAACCCAGAATGCAGATGAATTAAAACAAAAAACCTTAAAGACATTTGGTGCTCCATTTAAGAATTCACATAATATACTCCTTGCTGAGGGCATTTTAATCAGTATCTCTGAACACAAGCAGAATCTAAAGAAACTACAGAAGCTCGAGTTGAAGACAAGACCGCTTGTGGCAAAAGCTGCTCAATACACCAGTAGAAGGATGTTCTCAGGCTCATGTTTGGAGGTTTTACGCCCAAATAAACTCAATTTTACAACAGCGCTAACCTGATCTGAACCAGAAAATGGACCCATACGCCCGGAAAATCTCTCAGCAGGCTCTCACTGTCATTTCTCCCAGTCAGCCTCAGTGGATTTCTACAATATAAGGAGAACAACAGATTCCTGCACAGTGCATGGGCTTGATTCTGCTACAGACAGAGGGATAGAAACAGCCCAAATTTGGGTTTGTTGTTCTCTTTTATTCCCAATAACAGACATTTTTCAGCTCATTTTGAACATAATAGCCTCACAGAGCAGCATTAGGCACAACAACCAGTACTGTTAATATAAGTGAAATGTTGACAGTAAAATGGTCACATCTATATGACACGACCCTGCTGTGGAGACGAATTTTACAGGAAACTGCCTTGAAGTCTTAAAGTGGACCTATTGCACTTCATCATTTAATACTATTATAGTGGAGGAGGCTCATATTAAATATGACTACAAGAGGTCAGCACAAGCTCAGGGTTTTTTTTTCCCCACACTCTTTGATCTGTATGATGTCAGAGAGAAGGGATATTCCTAATATGGTCATCTGTCATCTATGACACAAACCTACTGTTTGAGAGTGGTAGCCAGTTGGAAGAAAGTTGCCTTGTTTCAGACACAGACTACTTACTGTATAACAGATGGACATAGCTTCCAAGTCTGAAAAGTGAAGCCAGTGGGGAGGTGCCTTTAAGCTTTTTAATGACCAGCACTGCTCCTCTGTGTTTAAAAAGACTTCAAGTGTGTTGGATATCTATGGAAAACAGCTCTCAGCTCCTTCTCTCTGTGACCTCCATAAAAGAAGTCCTAACTTTATGATTTTAGTCGTTAGTTTCAACTTGTATTGAAGTGGTTTTTGTAAATGACAGCAAGAAAGGCTGCAATAGTACAGAAAATATATGGGACTGAAAATGAGATATTTTGTCCAGATGGATGTCGTATATTTAAATACGACAAAGACGCAAAACATGTAACCCATATTCATGAGGACCTTTAAAAATAAATGAACTTAACATTTAAATGTAAATAGGCCAAATGAATGAATATGGCCTGACTGCTGTGTTTTAGTGCAAGGGTGTGTAAAATATGAACTGCTGGATATACAAACTGGAGGGTAAGGACAAAGGGAAAACGCATCAGATGCCAAGACTCGGTTTCTCTGCTTTTTAAAGCTTTTTGCTCAAATGCACAAGAAAAGAAATTCAGTGGTGCAGTTGGGGGGAAATTCCCTGGGTGGGAGGTTAGCAGCATGTGGTTAAAAGCTGCACGTCTGCCTCGGTTTGCCCTCTTGTGAGAACAATTTCATCAACAGAAACTCAACAAGACTTCTCAGAAAATAAATTCAGCTCGGGTAATGAAGGAGCGGTATGCAGCGAGTGCAGGCACAGAACATTCGACTTTAAATCTCCATTATTTACACCGGGCCTGGCTTTGATATCTCGGCCCTCTGCAGAAATTCTCTCGTGTCGATCGTCCGGCCGAGCCCGTCTGAAGGTAAACCCATCGAACCGCAGGGGAGCGACACCGGCTTAATGCTGATGATGTCAACTTACTGAAACATTTTCATCATCCGGCAACAGTGGGGAATGTTTTCAATTAATTCTTTTCATGATTTAGTAATTCTGGTTTCACTGAACTTAAACGGAGGAACAGAGGACCTATCCCGTCATCCCTCCCCTTTTACCCTCCTCTGACTTTGTTTTTTTATTTCTCCAGACATTATTTTGTTCACGCTCAAAAGGTGTCTCACGGCTTCAGTGTCATCATCTTAAAGCCTTTTTTCCCCCTTTTTTTGTCTGGCAGTTCCAGACCTACAATTCAGAGCACTTGTGATTCTCTGCTCCTTCTGTCTGGCAATCCTATCACCCCGACCATCTACCTCTCCAGCAGCCACTCCATTCTCTGCTTATGTTTGTTTAATACTCGGTGGAGTTGTCTGCCTGGGATTGGGTGTCTGAGGTGTGATGCCGAGAGATTTCCAATTGATGGGATGGAGAGGATGGGAAGGAGAGAGGGGAGAGTGAGTAGAGGTTATAGAATTGGAGGAGAAAAGAGAAGAGGGCGAACAAAGTGTTTTGGTCCAGAAAGCATCGAGGTGGACTATTTACCACAGACAGAGATGGCCAAAGTCGAATGGAAACTGAAAAGACTTCAGTGGAGGGCTGGGAATTTATTTTTCATGAGAAATTGCACAGTTTTGCACCAGTGTATTGAACCGCAGTACTTAAGTCCTTTTTACTACAAAAGGCAATAGAGTTCAGCATTAGACTGATGAGCTGAGCTCTGTTTGGTTTCCATTAAATCCCTGCACCCGCTCCTTTGAGTCAAAGACATTGTGATTTTTGGTAGATCCACTGGGTCTACATGGATAAAGTCATAAAACTGAGTCTGCCATCGCTCGCTTTTGTGGATAAGATGATGAGGTCGGCAACCGAGACAAGTGAAAAAGCTAAACTGTTTTGTATATCCTCCTTGGGGCGTTACGCAGGTCCAGTGGTCATAATTGGATATCTTAATAGAAAAAACTGTGTGGTAATAAAGGCATAAGGAGATGCATTTAAAATCAAAATACTAAATGAAGGGACTCTGCCCTATTAGTTAACATCATGCAGGAGGTTCAGATGTAGATATCTTTTTTCCAAACTGGCTAATTAGCTGACTGGCTCAAAGTCATAAAAAACAACTATGTTACTGCCTTACATCCTGGTTAGATGTTGCCCAGGCTTCTATACAGATTGTGTCAAAAATAATCAGCCTGTCAAAAGCCTAGATTTTTTTGAAATATTGGACATAGAAGCTTCACTGCAGCCATTGCTTTAGTCTTGCTGCTGGAAACCATGTGAAACTCACAAAACTCCTTTTTTTAGCAGTGTGGAATTAAAGCACTTTGAATTCAGATGGTTCTTTTTGATGAACCGTGCATTTGTATGAACTAGTAAGAAGAAGAATTTAAAGGATAAAATAGAACTCGAACTTTTCAAGAAGTTTTGAGATTTTTTGTCATGGGCTAAAATTTTTGTCATGCTGGCTGAGTGCTGCTGATGGTGGCGCAAAAAAGGTCAGAGAGTCAAAAAATCTCCAAGAATTCATCCTCCGGGGACCATAAATGCTCATACTGTACACAACAATGCTAACGGTGTCGGTTGTCTGCATGGACCAAGTGACATTGCTATCCTTGGGCTTCACTATGAGCAGTTCTGCAAATGAGTCACATGACAGTGCTCAGCTGTCACCCCTGAAGGAACATCACTCAACTTGACAACATCTGTCACGTCCAAACAGACCGTCCCCAATGTGATTGTACAACATCTCCGAGGTGCAGTCTAACTTTTACATCAGCGACCACAGAGGGGAAACCCGAGGGGCGGTGTGTTACAGGAACGCCGCTTCTCCCTCGCCATCCATCACCATCAGTGGGGAGGTGCCATCTGATTGCTTTGCTCTTGCTGCTGTCCGCCTCCTCTTCCTTTCATTTATCGTTGGCACACGTCCAGACACTAATGAGGACAGGCTCTTGTCGTTTTTCTGCAGATGTGGCGTTCCCCCCCCCCATCATAAAGCGGAGGCCGGTTAACGGTGGTGACACCAGTCTTCAAAATGTCAATGAGAAGAAAAATTGCGAGGGAACCTACGGTCAGCAATTTGGAGAGAGAAGGAGGTAAGGCGGCAAAAAGGAGGAGGGATGCAGAGTAGTAATTTAGGGTCCCAGTGTGGAAATGCAGGTCCTTCCCAAGCATGTTGGATGTGCCTCTGTTAATGAGCACTTTAAGTACCGCCAGCCCTCTTTAAACATCCCCATCGTGATACAAAGTGGAGAAAAGAGGCATCTTTTAAAAGGCAGCATATGGTTGCAGAGGATCTTCCACTGATGTATTGTCACAGGAGATTTCCCCTCCCCAGCTCTGCTGCCGAGGACGGGCTCTGAAACTGAGCCAGATGTCCGTGTCTTCACAGATACCGGCCCCCCCAACCTGATGTCTCGCAGCTTTATTGGCAACGGCGGTGGCAGCATGCAGTTGGTCCTGAATGTTAAGGCTGTTCTGACACAGTGCCTGTAATGATAATGACCCTGATTTTTATGGTTATGGTATTAAAACCAGATGATGATGGCGATTAAAAAAGTTGCAGGTACATGAGTTATATAGTTGGGAGAAAGACTGGAAACCAACTTTGATCTGCTTCTCTTTTCACTGGTTGGGTTTTACGTTTGTGTGAAAACCCAGAGAAGCAAATTTTTAAAAAGTAAAGTGATGAAATAGCTTTGAACATGCTCACCTACAGGAACAAACTCTCATAAATTAATCATGTGAGCTGCTGAATGTCTGATTGCTCTTCCCGTCAGGCGGAGGGGATTTTTTTTTTCTGCATGCTTTTTTTTCAAGTGTTATACTTTTTTATTTTTCCCATGTTACTGATAGGCAGAGATGGGCAGTAACGCGTTACCCGATTACTTTTTTTCAAGTAACGAGTAACGTAAGGGATTACCATTGCAAAAACGGTAATTAGATTACCGTTACTTTCCCGTAGGAACGCTGCGTTACTGCGTTACTAAAACCGTGAGTTTTTTTGCGAGAATGTCTCATGACAGTGACGTGGCGAGTGCGACGTTCGTGACAACAGCTGTGTGCAGATCAACAATGGATAATATATCGAAAAGGGAGAGTATGAGTGTGCAGCGTTTAAAGCGTGGAAGTACTGACCTTATTTTGAGTTTGATTCCATAAAAAGTGACAAAAACATTAGTGTCCATTGTGCGTGGGAAGAAAACTTCTTTTTACAGCGAAAAAACCCATAAACTTCCAAGGAAGCACCAAGTGCGCTACGACTGTAATGGGAAATTCACAGAGAAACTCGCAGAGTCTTCAACTAACCGCTACGGCACACCTGCACCAGGGTAAACCTCCGCCTACCCCAGTCCTGCTTTACAGGTGAAAATAGAGCAACTAGTCTTTGACTTTATTTATTTTCTGCTGTGTTTTACTTGCATCTATTTGAAAGAGTGAGTGTAAACACAAAAAAATATTTTATTTTATGTGCTGGAATGTGCAGAAAATAGGTTTAAATGTTAAACAAATTTCTTCCAGTCAGAGAATGTTGCATATAATTAAATTTTTGCTTGATGCATTAAGTTAAAAGATTAAAACTAATAAAACAAGTTTTAAAAAGAGACATTTCCATTTGATTACATTTTGTATGATGGATTATGCAGAAAAAGTAGAATTGGGCTGAAAGATCTATCACTTTATCACCTATTCAGGTTGTAAATCGTGTTTTTAAAAAGTAACTAACTAAGTAATCAATTACTTTTGAAAATAAGTAATCAGTAAAGTAACGGGATTTCTTTTTTGGGGAAGTAATCAGTAATTAGTAACTGATTACTTTTTTCAAGTAACTTGACCAACACTGCTGATAGGGCATCATTTAATTAGAGACCAGATTTCCTTATAAGTTGTGTGAGTAGGTTTAGAGACCGCTGCAAAATTCAGACATGAAAAATAAAGCCACAGGGCAGGTGCCAAAAACGTCTGGTGCTCAAGTTCCCACTTAAGGCTGTTTCCAAATGTGAGTCACCCGTAGACTCCCATGTTAAAATGTTCAACTTTACGAGAGAAAAAGAGGAAGACCTCAGTGGAGGATCTATGATATCGTGAATGAGGACATTTATCTGACAGAGAAGAATCCAAGTGATGGGGTAAGGTGGAGGCAGATCTGTGACGTGAATCCACAAACCAGTATGTTAGCATATCATGGAGGCTTTGTCTATCTTTTATGCTTAACCTATAGAGGATTATGTGTTTGTACCAAAGAGTCAGTGTCATGAAGACTGATTACTAAAGCAATAGCCTTATTTAAAATCTAGAAATATATAACATATTTCAGTACTGAGCATCAGTTTGTCAGGAAGTACAAATTTTTGCCCTTTCCTGAATTTATTGTGTTCTATAGAAGCAGACCTCAAATGAATATTCATGTGTCATACTGAAATGTTTCACAAGGCCTCAGTCAAAGCTAAACATGGCTGTGCTTAGGCCTTCTACACAACCCTAATTCATCACATCAGTGAAGAAACTCAAGGACTAAATATTTCAGCTGATTTTTATTTATTCATATTTCCATCAATCTGAGTTTAAAAATCAAACAAACAAAAAAAATGTTTGTTTTTTTTAAATTTTATTTTCTCAAGACCTTCAGCTGATCATCACCTTAAACGATGATGAGCAAAGTGTCAGAGCGATCTCCTGCTTTGGAGAAGTAACAAAAACTTCTAATGCACTGCACAAAGAGTTAATGTGGCGATAAAGATTAATCTGTGCTCAGTCAACAGACAATGAACCACTGCTGTGAACATGAGTTTACAGCTGTACAAGCAGCTCAGAAAGCAATGTGCTAACCTCTTTAAACACAGTCTCTGATGTGAACAATAGCAACCTGAGTAATTATCAACAGGTATTAAAAGCAGACCCAAGCGCCTTGTAGGCCTGTTTTTATCCACTTAGCTGTCAGCTTTTTGGACAGTAGCAGTTTTTTCTAATTTTACCTCCGAACACCTCCACAGTGGATCTTAAGCTGTTGAATTAAAGCAGAAAGTCTGTACTTTAGTCACATCATACACTGTAAACCCAGATTTTGTTTCTAGTTAAACTTCTGAGTGATCATTACTTATACTGTTATGTTTTGTAAAAACCTGCTATCATTACTAAACAACATTAGTTAATTGTACT
Organism: Oreochromis aureus; assembly: GCF_013358895.1. NCBI lineage: Eukaryota > Metazoa > Chordata > Actinopteri > Cichliformes > Cichlidae > Oreochromis > Oreochromis aureus. Next base: position 28,416,938 of record NC_052943.1, on the reverse strand, counting down.
TTTTAGCTGAAATAGTAAGTGCCACTAATCCGGTTTAGTAGAATTAACTTGGTGTGTTTAGTTTTATAACAAAGGGGAGGGGCCTAATTCAAAACTTCACTGGGCGCCCCACAAGGCCTCTGCAACGGATTCAACGCGGACTCTGCGGGAGGGAAGAAAGCAGACTGTTGCCGACATTTTCTCAGCAGCATTGAACGCCTTGAACGGTTAGTATGTAAAATAAGTAGTATAAATATCTTTGTTGGAACATGCAACACCAAAAAGCTTGAGGTATTTTTTTGACGCTGTCACTTACTGTACGGTTTAAACTTGGTGCATATCGGTAATATATAGGCTACTTATTGCTAGCTAGAGTCCATCTATTATTGTCAGCAGAATAATAAAGTTAGATTTAGTCAGTTTAATTTGTCAACCACAATTACTTTGATATATAGGGTAACATAAGTTTATATTTGCTGAATCAACGATTTAGAACACTATGATGACCCAGGTCAGAAACTCAGAACACGATGTCTTAGAGAAATGATTAACATTAAAAAATGTAACAACGTTAAAAAACAACATTGTTAGACAAACTTTCTTGTGGCCTTCTGAAGTGTTCTTTAATTTTTCACAACTCTGCTTGGCTTGTTATCAACTTTTACACATACTGCCACCTTTCATTTTTAACATAAAAGGTCTTAAAAGACTAACTAACCTGTAGGAACTCTGTTCTCGTTCTCCTCACTCTCTCTTACCTATTTACGTGCCAGTTTTATGGTAACACATATATTTTGGTTCTATTACTTTTTTGTTATACAGCAATATTATTTTGGTCTGATAGTTTTCTTGTTTTATGTTTTACAGATCCTTGTGTTGTGAAGATGCTGTGGAAGTGTAAGTATTGTGAGTTTATGTGTGAGAAAAGGGGTTACCTTTTAAAACATTACCGGTTAAAACACGGAAACTATGGAAGAACAGCCCCATTTCCTGCTTACACCAAGAATGTGTGTGCACATTCAACTCCATGAATGCACTCAAGGTTCACTTAGCAAAGATCCACCAAAAACCCAGGTTCCACAGCCAATATATACTGCACAAGTAACCTTTCAGTGTCAGTCATGTGACTTTTCTGCACCCTGCACAGAAGCAGTCTTCCTCACTCACTTGCGCAGTACACATTTGAAGGTAAATCACAGAGTCCAGTGTCCATTTAATGGCTGCAACTTTCACACCAGTGTGTATTCTACATTTAATGCACACAGAAGTAAAGAGCACAGAACACTCGACTGGAGGATGTTCAGGCCGGAAATTGTTGCTGGTAATGTAACTAATGAAATGGCACAAGAATATCACGAGCCTCCCAATGACACCTCCGAATCGGAAGACAATGAGGACTCTACCAATGAAGATCTTCATGATTTAGAAAAACAGCTGGAGCACAATCTTGCTGCTCTTTTTTTTTAAAGATGCAAACAGTGCTACACATTCCAGAAAATACAGTACAAGAAGTTATAAAACAGCTGCTACAGATTTGTGAACTAGCCCAGCCACTGCTGCATAATGCAGTCAAGGAAATTCTCAAACCACATACAAATGTGGAAGATTCTGTTGTGGAAGAATTAGTAAGGGCTGCTGAAAAGGGTAATGTAATGATGAAATTCTGTGGCAAGAATGGCCCCTTATCAACTACAAAAAGGAGAGCAGCATATGTGAATAAAAACTTTACAGAGGTTAAACCAGTAGAGTACCTTATTGAAAGAGGAAAAAATGTAGTGCTGTATATGTACCTTTGCATCCAATGCTACAGAAGATGTTGAGTAGGGCAGACATTTTGGATAAAGCTCTTTCCATCCAAAAGCATGTGCAACATGAGTACAGTTCATACAGAGATGGTACATACTGTAATGAAAATGACCTCCTTAAAGGGGATGAATTCAAAATCGCTGTTGGACTATATACAGATGATTTTGAAGTGTCCAACCCTTTGGGAACATCTAGAAAGAAACACAAAATGAGTGCAGTGTATTGGGTGATAGCTAATGTCCCATCAAAGTACAGATCCACACTCCACTCCATCCAGCTTGCTGTCTTGTGTAAAGCCTCTTATGTGAAAGAATTTGGCTATGCAAAATTCTCCACCCACTCATTCAAGATCTAGCTTCTTTGGAGCAACATGGTGTCTATGTTGAGAAGTTGGGAGAATGTGTTAAAGGGACAGTTGTATATGTGGCTGCAGATAACCTGGCTGCTCATTCTCTGGCAGGATTCTTCGAAAGCTTTACGGTGGACAGATTCTGCAGGTTCTGCATGGCAACAAGGGACGAGATGCAAGCCAAAGAGGTAAATTCAGGTGCTTTTGAACCCCGCACTATTGATGCTCACAATCAGCAGGTGCAGGAGGTAAAGCAGGATCCTACTAAGGCAAAACAATATGGTGTTAAAGGAGAGTGTGTACTGACTGATGGTCTGGAGCATTTTCACGTTGTCCATGGGTATCCCCGACATCCTCCATGACCTTTTGGAAGGATTGTTCCTGTTGAGCTATCACTCTGCATTTCAAACATGATTTCTAAAAAATATTTTACCATAGACACACTGAACTATGCTATAAAAGCTTTTGAATATGCCTTTGATGACAAAACTGACCAGCCTCAGCCAATTTCCCACAGCTTCTCTACCAAAGGGACCATTGGTGGCAATGGCCATGAGAACTGGGCTCTACTTAGGCTGCTCCCACTTATCATTGGCCATAAAGTCCCTGAGGGAGACGATGCATGGAACATTTTACTGCTCCTAAAAGAGATTGTTGAGTTGGCTGTTGCAACAAAGCACACTGAAGAGTCAGTACATTTCCTTGACTGCAAAGTGTCAGAACACAGAGAATTGTTGCAAACAACATTCCCAGATTTTAGATTACGGCCAAAACATCACTACCTCGAGCATTACCCCGAGCTGATCAAAGCATTTGGTCCCCTTTCAGACGTTTGGACAATGCGATTTGAGGGGAAACACAAATTCTTCAAACGGGTCATACGTAATGCCCACAACTTCAAAAATGTAGCTCTGACATTGGCTGTTAAGCATCAGAAAATGATGGCTTACTATTTGGACACAAGTTCATTTTTCAGGCCATCAGTTGAAATGGACAAGGTCACTACAGCATCAATCAGATCTTATCCTGAGGATGTCCAACAGGTTTTCTGCCGGAAAGTTCCTCAGCTTACATCAGTGCTTGTTGCATCATCAGTCTCTGTAGATGGAGTTACATATCGTTCTGGCATGATAGTCTCTGTTGGTTCATGCGCTGGGCTACCTTCATTTAGGCAGATCAAACAGATAGTGGCACTCAACACCGAGATCCTGTTTATTTGTAATGAGATGACTGCTTGGTACCACGAGCATCTGAGGTCTTTTGAACTCATCTGTGACAGCAGGAACCCCTCTCTGTGTGTGGTGCAGCTGAAAGATCTAAATGATGTGTTCCCTCTTCCAGCATACACATATGGTCAACATTTAGTAGTGACCCTCAAGCGTCATATTATATGCTAAAAAGCAAAAGTGTGGTTTCTGCAATCAGTCTAGACTGTAAGGTTTTTTGTCTAATTTTAGAGCTCATGATGAAATATATAATAATACAGTCTGAGAAGGGTTTTATATTTTTTCATAAATGTCTGACTATTTTAGTAAATGTTTTTCTTGTACATTTGAGTAGGGGGGCTTCTATAGAAATAGACTAAAAAATGGAATTACCACTTAAATCTCAGGATAAATCATAATTTTCTTATCTTACATAGAACACCAAGACAAACAACAAAGTCATGTACCACACAGACACAAGCAACACCAACAAAAACAACACACATTTATTGGATGTACAACTTCAATCTCATGGACATCCATAGTTTTTTCCCCCTCTGGATAGTACTCATAACTTGTTTCTGTGTTGGTGATAGTTCAGCTTGTTCAGTGTTTTCCAAAGCCCAGTATGATGCTCTCAAATATTTTGACTTGAAATCATAAACACTTCTATCATTTAAGTTATCTTAATTATTTTCATAGTGATGTTTCTTCTGAAGGAAAAAAAAGTGTACTGAATTTAGGCAACAAATGCATTAATCAACTATTTTTGTGATGCACATAGTGATTGTTTAGCCGTTAAATTCCTTTTTTATATGTAAAGTTATATTCTAATTGTTGTTTCTATTTCCAAGATGACTGCAAACCAGAAAATGACCATGAGAGTCATTCTAACAGAGGCAGATATAAGGAAAGTCATCCTACATTCAAGGCCTTCTACAGTAAAAGACTTGATAACCAAGCTTCGAGAGTCACTGGGACTTCAATACAACTTCAGTCTCCAATTCCAAGACCCTGAATTCAATAATGAACTATGTAATCTAACAGATCTTCAAGAACTTCCAGAAAAACCAACCATTAAAGTCCTGCCTGTCTTTGACCTGGTGCCTGTCTCATCTGATGACGTCTTTAGCGACACAAGTACTGCAGATACAGAGATACTCTCACATTCACCTCAGGATCGACGTGAACCATGGCCAGAATTTTTGACATTCCAACATTTTCTGTTGATGTGGAGTATAGACTGAGGCAAGCAGATTTGCTGTTTATGAGTGAAGGAACACACCTTAAGGTCTCAAAAGAGCTGAAACATGAGATACTAGAGAGACTGGCAGAAAGCATGTATAGCTACACAGCATACCCAACTGCTGCTCAGTTTGAAAGTGTTGCAACAGCACTGATAAACAAACACCCCTGTCTCCAGGAGCGAGGCTCTGTCACTCGCTGTTGTGGTTGGAAAAATAGTCTAAAGCATAAAATGGGAAATTATAGAACAAAGCGCAGGCAATCAGGATGCCTTGATGTTGCAGTAAATGCCGGTAAGCGGGAAGGCATTCATCAGATGGACAACCAGCAAACAAGCGGATAAAAAGGCAAAGAAAGGTGAAATCAACTACTTGCCCAACTTTCCGGATGGATTTGATCAAGCTGCCCTGGAAGAGGCCCGTAAGGACTTGGCTGATGAAATGCAGAAGAGAACCCCAAATGGACTTCTTGTAAAACAAAAGATGGATCAGACTTTTGCTTTGAGAAGAAAAAAAGAGGTTGTGGACTCTGAACCCCCATAAACATGATGGTGAAACGCTGGCCTGCCCTCTTCACAGAAGATCAGGTATGTTCACAAAAGCAAAGATAACTAATAACTATCTGTGTTTTATATAATGTGCCTAGATGTCGATTTCTTTTGACCCCTTTAAGGAAAACATGGATGACTTTAATGTGGAGCATGTCGTTTATACATAGAAACATCAAAACTTAAAATTCCACAAAATGACATTCATGGCTGTTTCTCCAGCTCTACTTTGCAGATGGCTTGTCTTGTACAGGTTGGTTATGTTAAGTGCTTTTTTTTACTCTCTCTCTTTCTGTATTTTTCAGGTGTTCATGGAGTTCAGCAGGATTGTGGGCAAGAACCTCAAGCAGGAATTTTATGAGAACATCGATCGGCACAGTCCTCGTTTCCTTGAGTTATTTCGTTCCAAGAGAGGGAATGTTGGACAGTTGTTGACTCAGATTTCACAACAGACCAATGTAAGTTCATACAAATTATGTTTAGTATTGTTCTTTACAGGTTTTACAAACATCATAGTCCCAGTCTATAGTTTGTGTAATTCAGTTTATTGTTGATCAGTAGCTTTCTTACTGATAAGTTATTTTGTTTTATTTAGTCGTCTAATTTGTTATTCTGTTTCATTCCCAAAGACTACTGACCCAACTGCAATCCGGACACAGGTGCTCAGAGGGCTTCCAATCATCCTGGGGACAATCCTTCAACCTTCTTCAAAGCAGGCTTTGTAAGTACACTCTTGTGTTCTTTTAGCCAAACGTCTCCTGGCACAGCTTCACCCACATGCAAGGTGCACAGAGAAGGTCAAGAGTTGATTGGACAGACGCCTGCAGTAAATAAAACGCTTTGAGGTTATAGGAAACAATAATCAACCTGGAAATGCACAAAATATATTTGGAAAAAGAACAAAAGAAAAATAATATGAAAAATAAAATATCAAAAGGAATGCAAAGAAAGAATGTCTAAGTATAAAAGGAAGTAATTAACACAATTAGAATGGAATTAGAACCGGATCAAGTCTGAAAAATCACTTATACTGATCCAGTTCAAATTGCTTTTGACCCAATTAAATTGAAGGTACCACCCTACATTTTGATTGGTGTATCGACGTTCCTTCCTATATTATGCTGCATATTTAAACGCTGGTTGGTTGGTTGTTGTTTTTGTTTCAATAACCCTGTCAATCTACTTATGAAGATTGTTTTATAGCACTTCCAAGTGTTCCCGAAGCCTCTATTCCACTCTTTTCTTTTTTACATTTCACTATGACACTCTCATGGTATCATGATTGAAGTTTATTTTTGTAACGAGTATTCTAATGATTATGTACTTTTGTTTTACAAGGAATCAGATGCTGATTTTTCCGTGACCTTGACATCGGGATTCTTCTCACTGAGCGTGAAGAGGCTGTGCTCACATCTGCCCAGCATCCAAGTCCAACCTTGTTGAAAATTATCATTGAGGGAGAAGTCGTGATGGAAAACATCCAAGATCTGCCTAAAGCAATGTGCATTCTGTTTGGACTCACGTATGCACTCCATCTTAACTATCCTAAAAGTATGAAGCTGACCTTTCTGTTCATCCAACAGATTTTGCTCTCATTAGGCCACACTGACCTAAAGCCAAAGATACAATCTTTGAAAAATCAGCTTACAATGTAAAGTGATGTCATCTCTACTGTGACATGTTTGTTTTTTCTCACCTTTTTGGTTCTGTAAAACAGCCCAACAAAAAGGCACAAAACGCAGAAACAGACACATTCAGCACCCAGTCAGAACAGTCCCATACAACACCTACAAACAAAAACACTACACATAAACTTCTATACACACAAACACACACACACACACACTTAGATGCTTTAGAAGTGAGCAGAAGCATGTGACGTGAAAGTAAAAATTGAAGAGTTGTACCTGAAAGACAGACATTGTTTAAGTTGTTGCATCATAAGTCTTTGTAGATGGAGTTGGATATTGTTCTAATTAGAAAGTCTTTGTTAGTATGTCTGTTGACCTGCCTTAATGTAGGCAGATGGTGCAGATCCTGTTTGTAACAGGGAATTTTTGGGAATTCTGTTTTTGTTGGTTGTTACATTCACCTACCACACAACACACACACATTCAACTACCACACAAACACACACACATTCAACTACCACACAAACACACACACATTCAACTACCACACAAACACACACACATTCAACTACCACACAGACAAATTAACATTGGCTTTGTTGTGGCTTTTTCTTAAAAATAAAATGCATTGGAGCATTTGAAGATTTTGTTTTTTTTATCCAACTTCATTGTAACAATGTTTTTATAATTCATAAAAAGTTATTTTGTTAGAGGAAAATACAATCTAATTTTTTTAGTAAGTACCAGTAACAAGTAATATCTTGTTATTCAATAATTCTGACTACACAAAAAAATGAATATGAATATGAAAATTCATGTTATATTAATACAGCTAAAAGTATTTAGTTTCAGCTTGTGTAAAAACGTAGTATTCCATGTTAATAAAACTAAAAATATTTAGTTTTAGCTTGTGTAAAAACTTAACATTCCATGTTAGTTAAACTAAACCTATTTAGTTTCAGCTTGTGTAAAAACGTAGTATTCCATGTTAATAAAACTAAAAATATTTAGTTTCAGCTTGTGTAAAAACTTATGATTCCAAGTTGGTCAAACTAAACCTATTTAGTTTCAGCTTGTGTAAAAACTAAAGTGGTATAAGGCAACGGGTTTCCTCGCAATTTGCGAGTAAAGTCAACTAATTCGGGTTAAGAGTGTAGCAACGGTATTGCATTTACAATGCCAGAACAGAAAGGCAAGATTAGACATGTCCAGAAAAGTCTTTGGACAGATGAAAACAAAATGAACTTCTACTGGAATGATGGGAAAGGAAAAGCTTGGACAAAAAACATCATCAGTCACACGTGATGTTCCTGGACGAGCGTCTCCAGGGAGGAAACACAGCATTTGGTGATGCCCACGGGTTCTAGACTTCCAGCATGTGCTTGGGTCACTGTGCTTATTGATGATGTGACTGTTGATTGAAGCTGAAGGATGAATTGTGCAGTGCGCAGAGCGACGCTCTCTGCAAAGCTGATCAGACAACACTCCACAGCGCAAATGGATAATGAGCCAAAGCACACTGCAAAAGCAACCTAGGAGTGGCTCACAGAAATGGGATATTCTTCAATGGTCAAGTCAGTCCACAGAGCAGCTTTTCAGTTATTAAATACAAAACTGAAGGCAGAGAGATCCACAAACAAGCAGCAACTGAACATGGCTGCACTAAAGGCCTAGGAGACACTCTCTAGAGAGGAAACACAGCATTTGGTGATGTTCATGGATTCGACACTTCGGGCAGTCACTGACTGCAAAGGAGTTTCAACCAAATATTAAAAACTATCCCTCATTAATGATTTTTATACTTTATATAAAGTTATGCTAGTTTCTGCAGTTAATTTGGAACCTCTGGAAATAAGAGACTGTGTATAATAGCGGTTGTTGCTCCTAAACAGTTAAAACCCCAAATATTAAAGCTGCATGTCAGTCATGTAAAAATCAAGTGTCTCAAAACCTGTGGTCCTCACTGTGACGAGGCTTCTTTATGCTCTCCTCATTGTGTGTAAATGTGTGCACAAATACAGACAGTGTTAGACTGTTGGACATATCCTACAGGAAGAAAAAGGGGAAATCTTTAATGCATTACTCTTTTGGAGCAGCGATTCCAACACTGCTTTAGACACTTCACTATGTGTGCAAATGCATTTGGACCGATGATGTCAGAGGGGAGCAGCCAGTTAGTCAGGGCCACATGCAAATAATGGCAAAAATCTAGTGACATATAGTTCTGATTTGATAGCAGAAACCTTTCTTATGATGGGGATGAATTCTGTTACATACTCATAATGACAAAAACAAGCAAAGGGTTTGAAGGATCAATGACAAAAGTCTTACAGAGACCCTTTACTGTGAAAAAAGTCTGCTCGGCTCACTTTGAGTCCTCACATTTTACCTCCAACATGACAAAGATGAGCAGGATCAGCTCACTTGTCCCATCAAACAACCAATATCACACAGCCTGAAGGTAAGATGGCACATCAGTGATAGTGCACATCAAGGGAGATGACTCTTTGCCTGTTAATTGGCCCTAGCAGGTCATCTCCACTTGGCTCTCGTGTGACTGGGATAATATGCGAGCTGGATTTAATTCTCACACTTTTTGTTCATTTGATTTTGTGCCAAAGCCCAGAGAGGAGGAGAAGAAGCAGAAGAAGAAGGAGAAGAAGAAGGGGAGGACGAGGGGGAGGTTTTAATTGAGAGGGAGTGTTGGTTGAAAAAAGCCAGAGAATGACTGGAGGTGACACATGGAGAACAAGAGTGTGGATTTAGAACATGAAAGGCAGGAGGGAGTGGGGGTGGGGTGTGAGGATGACTTGGGCCGACCCGTCGGATTGAAACACCAAGAGATGAAGAGTGACTCATCTGAGATAAAAGAGGGAAGAGGAGGCTGCTGCTGCGACAGCTAATGAAGAGAGCTCCTCCAGCCGCTCTTCACATCCAGCGCTCATTGTTTATTGATGCCTTGCTCCGAGCTTCAGACCAGAGCAGACGATCGCTGCTCGCCCATTTAGGGGCCTTTAGCATAAAGCAACGATTTTTAAAGGCTTTTCCTCTGCTGCACTTCAAAAGCGGCCTCGGTGGCCCTGGTGTTGCAGGAAACAAGACCTTCCATGTGTCCGGAGCTTAGGGGTAATACGACTCACTGCCACTGTCACCAAATGTTACGATGCGTGAGACTTTGGTGCAGCAGAGAGCGATGAAGAGCCTCCTTCTGAAAGGACTAAACAAATACTCCCTCAATTGCCTGTGAAAGGGAGAAAATTAGGCCTGTCTGCTGAAGTGAGAGCAGTACATAATCAACTGGAAGAAGTGGAAAAGGAGGTAAATGAGTTCTTGGCTGAATTGATATGCAAATGAGAGACATTTACATGACCTGCTCATACCAAGCGAGAAGAAGACTTACACCACAAACAGACACTTTGTCCAAGAATTTTTCTGGGTCACTTCAGTGATTAAACACAGACAAGCTGCTCAGCTGCAAGACGAATCACTTTAATATCTTTGCGTTCGTCACATCTACGAGCATGCATCCATTCATGTACAGTAAGAAGAATTTGTAAAGGTTGCGGTTATCGTGACCAGGTGTTCCACCTTATATGGAACTGCTCAGCATGTTTTCTCCTGCTCCTTGCTCCACATTTTGATGTTGCAGATTCTGCCACTGTCATTTTGCTATACTGATATTTTTCATTTTGATGTACTAATATGAACAAGGAACAAAGAGGGTGGAGTGCTTCATTACAGCCTGCATCCAAACCTGTATGGGTGCAATTTACAGACAAAAGTACATGCTGAGTAGAGCTTAGTAGCAAACTAATAAACCATTAGAACTGAATGGTTAAGTTAGCTATTGATGAAGACATGTTTATTTCTGTTGTGAAGTTGGACATTTTAACACTTGATGTTAGTGGACTTTAGAGGAACTGCAGTTTTAGACAAACTATGACTCAACATAAGTACAGGACAGTTATTCTGTTATTAGGAAAGAATATGGATACGTTAGTGCAACCAAACAATCAGATAAAACCATGAGAATAAATTTCCCTTTATTTTTCATAGTTTGACATGAATGGCATCCACCACTGATAAAGTACACAGACATTAAACACAGGACCATCGCTGCTTGATGAGATCTCAGCCTGAACTTGAGGATTTGTTTGTTGCAAAGTAAAAAATCTTTCTGGCCTAAATACGAGGGAAAGTGCTTTTGTTTGAACACTCTGAGTGTAATATGAATCCTTATCAGGAAACAAGGCCCATTGCTGGGAGAGTGGCTGTAGCTATTTAGCATCCCCAGAGAAAGAATCCACTTTTTGTTTGTGACATCAAGATTTTCACTTGGCACTAATAGCACCGCTAATCAGAGCCTGCATTTCTGTCCCAGAGCCCCCTTCTGGGTTAATCAAGCCTTGTGCAGATTATGTTTTCATAAACTCTCTGACTGTTACAGCATGTTTGACAAATTATCAAATTAAATATTACAAATGTATCCAAGAAAGATTTTATGTTTTTTTTTTTTGCTTATTTCTTTTTTCTTGAAGAAGGCTTTGTTCAAATGAAATATAGACGAGATCTTAATTGTTCATTTAGACAGTTAAGACGAATTGTTTCAGCTTTAAAAAAACACTAATTTGGGAGGTTAGTGTCGGTTTTTGAACATAAAGGGTTGTTTGTACTATAACATCATTTAGACTCCAGTCACACAGGCCTAGAGATCGGTCAGTGACCTCCACCACCTACCACCCCATCACCACCAGTTGCTAAGGAACCCGTCATTTCTGTCCGGCACTTTCTCTGTGACTGATTACATGCAGCAACAGTCGGCAACTACTCACCAACTGGTTGGGGATTTTCCCTAGCAACCAGATGTTGTGACCAAGGTCTTAGCAACAAACAACCCACAGTTCAGGCTAACTCAAGTATGTAAAGGTAACCTGTCCAGGGGACCTATTCTGCTTCCGCTTTGTATATATTGTCATGTGCCGTGGGAGTGCATGGGTGGTGCTCCTGTGAGAGGAGTTCCAGGTTTTCATCCCCCGGGGTGGAGCCTTCAGCGCCTCACCTGTTCCTGCCTACCACGCCCTGCCAATTCGTCCTGCTACTGTTGGTGGTAGCTAGGCCTCCTTGTGTTCCTCGTTCATGCTCGTCTGTCTCGAGTGTAACTTTGCCCTCTTCAAATCCATCTCTTGTTGTGCTACTCAGCAGCGCTCGTCTGGTTTTGTGGAACTACACCAATCAGTCTGTTAACCAGAGGTTTCCTACTCACCTGGTTCCCCCTGCCCGCGTGTCTCTCTTGGATCTCTCCTCCCTCTGGGCCCCTCCATGCGAACTGGTTTTCACTTGCCACGGCTCCTGTTAACATTCTTAATTTAAACCCATGTTCTAGTCTGAGTCTTGCTTCTTTCTGTAAATAAACCTTGTAAATAGTTCATAGTTCATTTTGAGTTGCTTTTGGGTCCAAACCTCTCTCGAGCCTCCAGTCTGTGACACAAATTAGGTGCGTTAGGTGTGTAGTTGTAGTTTTTGGATAGTGAATAATTCTTGTTGTATTTTTGCCTTTATACACAACCACAGAGGATTTCAAATCAAATAATCACAATCCAATAATCCAAGAATAAAAAAAATATGGAAATGGTAATGTGCAAATGAGTCCCACTTTACAAAAACAGTTCCTCGTTGGTTTGTTGAACGACACTAAACATCTGCCGCAGTGCTGCATAGCGCATTTGTAAATCCAATTTCATAACTATTTATTTGATAGTTTCCTATTTCCAGTTTGAAATTTTACAAGCTAAACCTACTCTATGATGTTTATAACATTATAACATTTAGTTGTGGATGAAGTATAATCCCAGCTCAACAACTTGTATTATTAATAATAATAATAATAAGTGGATGACATACAGTCATAGGACTAATAATGGCCACTGCTTACTCTAGTTTTACTTTTAATACAGTTGGGCAGGAGTGCAGATTTATAAGCAACGTGTACTAAGAGTGGCCATTATGGATAGCAGGTCTAGCAAGGCCTTTATTGTTGTTTGTTTTTACTGTATTCCATAAATATACAATCCATAATTCATCAGAAGAAAAAAAAACTATTTTAGTGTTTTAAAGGCCTACAGGGATGTCTGAATAAATATATAGCTAATAGATGTATATGCATAAACACGCCTACGCACCGGCTCACTATATGCAGCATATTTGTTTAAGCACATAACACTCAAAGCTCTGAACTTTATTCTCAAAGCCTCCTGCTCTACCTGCAACAGTTTCTGCGGTAAATCTTCTCATAGACAGGTTACCTTACATAAATATCCCAGATAAGGCTCACAGAAAAGGAAAGTGTTTCATGCCATAAAAAGCCTGAGACAAAAAGAAAAGTCTATAAAAATGAGGGTTGGGTGACCTGAGACACTTTATTCTCACACACAGTCATCTGAGCACACTTACCACTAAGTCTGGAGTTCTAATTAAAATCTAGAGCTGTTCATAGTTTTTGCTGTACAGGAGAGGAAACTGCTTTTTATGGAAAATCATCTGCAGCGGTGTGTATGAAAACACCAAAAAAAGTTCCCAAAAAGTCAAACTGAGCCCGACTTCCTCTTGTGTCACCTTAGCAGTTTTTCCAAGGTGGTGAAGCGCAGGTTAAAAAGTTAAAAACAGCACAACAAACAGTCGTCGCTGGTGCAGCTAATTAGCAGGTTCCCCCCAAAAAAGGGCTGATATTGAATGAGACGAATGGCTGCCTGCGGGCCTGAAGTCGGAGGTGATAGATGGATGACACCAACTCCCTGCGGCAATGGCAGACACTGAGCTGAGCGCGGGGAGGGTGCTGCTGTCATCCTGAGGACAGCGGGATGGTAAACAGGTCTGTAGGACAGCGATGGCCTCTGGATCTGCAGCTGTAAGTCCCCGCTGAGTCGGATATATGGAGCACGGTGTGGCTCTGAATCTTTTGACTTTTGGGTATTTGTGATTTACCTTCAAAATAATGAAAGGACTTTTCTCTAAGCTTTTATTACCTGATCACTTCGCTGTTTCCTGCACCAACCTCATTGTGACCATACACACCCAACGGATTTGCAGATTTACAACAAAAGTTTAGGGTCAAACAGAATCTAACACCTGAATCTCAATTTTAAATATTAGAAGAACTTTGAACTTTATGCAAATGTTAAGAATTCACATATCACCAAACTGGTCATTAACACTGACTTCATGCGTTGCACAGAGTCTGCATTTTGCCTTGAACAGCTCTAAGAATTTCAATCACAACAAAATGACTGTGACTTGTTCAATCTACAGAAACACAACTGAACAAAGAAGTGTGGAAGGAGCAGGTGATCAGCCTGATCGGGGTAAAGCTTTGAGAACTGTGTGACGTCACAGTTGTGAAATTTGAATTGCTTGCAGTCCATAAATATTTCCATATTGCTTCCACTGTGTGATGCCGCAGTTTTCAATAATCTTTTACTTTAGCATTATGTTTCACTTTTTTGGTTATACTTGTTATTACTGGTGAAAGTATTTTCCAAACCCTCTGACTCTCATCACCTTGCGTCAAATACTGTCATCCTGTCAGAAGCTGCTGGTGTCACAGAGATAAGCAGCAGGTGTCCCTTGGCACTGGCTCCTTACAGACTGGGTGCAGCACATTTGAACGCAGAGATAACTGTAGCTCTTTGAAAGAGGACTAAGTCTGCATGGCAGGAGACTGCAGATCGTAGTCTGTTTGAGAGCTTTCTGCTCTTATTTCACTGTTTTGCACTTGCTTCTTGCTTTTCCTTTTTCTTGGTGGTTAGGTTTAGACCTTTACCTCACAGTCTAGTTCTATGGTTTCACCATCATATTAACCCTGCACAATGAAAAGTGATGCTTAGTGCATTCAAATGTGACAGCAAGGAGACTTTTCTAAGCTGACAAACTGGAAGTGAGAGACCAGTTTCAGAGGTAACTTTTCTATACATGAAAGTGGCAGTTTGTGAAATTCTTTTTCTTTTTCTTTAAAAAAATAGTTTCATTTTACTTTAAGTCTAAAAACGTTTCTGTTACACCTCAGCATGATGGGGCATCTTTAGCTTCTTCCATTTTCTTTCACACTTTCAGCAAGAGCAAATTATTTTGAAAGAGGTCAGTCATGCAGAGTTAGCCATTTGTTAACTGCAGCAGAACGAAGTGTCTTCGTTAAATAAGACAAAACGTGAAGTGGGTGAGAGCAGAACAGAGACATGAAATGATTGTTGTCTATTTCAAAAGACAAACTTCCATTTTGATTGCATCATAACAAACTGGTGCATCAGCTTTCTCATTTGAAAGTGTGATCAGAGAGGAAACACACGTCTAAGCTCCTCATTAAAAATGGAGCTATCAAATAAATATATGAAGAGGAGGTGCTCAATCATTAGGCAATAAACACAATGGTAAATCCACACACACACACACTGAGTCAGTCTCGGGGGGGGTCTTTCCTCAGCAACCTCTGACTGTAAAGCTCTTTTCATGGTGGTGAAGCTGAGAGCGGCAGGGTGGAGGTTTGGTTCATCCTCCCGTGGAATTGGATTATTTCTGGATGGGGAGAAAATTCCCTTTCCTCCCTCCTCCACCCACCGCCCCCTCCTCCCTGCAGAGACGGACACGTGCAGTTCATCATGGAGATACACCCCCGCTCTGCTGGTGTCTGTGGGCAGGAGGGGAAATTCAGCTGGTGCTCTGACCTCTTTGTGATACCTGCAGGTTTGAAAAATCTGAGGTAGTAAAAAAAAGAAAGGTGTTGAGGATTTATACACACCCAGAAGCCTTCCCTTCATCTAGCCTTCAAGTATAATGAAAGAAAGAAGAAAATACAAGCTTACTCAATGAATTAAACTGGGAATTTGTTTCATATTGTTACCCAGAGCTCTCAGCATTTTCTGCTTGTTGCCATAATTTTACACAGTGCATCAGGTCGCATCTGCAAGGTGAGCATTTACAGTTGACTTCAAGTATTCCTCGCCCTGTTATTTTTTAATTACTTATCAGAACATTACTTATGTCGACTGGCCTGGAAACAGCTCAGAAACTGGAGCTTGTTTTTACTGAGTTTTCATCTTTCGTGTGGTAGATTCATAAATAGTCGTCCATGAGAAAATCCATGAACGTACTTAGACTAAACATTGAATAAAGTCAGACAAAAGTAGCACCATGTGTGCTTGTTCAGTGTCTGCAGCTTTGCTGGTGTTAGGGATAATTTCATTGTTTTTTAGCCACATGCTAAATAGCCACATTTGACATCACCTTTAAAGGAAACTGTTGTAGATTTTTGGAGCTACAGTTTTTGTCTAAATGGTCCAGTTTGGGTTCCAACCAGGTGAAAATCTAAAAAAATAAGGAGACATTAACTGAAATGAAACCTCAGATGGGTCAACAATGACTGGATGTTAATGATTAGCGCTAGAACTAAAGGGGGGGGTTACCCCTTTTGACCCCATGGTATTTAAAATAAAAAATTAAATAAAAACCCATCATCTCATATTTCATGGCTTTTCCTAAAATGAGCTTATTCATCAAATACTGAATTTGGGGGTGTGTGGTGTGTATATATATATGAGCCCTTATAGAACTGCTGAGGACATCATTTTGACCCCACACAAATTAATGTAAAAACCACTACTACAGCACACTGCAAACATTTTAACTGAAGGCTGACGATTTTTCTGGGAAGTCCAAGTATCTTCTAGCAAGACCGTGCTAAACCGCATAATGCATCTATTCCAACAGCATGGCTTGCTAAAAAGTTGAAATTTCTTCTGGACTAAAAAGTAGAAATTAGGCTTTTTTTTTTATCACAGGTCATTTTGGGACAGCGGCCGACACAACTGTGGACTGGTGTGTAATAAAAAGACAAATAATACAGAAAATATCACCATCAGTTTTTGATGGGAAACTGGTCACACTGACAGATAGAGCTGTGCAGGAAAGTGTGACTTTATCATGGTGGAAGCAAGACAGTAAGACAAAATTCATGACAATGTTTTCCAAACGTCTTCTTTTGCTGCTTGTTCAGAGAATTTTGGTCAGAGATGTGATGAATCCTGGAGTTTTGGAATCTGATGGCATGTCCATGTCTGCCATCGCGTGAACGGGGGGAACGTGGTGGTTGTTGAAATCTGTGGATACCACACGTGTCTATATTTAAATAACAGATCTGGCGGTACTGTTAAACCAGATGTTCTCCCTCTTGCCCCTGGTACTGGGGGTACTGGGGTTCCAAAAGTCCAGCAGCTGCTCTTCTCAGTTCACAGAGGTTTACGGGCTCTTGAAAAGAAGAGGCAATGCTGCACAGCTGCAAACATGGACCTGTGAGAAAACTTTTTAAGAAATGTTGCTGCCATAAAATTCAAAATAAGCTAATATTTTCCTAAAAATGGTCGACTTTCTCAGTTTAAGCATTTGACACGTTTTCTATGTTCTATTGTTAATGAAATATAGTTTTATGTTATACACATCATGACATTGAGTTTTTATTCATATTTTATATTTTGTCCAAAGGTATTTGGAATTAAGGTTGTGCAGCGTATGAATGAAAATGCAGTCAACGTTTATGTATCGTATCCTCTCTTAGACCATCGCTTAGATTCTCATTCAGGGCTCTATATGGATCAGTCCCTCAGCATTTGACACAACAATTTGAGACTTGCTGGCAAAAATGAAAAGAAAAGAAAGAAAGAAGAAATATCCAATATCCAGCAGAGAAACACATATTAGTTCAGGTTTGGTCATATTAGTGTTAAAAGCTTCACAAAGTGATGGCTCAGGCTTTTAAATCAAATATCCTTAGCATTTCAAATGTTCTTCGTACTAGAATTATCATTTATAGCTTTATGATCTAACTGAGCGCACATCACCATATCTGATATTGGAAATGCTGTTGTGTAAACAGCAGGCAAAACCTTCCTCTCAGCAGAGTAATGAGCTGGGAAAAAAGAAACTCCTGAAGCCTTCCTCCTGTTGTGTATTCAGAGCACGTTGGAGTAAAATAAGTCAGACAAGTGTAAAATGTCACTGTACAGCTTTAATCTGAGGCTGAAAATGATCCTAACAAATGTCAGCATCAGCTAACCTTCATGCTGAGAGGAAACTGCCATCTGATCAATTACATCCTCAGGCCTGCTGACCTTTCCCATCATTTGTTTAAAGGAGAATGCCATTTGATTAGTCCTAATTGGTCTGCTTTAGCTGGCTGTCGTTACGTCGCTGTCGTTAACGAGAACGTCCTTCGCTTTCTTTGTGCTGCGACTTGAACCAACAGGTGAAGATTGATTTCGGAGAAATGACCTTAAATGACTCCATCTGATTGGTCAATTCAGAGTATAATCAAAGTCAAACATGAGAGGAAACTGCGGCGCATCCGGTGAGTTCAATGCCGTTTATGAATGTGAGTGAAAAACGATCATTTACGATTTAATTTAATTATATTAAACAAGCTTCAGCATATTGTGGAACTGTTATTGTATTATTAGATTAGTTCTTATTTTTATTTAAATGTTTGTTTTTATGCAGTTTAGTTTCAGTTTGCAAAGGCAGGTTTTTTGTTCAGGTTCAGTTTTTGCTGTTTAAAAATGTCTGCTTTCAAGTTGGCTTTTATTCACATGTGCTACAGTTTTTTTTATTGTTTTTTTATTGATATAATTATAATACGCTTGTTATTGTGCAGGGGCAATTATACGAAGTTCAGAATAGATATTACAACACAAACAACTAACTTATTTTCCAGTAAAAAAAGATGAAGATCTTCCCTGATACTATCATACAACAAATCTGTGATTCTCCAATGTTTTCAGACATAAATTTGTTACATTATGAACAACTTTAGATGTTCCTCAGAAAACATTTAATGAGTAATTGTGATAATAATATTTACAGTCCCCCAAAAAAAGGCTGAAAATTAAATGAATTAAATGTGTAACAGTATCAAATCACATGGAACTTTCTCACACTTTATCTGTTTTGTTTTTGTTTTTTAATTCGGTGAGTTTCTCTTCTCTTGACTTTTGTTAGTCTGTAACTCAAAATGTTTTTTTTTTCATATTGACTTTGATGTTCAGACTTGTCCCACAGTGACTGTCTCACATGAAACAGTATTTAGAATCTTTGTTATTTGTATTTATACTGCTGCTTCATCACTGTTTTCTTCACTTCACCTCCAGGTAGACATGTTGGAGCTTTCACAATGTAACTAACAGACAGAAAATAGCAACAACTAGACTGGCTCGTGCATGCATTTCATGAATCTGACACTAATTTTGAATTTTGTGTGAGCACTCATTTTTTGAGCACATTTTGAGTACATATCTACACAAAAATTTGTAAATTGGGGTATTAAACTTTCTAGTCTAGACTTTCCCAGCAGCCAAGTTTTCAAATGTTTGCTGGCTTTGTCCCAAAATAAGGATTAAAAAGAGTTTTTCCTCCCTGGAATGTACAGTTACAAAACATTCCCACTTTGTTACCCACTCAACATGATCAACTTCTCATGATCAACAAACACCTAATTCACCGAATGCGCACAGTAAGCCAAGAAAAAAAGACACCTGCCTACACCTTTATTAGGTAGATAGATAGATAGATAGATAGATAGATAGATAGATAGATAGATAGATAGATAGATAGATAGATAGATTGATTCTTGGCTCTTTTATAGTGTAGTAAGTGCCATGTCTGCCCCTTTTACAAGATCTCTACTTCAGCAAATACAATATCAGTGACACAGAATTAAAATCTAAACCTGGATCATCTTGGTCCAGAATGTCCTGCTTCCCATACTTGTCACCTTTCTACTGTCTACAGACTATTAAAAGCACAAAACGCTCTTCAAAATGCTCGAAAACGTCACGTCCGTCTCGTGTGTCCTCTGCAATGAATAAATCCTACTGAAATACAAGCGAGAACCTCTGTGGGTTTACAGTGTCATGATGAAATTGGTTGAAAGACAACAAATTTACCCTTGTTTGTCCAACTGCCACGCACGATATCTCAAACGCTGATTGGATTAAGACTTTCATTTTTCTTCATTGTAGCGCAGTAATGCTATTCTGCCTTGTCTCCAGATGCTTCTCTTCAGAAATGTCGTGAAACAAGCTGACTTGATTTGGAAACAGGTTGAAATACTCGAGTGCAGAATAAATGAAAGAGCCAGAATGTTCGCTTGTTTTATTAAACAAGAATTTTACAGTCTACGTTGGAAAAATTGACACGTTGAGATAAAGAATATAATTTGGTAAGATGCACATTTTCTCGCAGTGTCCCAGAGATCTGTGTTTGACAAATTTAGGGAGTTGATGCATCTCATTTCAGCTGAATTCCAACATCTAAAATGACTCTGATTGGCCCAGTGGGGAACACCAGATACAAGCTCAAAACAAGCATCATATTTGTCAGTGATTGGCCCTGGTGGTGCTGGTGAGGGGTGGGATTGTGCTCGCTGCAGCTTGGTTTTCACTCCAGCTTTTTTTTAAGCCACCACGCTGCAGTTCATCCACATATCGCCAAAATAGAAATTATTCATGTGTTGTGGCATGAAATGTTCATGTATGCCCACAAAAGGTTCTGCATGTGATGGCACAGATGCCAAAGGCAGGGGTAAGAAAAGAGGGGTTCTTTACTTTGTACATAAAAGCGAAAATATAACAGGGCCCTTTCACTCTGAAAAAGGAAAGGAAATGTCACTTTGTGGAGGGAAATGTGCAACTGCCAAAAGGAGAAAGTACACGCTGCTTAAATGGAAAAGAAAAGGTGTGAAGTGAAAGACAAGCAGGCTGACATTTGCAAGTATTTATTATTATTTAGAAATAGATCAGAGGATGATAGTAAGAGAAGAGGAACGGAAGCCTAAAAGTAAAGTAAATTATAATGAACAAGGGCCGTAAGGTGCCCGAGAATAAAGTAAAAGACTAAAAATAGGAAGCAGGAAGGAGTAACCGAGGAACACTGTCAGTATACCCAGATGGAAGAAGATCCCAGTCTCTGTCTCTCCCTCTGAGGGTAAATGTTTAAATTTTATGTACATGCTCAATGTCAGCTCTGAGGTCATGAGGGTCTGGATACTGGCTAAAAATAAAATCTAAAGTCAAACACAACTGCATGAAAAAAAAGAATCACGAGTTTCCTCCAAGATGTCTGCATACTTATTTAGACTAAATGCTATTTATTGTCTACTGTGTGTTTTATAACGTCACTCAGCGCTGGGGTCAGGACCAAACTATTTGTCCCGTAATCTGTCTGCAATCTACTTCAAGCAGGCAACTCAGTGTCATACACACTAACGTGATTCTCTGTGATCATCTCAAATACTACACACGACCTCCCGAACTACCAGTAAAGCTGCTACATTTCCTCCCATCTCTCATTTTGATGCATTGCTGCCTCCCGTTTAAACTTCTCCAGCACCTCAGCATCGAGCTGCATGTTTCAGGAGGACCATACACAGTGTAACAGGTAAACATAGATACCATGATAACACTGACAACATCCATGACAACAGTTTCATTTTGAAGCCTCGATATTAGTATTTTCCCATCTTGGTTTTAAATATGAGATGTGACAAGGAGGGGTGAATCTCATGCTCACTGGACAATGATTTGTCAGTTACATGTTGTATTTGAAAAATATGATCATAACCAAGATTTACAAAATAGACAATAGACTCTTTTATTCTGTGTGACCCAAAGTGAGTGGCTAAGCAGGAAAGAGTTTGCAGAGATCGAGACAGCAAGCAGTTTTGTTGTACACTTCTATAGGAACAGAAGTTGTTGTTTTTTTTGTACAGCAGCTCAAGGGCACTTCAGCACTGGCTGCAGGCTTTCTGATTTCTCATTTCCAGAAGCAATGTCTGTCTTTTATGATGTCTATGGAAAGGATGTTACTCGTCATTCCTCAATTTCCATTTTCCATTTTAAGGACTTAAGGAACTGCATTTGTGAACATGAATTTCAAACTGGAACGTCACTTTGGGGCTCGACTGGTGACATTTCACTGCAACACATGAACAGATGAGAATGCAGACTGAAAAAAGCCTTAAGAGACCGAATGGAATAATGCAATAAAGAACGGGTGGAAGAAAGAAGCCAAAAGCAGGGAGATAAGATAGGAGAAAAATGTGAAGTAAGGATGTTAAAACAAGAATAACGAAAAACCGAAAGAGAGAAATAAGACAGAAGTAAACATGGTTAAAAACTGAAATGTATGGAATACATGCAGGGCTTGAACTCTCTGACTCAGCATGATAAATCACCCAGGATTCAATGGGACGTCAACAACGCGTCCCAGAGCCTCAGTGCTACGGCTGCAGCATTAACAGGAGATTGATGGAGATGTACAGAGTCCTGGTGTACACAGTCTCATGGTCTTTGCTCTTCACCCCACCATCCATCATGATTCGAAACCTATACACTTCTGCATGCATGTACACACATCCATCAGGGACGCAGTCAGAAAGAGTAAAAGCAGGAAATAAGTTATCTTTGAAACAACCTGAAGCTGAGCGTCAAAAAGAAGAAAAATAAATCGAGAAATGAATATTTTAAGTCCCCACCAGCCTTCGTCTGCTGATGAGAATCATTTCAACATCATTTTTGGATAAATTGAAAGTTTTCAATAAAAGGCTGCAAGGTTATGAAAAAAGTGTGGTTATAAATATCTGCTCTGTTGTTTTTTTTCGATACATTCATGGTCAGTGTTACCGCTGGTTGGTCGTTCTTTCAAAATAATGCATCAGTTGGCTACTTATGAAACACAGGTCTGAGCACTAAAATGAAGAAAGTCATACTGACTGAACACACTAAACGCCCTCACACTTTTACAGCTATGTACTTCCCAATGGCGCAGTCACCTAGTTGTAGCTGCTAGCTTAATTAGTGCTTACATTTACTGGGCCTTTATTCACTGTCTGCAGCAGTTTGCATGTCACAGATCAATTACCAACAATGTGTATCCTAAAACTAGAAGGTAAGGTGTCTGTTAGGATGGTGCACCAAAATGTTGTACTTCAGGTTTGACTGCTAACATGTCAGGATTGGCATATTTTAATATGTTTGGTCTAATTAAAGTTTTATAACCAGCAACAGCTTCATCAGCTTCAGTGACTGTTAGTAGCAACAGCAGAGCTAGACCTGAAGCCTCCTTTTCTCATAAAGTAATTAAAAAATCTCTGTTATGACTTCATTAAAAAGCTCACTCTGGACAGGTGGCCAGCCCGTCAAAGGGTCCACACAGAGACACAGTCAGCCACACACTCACTTAATTGGTCCAAGGACCAATTAATCTGTAAAGCATGCCTTTTGTCAGGGGGAGGACGCTGGAGTAACCTGAAAGAACCCACGTAGATAAAAGGAAAACATCCTCCAAACAGAAGAAAGCCTTCAAGCTGTGAGTTGACAGTGCTAGCAAGCAGATGCACAGTGATGAATAGAGGCAAAATTTTGTCAAAAGTCTGTAATTGTCCAAAAACCTATTGACCGAACTTTTCTAGTCTCTACCAGAAGATTCAGACCAAGAACCTTTCTGCTGTGAGTTGTTGATGCTAACTTTTACAACATCATGCCACCCAGTCAGTCGGTTAAACAGTAAGCAGACCAGTCGACCAAGATTTTCTTTGATTGACTGCAGACAGTAAATGTACGAGCAGGCTTCCAACAACAAACTTGCACCGATTTTGTCTTGGGATGCCAGTTGTTTTTTTTCTTTCATATTTGTGCCAACAACTTCTATGATATGTTTTTTAAACTATCAAACCCTCACAATGCTTTGCTGAGATTTGAAAGATGCGTATTGACTGTTTGGACCATCTCTGCAGTCTGTAGTTACACAAAACACACTCTTTGGCATAGGTTTGCAGAAATCTTTCTGTCTTTTCAGGGGCATAATTCAAGTATAGGAAACAGCTTCTGAAATCATACAATCTATAAACACTTGATGATTGTAAGATGAAACTGTTACCTTGGACTGTTGTCATTTACTCTCGTTTCAGACCTTTGAATTGCTACCCACATCTCTGATTTGTTTAGGGATACAAAGAGGCTATTGTGTAAGTTCAATAAGAAATATCCTGTACCTCACATCTGTTTCCAGTCCGCAGTGTTTGATCAAGCCCTGCTGATCTTTCCTCTTCTGCGCTTCCACCTCGTGAAACCCACCGCATTCTCAAACTTGGATTCATTATTCTGATCCAGTGACCTCTTGTCTGCCTTCCCCAAATTCCCCATCGATTAAAGGTCATTACTACTCTATAGTTCTGCCTTTTAGACTGCCACACTCTACCTCTTCCAAGACGAGAGACATTTAATGCCTTCAAAGCTCTTAATTGACAGGATGAGGATGAACTAAGGGTCTGTCAAAATCATTTCATATCATGGGCCACATGAGGCCAAATTGATCTTAAGTGGGCCAGACCACCTAAATAAAGTATTAGAAGGAATAGTGAAAAAACTGTTTGATATTTTATCTTCTACATGGTTACTACTACATAACTGACAATGGGTGATGGCTTGTAAGGAGACAAACCACAAAAGTGACAAAAATACAAATCCAATCCAAAATTTGTCGGCAGGTTAAATCCTTTTGGAGGGGCCAGTTGTGGTCCCTGGGCCATATATTTGACACCCCTGCTCTACACTGTCTTTGAATGTCTGAAATTTAGACAGCTCTTGCAACATTACCCACTCCACTAGTGCAAAGTCCTGAGAGTTCTGCATTTCCAGTCTGTAGGATTGTAATCAAATCAGCCAGAATGCCTGGCAGAGTGTGTGTGTGTGTGTGTGTGTGTGTGTGTGTGTGTGTGTGTGTGTGTGTGTGTGTGTGTGTTTGAGGAGTCATACAGCGCAGTTCGAAATGTCAGGGCTCGATTGATTTCTTCTCCCTCTGATTAATTCATCTTGCACTCTAATGTTCTGCATAGAAAATTGTTGAATGGCATTCAGCGAGATTAAAACCACAAACAGCGCTTTTCATAATTTGACAGGTGATTGGCGGGAGGTAGACTCCTGGTTGATTGCATCATTAGGGGATTTTTTTCCCCCAAAGGGGAATTAAAAGCACCATCAGCCTTTCCTACATCCATGTGGCCTCGCTGAAACACTGCTGCTCTGCCTGTCAGTTCACTTAATAACTCTCTCACACACACTGTTTCAGAGTGTGAACATGGACTGTGAGTGCTGACTGATTGTTCTTTGGTCGTTTCATCATCTGAAAGAACAGATACTCTTAAATTTAAAAAATAAATCATGAGAATCGTTAAATAACCCAATCTGTACTTCAATAGTCATTTTTTAGCCATCTTTGCAAGGTGGTCCAGATTAAAATCTCAGCAGCTGTTAAATGGATCACTATGCAATGTACACTTGATATACATAGCCCTCATGAATAAATCCTACTTACTTTTGTCAAACCATGATTGATTCACTGACTGATCAATAAAGCTAAAGTGATATTTTTAGAGAAACATTTAAATACTATTAAATCAATACTACTGGATTGACTAATTGATATGGCATTTAGGGCTGAGATTTATGTTCCCCTTTCCATCCATCCGTGCACATACACAGAAAGCTGGACAGAGAGCAAGAGACAACAGATATCAACAGATATGACAACAGATATGACACCAATTAAGTCATACAGAGCATGAAAGGATGCCCTGCAGTGTAGGTTGGTTGTAAAGCGCCTTGCAGAGCTGGATGCACAGAAGGGTATCAGCTGAACATTGCTCTGTTTAGCCCCAGTTACAATGTTATTGTAATAACTGAATATAATAACCCATTTAGAGACCTATGTACACGGTCTCCTTTGGTGTCCATGAAATAATACTTTTACATGACAGTGGTCGTCTTTAAGACAACAGCAAAAGTCTGCGTTAGGTTGGAGAACAGTGGAATTAGCAGGCTAAAGTGGGGTAAAGACCTTTAATTTAACAATTATGGACACCTGTTTTCATCCAGGACACTTTTTGTCACTTTCCAACATCCCCTGGACCTTTTAAGCAACCATAACAATTGGGGGCTTGTCCAGGATCTCTGACAAAGG
Organism: Oreochromis aureus; assembly: GCF_013358895.1. Lineage (NCBI taxonomy): Eukaryota > Metazoa > Chordata > Actinopteri > Cichliformes > Cichlidae > Oreochromis > Oreochromis aureus. The sequence goes on along the minus strand of NC_052943.1, from coordinate 28,391,123 downwards.
GAGTTTGGAATTAGCAGTATTTGGTTTTTGATTAGTTTGCTTGTAAGTGGCTGACATAGTGTTACCTTTGGAAAATAAAACTTCCCAGTTAAGTTAGGTGAGTGTCCAGCTGGACTCTTAAGTTCTTCCTTCGGGCACTCTTTTGTTGTTTTGCCTTTCTTATTTTTGGAGTAATCCTGGGTGGGGATAAGTTACCTGTTGGGGTTGGTGCAATTCAGAGCTCCGGTCACTAAAGCTGTTGCCTTTCGAGCTGCCTCAAGCCCAGGATGCTACAGAAGACAGATAGGTAGTGTATGTTGTGGTTAAGAACTGGGTAATTTTGTATTCATAGTCAATGTGTTTTCGTCACATCTTCACTGATTTAATGAAGGCCCATTTAGGATAACCGCATTAAAAATCTCTCTTTACATGTGTACATTCTATTTTTTATTGAGGATTCATGCTTTGACCATCAAACTGCAAACTGCTCTGAAAACTGTAACCTGGCATACAACTCCCTGAACATGTAACTAAACATTACGTTGATGCAGTCCGCAAGGACTCTGATTGGCTTGACTGAATCTGTCATTTCCCACTACATATTTCTGGATACTTGGCAATATGGCTGAGGGGTAAAACTGACCCATCAATTAAATAAAGCTTTTGCATGTGTAATAACATTGTAAATACTTTAAAAAAATGTTTTCCCTGATGCACGTTTGCTGTGTTTTACCATCGTCCTTGTAAATTTTTGCACGACTTCCAAATGAGTTCTGGAGTGATGGTGGTTGTATATCTAAAACACTAAAAAACATATATTTCTTCTGACTAAGCAGTACATTTAAATGGGGCCAAGGGGGTCTCCTAACAAGCGCTCATGTGTGATCATTTGGGATCATCGGTAGTTAGTGGATAATCAGAAGACACTTAGTAGATAATAACTAGACAGTTTATTCTCTTACAGTTGTAAAAAAAAAAAACATCATTTGGAAAAGAAAAACATTGACTGCAAAGGGACGATTATTTTACTGTCCATGTATATATACAGTTCAGACATAACATTACGACAACCTGTCTAATATTGTGTTGGTCCCTCTGAGCCATCAAGGTATGCACTCAGCCCTTGAAGGTGTGCCGTGGTATCTGAACCAAGATGTTAGCAACAGATCCTTTCAGTCCTGTAAGCTGTGAGCTGGGACCTTCAAGGATCTGACTTTGTCCAGCAGATCCCACAGATACTCGAGTGGACTGAAATCTGGGGGATTTGGAGCACAAGTCAACACCTTAAACTTGTTGTTGTGCTCCTCAAACCCTTCCTGAGTCATTTTTCCTTTGAGTCGCCTTACACAGCAAACTGTGATGCTCTGTGTATTCTGACACATTTCTTTCAGAAACAGAATCCATTTTTTCTGCAGTTTGGGCTACAGTAGTTCGTCTGCTGGATCGGTCCTCACTCTCCATGACCGTGTCACTCATTCGCCTCTGTTCTTTCCTAGGTGCACTTTTGATAGATACTGTCTACTGCAGGTTCACAAAAACTGCAGTTTTGGAGATGCCCTGAACTGGTCATCTAGCCATCAAAAATTGGCCTTTTTCAAACTCACTCAAATCCTTACGCATGCCCATTTTTCCTGCTTCTAACATCAACTTTGGGAACAAAATGTTCACTTGCTCCCTAATATATGGCACCCCCCAACAGGCCTCATGATGAAGAAACAATCAGTGTTATTCATTTCACCTGTCAGTGGTCATAATGTTAAGCCTGATCGGTGTACCTTGAGTAACTGAATTTCCTCAGGACTTTGAAAGTATACAAAACTTTTATTAACTTAAATTTAAGCTTTGATGGAGCCATAAGAAAGTGTGTTCTCCCTTTGTGATGACAATCTTTCTAGCCGTAACAGTTGTCACAGCATGAATTTATCTTCCAGTCTTTAATATCTGTCTCACATCATCTGTTGAATTTTAGACCATCAACATTAGACTAACGTTACACTCTAGAAAGTCACAGTCCAGTCGAACATGTTCATAGTCTCAGTGATGACACCAGCATGTTTATTTAATGTCACATGGTACCTTGAAGTTTCTAACAGCATTGAATACTGAAGGGTTACTCATTCACATGCACATTTACAACTTCAACACTTTGAAACTGAATCTTAAAAGAACATTCTGGCCTTCCCAAAGTAACTGGCAAAAATAAAAAGAGGATATATAAAAAATAGAAATCAAATGATGAATGAAGTCTGAAACAACAAGATGGGATAAAAGAAATAATGGTATTAATAAGTTTTATCACCAACACTGTGTACATCATTCATGAGATCGTGGCTTTTAGAAATGTAATCCTAAAAGCAAACTCTCTGAGGATGAAATCCATCTTGCAATCCTAAGTTTTACTCCCCAACATCAACACACACAAACACATGCTTAGATTTCTTCTTCTTTTGCTTCATGCCTTTTTAGGCGTTGTCTCTAGGAATATTATAGTTCTGTTGCCTCTTGTAAGTGCCAATTTGTCCAATAAAGCAGGCTCAAAGGAAGAAATCAATTCACTGAACTTATTAAAGTTGACTGTATACAAAAATCTGCATTTATTACTTCATTCAGAATGCAGCAGGAAATTATACAGGTCTCACTGTAACAGCTTCATCCATCATTTTTAACCATTTCCTCCAGCATGGAAGTAAAAACAATTTAACACACACACACACACACACACACACACACACTAACACATTTATTATCTTTAAAGGAATAAACAAGTCAAGATGTTTTTGCGGTGAATGATTGATATCATTTCAAAAATCAGCTGTAAATTTTGTGCAGCAAAAATCTTCACAAAGAAATAATCACTTTACAAACAGTCCCATTTCTTAAATGATACCCAGCATGCTTTGCTAAAACATTAATATATATTCAGAGCCGAACTGCGATTAGGGAAAATGTGATATGTCTATAAGAATAACCTGCAATTTGTAAACATCCGCTCAGACGTTGTGCCGCATTCTCATCTATACTGCTGCTTGTGTAAATCCTCATTTATCAGTTTGAATAAGAACATGATAATATGGCCCGACTGCCACCATCTTTAGGAAGTTTAATCATTCATGGTGGGAAAATTGCTCCTTTATGTGTCATAAATATTGATTTATGCCTCATGCATATCTGGATGTGGCGCAGCTCACCAGGTCGCCCTCATTGTCCACATTTCACCGCTTTGTTAGCCACTCCATCTCATTTCTCCCTGTTATCTTTTTCGTTTTCTCTGGGATTACTGCATCATATTTACGGCAGCTCTCCCACAATTCTTCGCTTCATTTTCAGATGACAAAGATATCAGCGGACGATGAGGCAGGTAATTCTGCCATCTGCTGTGTGCGAACGCTTTCTGGTCACTTAACTTTTTTCCATCCAAAATGAGATCGCCATCTCTCTACTGGTGGAATAATTCTCTCCTTCTGAACCAACACACTCAAGGAGGAGGATGACAAACACATGCAGATCAAAATATAATAACCCTTCTTTTAGTATCTTTATGAACTTTTGATTTGTTTAGCGATATATTTGATCGTATACACTGCCTTTAAAATCACACGTTATGACTGCATTATGGTACCTCTTTGGATACATAAAAGACAACATCTTTTGCTTTGCTGGCGGTCCTATAGGCGTTTTCACATACATTCTTATGAAAAATAAAGTTTTCACAGGATTCTGCAGTCCTGTGAAAAACATACCGCTTCCATAGAAATTAAGTTTGTACGCAAACAATGAGGTGATGCTAATAAAAGTATTTTCCTCACTGTTTCAGAGCAAAGTGTGAGCAGATCTATAAAAGTAGACTCTTTGGCAATTTGCAGGTTTGCAGCATTCAGGTGCATTAGCATCACAATCTGCTCAGTCAGACTGTGCAATGCTCAGTGAAACTGGAAAAAACCCAGCAGTTACAGCTCAGACTCTATAGGTCTCAGTTAGCAGGTGAAAGTTCAAATGGAATAATACAAAAGCTCAAATCCTGCTTTAACACAACAGAATTAAATCCCCTTTAAAATAAAGCAGTTTTTTCAGCTTTAATACTTAATATGAATCAATCTCAACCTCTAACAGAACAACAAGCTGTCCATCAAATAATTAGCTAAATAGGTCAACTGCATTACATACCTACCGGTATATGGCAGATTTTTGCCTTTATCTTGAAAAAAAAAGGTTTGAAGTAGCCTCGGTGCTCAACAAATTGAATTATGAAATTCCATCAGTTACCTTCACAGGACATTCTGATGTAAATTTTCATGTATGAAAAGTATGTAAGTATGAAAAGAATGACCTCCAACGCAGACACACACACCAGGCTTTGTGCCCCCGCTAGGCTAGCCGACAGTTTGCTCTAGTTTTCTGTTCACCCTACAGATATAGTGGGGGGGGGGGGTATTGCTCGTCTTGGCAAGAGAGCAAATATCCAAAATGTCAGAGTGTTCCTTTAATCACACGCATGAATACACACAAGATGGTTTTTAATTATGAATAACAAATGTTTAGAAATTCTCTGAACTTACAGACAGATAGCTGCGTCCCGGCTGCTGTTGTGAGTGTGCGTGTTTAACAGCGTGAATGTTGAGTAAATACAGATTCATTCCTGTAAAATCCTACAGTGGTTTAGTGGAGCTTTCTACATCACCTGCACCTCACTGCATGTCTTCAAAACTGTAGCAAATATGCATACTGTATATAAAAGATGGCAGCAGACATTGTGATTTGAAGTGAGCGTATTTGGACAAGAGGGTGGAGTGCTACACACTAAAAACTGCCCAAATTTGTAACCCAATGCTGGGTCAAATTTGGGCCAAGCCAACCCAGAGTTGTTTCAGTTCAACAGGGTTGGGTTATTGGTTTGACCCAGCATACTGGGTTAGGATAACTATCCAACAATTGGGTTAAATTGACCAATGTTTAAAGCTGAGGTTACCAAAAATTGGGTTGAAACTCATAACCCATCACAGGGGTTATATTACAATTAATATTTGGGTTAAAACTAAAGATATTTACTTATTAATTAAGCATATAAAAACTGGATTAAAAAAACTACTTTTATTACCATATGATACATAGAATATAGACAGCGGAATTCATACAAAATATATAAACAATTAAAGTAAAATAAAAGTTTAAAAAATAAAATTATATAATTCATTATATTATATCCCTTTCTTCAAATCTTTGCTTACAGCTCAAAAAGTACATGTTAATACACATGAAGACAACATTTCATGTAAATCGACTGTTTTAGAACAAATTACATGCAAAACTTCAGTCATTTAGTGACTTTGGATTATTTAACAACACTTTGGAAAAATGGCAACAGAGAAATTCCCTCTCAGATCATTTCATGCAGCTTTATGAGCAGCATTTTAAACTTCCATCATTTGGTTCATGTCATGTCACTTTTCACAGTTTGAAGAAATTCCCAAACCTAGGCACATGACTTTGGGTAACTTACAAGAAAAACAAAAAATGCTTTGAAGCAGCCATGAACAGCACCCAAGAGATTGGTGTTCAAAAGCGGTTTCATTTATTATACAAAAGCTTGGGAACAACAATGCCTGTCCCCCAGCATAAAGACATATGGGAACACTGTTGTTGCACTGTGTAGGTACCCCCAACCTGATGGGGAGGGAAGAGGCATAAAGCAGGTTATTAGTGAATTTAAAGGTAGAGCTGTACATACCTCACTGCTAATTTTAATCAGATTCTTGTTTGATACAGACCCTCATTTATTTAAACAGATGTCTGATTTTCATTGTAATTGTGAACTGTACTTTTACACATTACTTTTGAGTGTTTAACAGATCCTTACTCTATTAGATGTTCCAACAAGCATGGAAAAATTTGTGCTGAGTCCCACTCAGCAAATTTTTGCTGAGTGGGACTGTCCCATTTGAGCAGACCCACATTGCTCTATGGATGGCATGTACTGTATTGTGTTTTTAAAATAGTATAACAACAACAACAACAGAGAAAAAAGAGACACAAACAAACAAAGCAAAACCAAAGGCAAACAAAACAATAACAATTATAAATAACTTGACATGTTCAAAAAGGAGAAGAAGCATAAGCTTATTTAATACCACCCCCTTCCCACTATTTCTTCCTGTTTATGGCCTGTCCATCATACATTCTTCTTTATTTGTCACATGTATTGCTTTTATGACCCCAGTAACACATCTAAAGATATACACATTTACAGATATAAACATGCTTGTGCACCATCACATACGTATATATATATATCCCTATTATGAAGATAGTGGGTGAGAACACCTGATGAAAGCCCTACCTCCTGCCTGTACCATATTTTTGAACCACTTTTTAAACTGAGCCATGCTAACTGCTTCAGTTCTTCACTTAGTGTTTCCAGAATGTGTTGGGCAACCTGAGCTGGGGGCCAGATGTTGTTTTTCAGCCATTCTGTCAACTGGACAGCTCGTTCAGGACTAATTGTTGGTTCTATGGGAAACAGAAGTCTATAAATTCAAATCAACAATGGAAGGTCACCCACTCAAATGATAAGAGCTTAGATTGCTGCAAAAAGGAAAGGGGTTTAGAAACAAGTCTATCTTCTAGTACCAGGAAAAATGAGTCTGTTTTCTTGGGGTTCCTGTGGTGCTGAATTTTTCTTCTTGTCAGAACGAAGCCGCAGTTCCAATAAAACTCAGGTTCTAGTGCTCGGCCCAGACTGTTTCACTTTTCTGTGAGGGGACAACAGTCGCCTGGTTTGAGCCGAGTCTCAGTGACAAACTAAATGTCTCATTTTTGAGAGGTGACAAAATTGTTAAGTATGAATGATTTAATAGATAAGGAACTAGTGTTACTTGCAGAAGAGAAAGGCTTAAGAGTAATTAGATTACTGAGACTGGGTGTACAAATATGGACAACATGGACATTTATGTCTTATAATCACCGGAATTGGTAAAGATGAGGTCGACTTTAAAACGGAGAAAACAGGTGAAGTAGCAGTATAACAGTGGTTATGCAGTTACTATTCTAGTAGTAATGGTAAGAAAATATCAGTGTCACAGAAAATACCTGTGACAGAGTAATATCTTTCACACAGGCTCCAGGATAGGGCCACCATCACATGTCAAACCATAGAGGTGCCAACAACGAGCACCATAGGTAGAGGCGGTCTTGAGGAGGCGGCAGATGATGGACCGCTCGGAGGCATGACCCCGTGTGAGCTGCAAGATGCAGCTGTGGGGGCAGCAGAGCAGCAGGAGCTGCAGTAGTACCTGGCAGAGAAGGTGGTCTCGCACAGGAGAGCACGGTGCATCCACATTTTGCAGTGAGTAAAATTTCTTCATATAACACCTTCTATTTTAACACCAACATTGGAGCTAAAATAGAATTAAATAGAGGTAAAAAGAGTAGATCAACACTTGATCGACATTTATCAACCTTTATCTATTTTCCAAATGAATTATATCGCTCTGTTTTTGTATAACCTGTGATGGACTATTGCGTGTTTTTACTCGATCAATTTTGTATAATCTGTATAATCAAGTCACTAATTTTTCATTACTTTCATTTAGTGTTTGTTATGTTTTTTGCCCTCTGTGTTCAGTGCAGTAGGATGCAGAAACCGGCTGCCATTATTAAAATGAAATGTAAAGTAAGGCTCATTTTCAAAGTTTGACCTTTTGTTAATATGAATTTTATTATAAGGGTATTACGTAATCTGCTTCTGACTCAGTGTTGTGGCAGAGAGTTCAGTGACTGTTGCATTTAGCAAATGGAAACTTTAGGAAACTAAAGTTTCTGCGAGATTGAGCTATGAGCCAGAGTAAGCGAGTATTTACACGCACAGATGATGCCACCGTACATCTCAGAAAGATCCATTTTCATGCTACTATTTTCAAAACATGATATATTATAGAGGAACAACAATATTTACTTTCAGGGAAAAGGACTTTCATGTTTGCCGCTGCCTCTAACTGGGACTTGCTATCTTCCAGTTTTGTTGAACCAGTTTAGCATTTAGAAAATTGGTACTTTTGTAATCGGAGTTTTCTGTTATCTATTTCAAGAATATACTCACTGCTGCTCTGGTTTCATATTCCCTATGATAGAATATTGCCTGCATTTATTTGATCAATTTTGCATTATCCTTCTGATCTTATATGCTTTGATCATTGATTGCTTGCTTCATTTTCATTGCTTTCATTTTAAGTTTGCATTATAGGCTTTGTAACCTCTCACTGCTCCATGCATAAGTGCTGACTCAGCAGGATGCTCAAACCTTTTGCTGCAAGACAGGCATATTTTTTGTTTGACCTTTGGTTAATATTTCCCATAAGTTAGGTGTCCGTATTTGTCTCACACACACACCCTTCGACTGATCACATGTTTTTAAGCTGCGGCGGTGAGTGGTGGAAGGCCCACCAGGTCGTGAGCAGATCGGCGTGATGGAGGTGAATGGGAGATCAAACCATTGCTGAACTGCAACCTACTGTGTGGAGACAAACGGCGCCCGAGGCTTCGTGTTGTCTGTTACCGTCAGCTCGTCTCCCAGGTGACCTGCCTCCTGTAAACCTGCTGTCACGTTTATTTGCTCCTTTCAGTGACAGTAGCAGCGGCGAGGGAGTTTGTCCTGGACGGGGGGCAGCGAGCCAATGAGCCACAAAGAAGAGAATGATGGATTCCCGGCCTCGGCTCAAACGGGGGCCGCTGTCACGGGGCTTGCGTGGTCATTAGAGCGAGTTCCAAACACCGGCAGCATCAGGATGACAAATCACAACAAAGTCCCAGCACGCCAGGGCTCCTTCTCTCTCTCTCTCTTTAAATCCACGACTGAACCAATGCATGTTGGACAGTTTCTGCAGAACTATGATTAAGCTGTCACCGCGGGGAGGCCAGTTTGTCAGCAGTTGGGATCTTTGCAGCAATTTCTTTAGACAAGTCTGGCTTAATTGAGTATCCAGTCCCAGAGCTCTCCTGGTTGGTTTCACCCCTGCCCGTTCCCTCGAGGCTAAACAAACCGTGGTGCTAGCCGGCTCTGGGTTTCTACAACAACATCAGAATTTGGCTCGCGACCAAAGCAGCAGCAGCAACAGCAAGGCAGCAACGCTGTCAGTCTCATTCTCTCACAAAACGACCATCTGTAAGACTTTCTTGTTTGCTATTGTTCTGGGAGTGGAACGTGGGGCCTGCAGTAAACAGGACAGGTGTGGATAGCATTTGATTCACAGCAGTTCGGCATCACTGCTTTCAAAAACTTTCCTGCAGCGTGCTCGCATACTTTTTTGTCCCTGGAGGCCCTCCCCCTCCCGCTGTTCAGCTGGATAAAGTGGAGGCGCCAGCTGATTGGCCAACCAGAACTCTCAAACAAGTCAGTGTTCACCTGTACTCTACTCTAGCTGGCCAATTACCCACAAGTCTGTGGGGTCCTTCGTTACCCAGAGGCCCAAGGGCTTCTTGTGTGCCAATGTCCTAATGAGCGAGCAGAAAGATGTGTTCCTGCTGCAGCCGATACTTCACCCTCCGAATGAGGAACTTTACTGAACACAGAAACCGAATCTGATCTGGCACAGAGCAGCTGCATGCATCACTTAAACTAGAGAAGAATGTGTTACCTGTATTGTGCTGTCCTCATCAGTGCAGTTACCTCGAGCTACTGTGTGTTCATCCTTCGGGCACAAACAACCCACACCTGCTTTCAATGACACTGTGACACACATCTATAACATTGTTGGGTGAGGGAAGGAAATCTGAACAGCTGAATATATTTTAAGGTTAAGTTCAGTTAAAATAAACAATATTAGTATTATTCAGGGACTGCACATTTTTTTCATACTTTGCTACATTCCAGGCGTGCGATGGTGTCCTTTTTAGGAGAATAGTGTGCTACCAGTCTACTTCATGAAGACATTTGTATTAATTTCAAAGAAAACACATACCTGTTTTTCTACATTTCTTACATCTGGTGGGGTCTTTCATAGAACCAAACAAGGTGATGCATGATGTAAAATTACAGATAGAAGCTTTCTCCTAAAATAGCAACCTGTGGGCATCAGAATGAAATCATTGTGACTCTGTATTAAAGGTACTCGTACAACATGAAAGGGTCTGCAACATGTGCACCGCAATTACTGTTTCTTAACCCTGTACAGCCTGAACTGTGAAATAAGTGCCACATTTTTTTAACTTGACTGTTTATTGAACATTTTTTTAAATGTAAAAATAAAAATAAAAATGGACTTTTGCATATATGAGTTTTAATTTGTATTATTTTTGCTACATCCAGTATTTCTGTGCAATGTACTCCTCTCTATAGCCCAACATGTGCCTGATAGAATTAAAAACAATCACATTGATGTAGAGGTCTCAAAAACTCATGTGTAAAATATGATGCAGTTTGCATTATAGAGTTAATATGATGTTATATGGTGAATCTCCCTATCCAAAGGGTGTATGTGTCACATACACAAGGTGCCCTTTGGAATCTGGTTTATCTCAATTGTGAGTGGTCTCTCACTCATAAAGGACCCCTGAGTATCACATTGTAACACACCGGGCCAGTCTGAGCTTTTACCGTGCAGGGTTAATGGTGTGCAGGTGCATGCTTTCTTATACCTGATCATGTTGTTTTAGAGCCTTAGTAAAGTAAAAAGGGAGTGCAAATGAAACTAATCAAAGTGGGTCATGAACTGCAGTTTCCTGGCTGGTAAAACTGTAATTTACTCCACCACAACGAAGATTTTTGACCCTTTACAAGACAACCGCTACCTCACCCAATATTTCTGTGCAAAAGGACACCTTGTGTCTTTTTCTGGGATCCCAGAAGCATCTGACAGTATAGAGATATTGACACTGTGGGATGAAAATGGGTTGATATCTCCAAATGCAACCCTGCATTAATGTGGTTAGAATTCCTGAGTTGGGAAATTGTTTTGTAGCTGCTTCTAGATCAGAATGTGAAAACAACATAGATGTTACACATATGTATGACATTTAGTATTTTAGTGCACAGCTGTGTGGTGTATAGTTACTTTATGCTTAACAGGATTCCAGCCATTCATCCTCTTATCAAAGGGTAGCGGTGCATGAGAAGCATGGTGTACCCTAGTTTGTCCGTCGGAGTGGGAATGTCTGATAGAAAGCACCTGACCTTGTATTTGATATGGCATGTTGTATAAAGTGCTTTGATTGCTCAGGTAGAGTAGAAAAGTGCTATATAAGAACCAGTCTATTTACCTAAAGGCAATTTAAAATCACCAATTAATCTAACATGCATGTGTTTGGCTGTGGGAGGAAGTTGGAGTACCGAAACCCATGCAGCTACACAGAAAGACCCCAGCCAGCCGGTGGATTTGAACCAAGGACCCTCTTGCTGTGAGATTACAGCGCTAATCACTGCACCACTGTGTTGCCTTACCAAAAATGTGTGCATTCCCACGGTGTTTGAATAATTTGGAAGAACAATCACCATAAGTATTGTAAACAGGTAGCTTTGCAAAACAACTTGAATGCTGATTGTCACATCGAGCTGTGAATTTCACAGCAGTGAAGTTTCCTCACATTAACTGGGGAATTTGTGTTTCTCTTTACTGATTTGGCCATCCATCCATCCATCCATCCATCCATCCATCCATCCATCCATCCATCCATCCATCGCTGATGCTTATCTATGTCTGAGGAGCCCAGGCTTTCCTCTGTCCAGCCACCTCTTCCAGCTCTGCTGGTGGGACACCAAGGGATTTCCAGGCCAGGTGAGAGATGTAATCCCTCCTGGGCCTCCCCTCAGACCTCCTCTCACTTGGACATGTTATTTCACCTTGGAGGCATCCAGGAGGCATCCTGGATCCTTTTCATGTGGAGGAGTAGCGTCTCTGAGCCACTCACCCCATCTCTAAGGCTGATCCAAGACACCATACGCAGAAAACTCATTTCCACCACTCGTGTGAGCAATTTCATTCTTTTGGTTGCTGTCCAGAGTCGCAGCCATAACTGAGGTTGGGAATGTTGATTTTCTGGTAAATTGACACTTAAGCTTTCGAGCTCAGGTCTCTGTTCACAGCAACAGATCAGTACAGCGTCCACATCACTGCAGTCTTTGCACGTCTCCCTCACTTGTGAACGAGATCACTTGCACCTCCATTTAAATTAAAGCAGCAAACACATTTTCCATACATTCCCAGTAGGTCTTGTGATCAGGGCCTGCTGGCTGTACAGCCAACAAGGCCGTGAACTAAAGCAGATGGAGCTTTAGCCAAAGTGGCCCTCAGACTCTGGAATTTCTACCATCTGTGGACTCGCTGGTTTCTTTAACAAGCAGATAAAAACTCATCTTTTTAATCTTGCTTTTGGGTAATTGTTTGTTCTTATCTTTCATCAATTTTTCTGTTTTGAAGCACTCTGTAATAGTTATCTTGAAAGGTAACTATCACTACTACTTAGTTCCCCAAACATTAAAAATTCTAAAATTTCAACTGCAAAAATAATATAATTGGGCCATGCATTGTGAGTTTTTTAAACAAATGGCAAATAGATTCAAAAATAGAAGAAAAGATAAATGTAATGAGGAAACATACTGATACTGAATACACAGTAAGTTAAACATAACCCCCTTTTTTCATTGTTAACTCAGACTACTTTCTTAAGTTTAGCGAAAGATCTGGGTTTGGTTCAACACAGAGAAGTCCTCTGTGACTTCAGATATAACAGAAGTTTATGCCTTCGCCAGATGGTGAACCACACCTAAAAATAGTTGGGAAAACAATTAAGTTGTATATTTCATGGAGACAGGGTTCCTTTGTAAAGCTGAAGAAGCCAAAGTAGGGTTTGTAGGGTGGAACGGTGAAGGATGGGAATGCTTGTTCTTGCTCTGCTCAGCAGCAGCGATAAAGTTTAAACAGAACAGATGCATGCTGGGAGAGTTTATCACAGCTGCAACTGCACCATCTGTGTCATCTCACTCTTCACAGGAGGTTTTCCATTATTTATCCTGATTTAAAGAGTTTCAGTGTCGAGCATCCCTGAACACCGTACTCGGAATCCTCTGCAGCAAACAGTTTTCCATCTTTCCTCGGCTTTCATTTCATCCGTTTCTGGAAATGTGTGGATTTTCAAAAGCAGATATGAAGTTTTCTACTCACATTAAAAACTGAACCGTCTTCGCTTCTTTTGCATATAAAACTTCCTATGGCATAAATGATGCAGTGACTTTGTAAGTTCTATCATCACTGGTCCAAATAAAGGGAAATATTGGAGCCTGGGAAAAAATATTCTTTGAACCATCCGTGTTTGCTGTTTCATCTGAACTGCCCAGGTCATTAACCGCTGCTCACATCAGAGAGAAACACACAGCTCTGACCGTTCCTCCGGCCGCAGAATGGCGACCGCACTGACCTCAGCTCCTCCTCCTCGCCTCCGCCGATGTGTCATTTGGTGTCGGCTGCCTGGCGAGGGAAGGAAGGAGTCAGCAGTGGGAGTGAATGAATGTGTTTTGGCACAGGGGGAGTCAATAGTCTTGATTTGACCCGATCAATCTTTGCAGTCTTGCAGTCAAATTACCCCTGGACAAATTAAGCGAGGAGGAGTTTCCCCCTCTGCAGACCGGAAAAAAATACTGGAGAAAGTGTTGAGGAAGCAGATAACTGAGGAAGAGAGAGGAGGAGGAGGAAGGGCGAGAGAGAGGGGAAAGTAGGGAGGGAGGGGTGTGTTCAGCAGCTCCAAAGCTTTGACTCGCTCACATTATCACCACAGTACAAAGGGCCAAATATATTCAGTGGCTTTTCCGTGGCACAAAGCTGATTAGCAGAAGGTAGCCCCCATTGTGAGGAAAATCACTTCCACGGCTGTAAAGCAAGTGATTTCATATCCTTTTTTTATTTAAGATTACACAGCAAGTGCCTAATCAGCTGATCCTTAATCATCAGCATTGTGTCTCTTTGTGTTTCCTGTAACCTCTCGCCTCCCCTCTGCGCGACTGCCTGGCTCTGCCGGCTGACGACCGGGGTTATGAGAAACCGCCGAGAGCCGGAGAAGGAAGAGAGAGAGAAAACGACGAGAATCTGTTCCAAGATAATCGCCTTAAACAGCCCGGCTCTGTCTCCATCTGCAGCTGCAGTGTTAGTTTCTTCATCTGTTCGCATATCATATTAGAGCTCATAAAGGCCCGCAGGAGGAGGAAAGAGGGGTGAAGATGTCAGTAAGAAGAGGTAAGGAATCAATTATCAGTTCCTCCCAGCACAGCAGTTAAGCATCATTTAGGAGATCCTCCGACCTGCAGGCCACCGGTATCACCTTGTTGCTGTTCTTCCCACAAAAACACGGCTCGTTTTATAATCCTGTACTGATGGGAGTGGAAACATGTCTGAACTTTAAACACTTATGTGAAAGAGCAGTCATTGTCTCTGTAACAGGTTGCAAAACCTTTCCTGAAACCAGAGGAGTGGAGGCTGACTGCAGGGGTTTACTTTTGTACTGCAGTGAGTGAGATTCTCGGTTTGCCATTAAGTATTCCCTTCAGTTACAGATGGTAAAAAAATTAGAGTGTTTCCCATATTAATGGCCTGTAAATGTTGCAGCTTTTAAGATTGGAGAGTCTGATTATGTTTGCATTTAATTATATGGCCCAAGAAGTTTGTCTGCAGTGACACATCCACACTTGTTTGGCTTTCGGGGGCCAAGAAAGACTGATGGGAGCCTTAAGAAACATTATGCATTTTATGGTGCTTGAGGTGAATGAGTTTTACAAGCCAGAAACAGAAATAGAGCAACTCCAACATGACTTAACTGATAAATCCTGCATAAGGCCCAGGACTGTATATAAAAGATGAATGTAAGCACTGTGGCATCGCCCACTGGTTTGTGTTACATTTTTTAAATCTTAAAACTTGCGACTTTTGGATGTTGTCATCTTAAATGTTTGAAGCAAGATGTGATGAGCAAGGAATGCAGAGACACAGCAACTTGTCACATATAATACCAAATTCTATCATCCTTTTTCACTAAAGGGTGGCATAATTTATCAAATGAGCATCATGTTTTATTTAATACGACCTACAACGAACATATGAGCCCATAAACTCATGAGGAAAACCTTTGCTGACCTAAGAGGTAAAGGGAACAGTGGGGTTGTTTTCCCATTTACTTCTGTATATTCTCCACTCTCCTTGAAACCTGATTAGCTGCCCCCTGCTGGCCATGAGAAAGAATGTGGATGTTTGACACTTCTTCATTTGCTTCACCTTTCAGGTTACATCCATCCTGTGAAAAAGCCTGTTTTTATGAAAAACATGGTTTCAATCACAGGGCCATTGTCAGCCATAGACAGGAGCAGACAAACACAGTTTGAACACAACATCACAGATGAAAATACTTATATAGGATACTTATATATGTATAATATATATATACTTATATATAATACTTATATAAATAGGAGTGCTTCCTGCTTTCTGAAAATAAGAATGTATTTGCCTTCATTCTGGTCATAGCTGACCTAAAAAAATAAATGATCAAGTTTATTCAGGCATACTAGACTTTGTCAGGGAGATCACATGGAGCTGCTGATCTGTTCCTAACAGGGTAAATAGTCGTCTTAAAACATACAAAGAGAGAAGATGATGTCATTAGTGGTAAAATGTTATTCACAACCAAATAATAAAAAAAGAAAGTGCTGTAAAATCTGCATTAAGGCCTGGATATTTGGTAGCCTTTATTTAATAAATCCAAAGGGCTTGCCTTTCAGTTCAGTTTCTTTTTCTGTCGCTGCATGAAAAGTGGGACGTGGCCACTGCCAAAGGCTTCTGATGTGGATGGGTTATTGTTGTGGAACTCCAGGAAGCATCTTGCCTTCAGGTCGTTGACATTATCTTTGCAAATGGCATATTTATGTTCTGCTCATCTCTCTTGCAAATGTCTTTTTGTTGTCACAGTGAAAAAAACAAACAGGTTTTTATAGTAAAATGTCTTCTGAAAATAAAAATCCAGAAGGATTGTTGTCTGTCAGGATTATAAGACCAAGTGAGTTTTAAACCCTGGTTGTTTGGTTGGAGATGGCTGTGTCCCACTTCATGGTGGTGTTTCTTTATCGTTGTTCCTGAAAAAGTGACATAATTGCCATTGATTGATTTGGTGTTAAACTGGTCCTGGTCACAAAATCTCTGCACTTGGTCAAACAGATCATAAAGGTAGATGCTCTTGAACGGCCTTGGATATATATGAAGGAGTATTATTTGTCAGGTTGATTATTGGAATGCTTTAAAGGGTCAAGTAATAGAGTGCCTCATCCTGACTCACAATTACTTCCACATGATAGAAAACAAGAGAAAATAATTGCAACTATAATTTCTTCATTAATTTATGAATCACTTGACAACCTGACATTACAAGATGACCCCACAGATGTTAATACTCAGACCAAAATAGCACAGAGGAATATGATTGAGTGGTTTAATCCTTTAATCAATAGTTTCTATGGTTAAATATTTTTAAAAATCCTCATATTCACACTTTGTGTTAAATGTAAATTAATGTAAATTTAAACAAAAAACCGAAATTGTGTTTGTGTGACTTTAAAAGACAAACAAAGAGCACTGTGGATTGTTTTATAGAAGTGTTGTATAGCAAATCACTGATTACCTGATGTTTATTAATGGTGATAATTGAAGGATCCCCGCAGAAGATGATTTACAGCTACATGTGATAAATTAATGATAACACGGGTGCTATAAATAGGCGCAGTTGTGAAAACATTTGAAGAATTTTCAGGTCTTTGTGACAGTTTTCTTTATTCAAAGGTCTAATTACAGGTGAGGCTAGTAAAAGAAATTATATACAAACAAGTTGCTCTAGATATATATTTAACTCACCAGAGTATAGCACAAGTGGAGAAGCAGCAAGACAGCAAATAGCATACTGAGCACCTATTTGTTTATGTTGTTGTCAGACCAAAGTTTCCTCCTGAAGATCTTTCCACAAAGTTGTACATTTAAATGCCTTTAGCCTGCAGTTACACATGCTACTCAACTGTAGAGGTCAGAGGTAAGCAGAAAAAAGAAAACAGAGAAATGGGGAAAGGCTGTTCATGTGAGCCTACATGTTGGAATCACAAGTGGAAAGGGAAATAGGTACAGAAGTCCAGTTAAAGGTAAGCAAACGTGGATGACAGCCAAAACAAGTTTGGAAGCCAAGTTTCATCAGCAAAGTGAATCCTTCCAAGCTGTTAGACTCTCCCAGTGATGAGAGATGCTGTAGTCCTATTTAGACAATCTGCAAGCAGGTGATACCACAGGTGTATCTGCATCCTTTAATACACTCTCAGAAAAGTACCTTTTTATAGTTTTAGTGCCACAGCGGCTTGTCACTGGGTTGGTACCAGGAGGTGACGGGAGGTACGCCTACTTGGTTTTGTTGCGGTTTGTACCTTAATGAGATCAGTGTCGAATCTCTGCTGCATATTTATACTGTATTTTCATTCTGACAGGCAATTGCATGCTGCTTTTTTCTTTTCCGGCTGATCACTTAAAGTGATATCTCGTATCTGCACCTATGGCTAATTTAGAAACATCAAGTAACCTACCATGGCACATATCTGAGCCTTATCGTTGTTAAAGAATTGAACACTGCTCACCGCAGATGTACGAGATGGATACAGAATAAATTTCTGAATCTGCATTTCCATATTTTTTACTTAAACATATATGAAAATAAGTTAAAAATTAATAGATGCCCAATTTCTTTTTCCTGATCTACTCCTTAAATTCTGGAAGAAACAGTATCCCTGTTTCTACGAGTACAGGTCAGCCTGTTGATGGAAACGATACTTGTGCAAATGCATCAGGTTCAGTAATGATTACATTATAAAACAGAACCAATCAGCTTCCAGATTTTGAGCTTTTTATTCTACTTCTAAATAGATACAGTAATTATAAACATGGTTTTATTTACCAGTAAGTATTTTTTGGAATTTTTACTTCTTAGTAGACATAATAAAATATTTCTGACATATTTTGGCATCAAAGAGTTACCATCAACTTTACATTTCAAGCCATTTCACACAGATCAAGCCTGCTCTCAAATAACATTTAAAGAGAAGGCAGAGGTAAAAAAAAAACAAAACAAAAAAGAACACAAAAGGCGAACAATCTGTCAGCGCATCACTTCCTGCAGCTGCAGCATCAACGACCTCTGTAGTCACAGCAGGCTTATATGTTAATGCTTTTTTTAAGTCGTGTGTCACAAACAAAACATTAAAAGAAGGAAAAAAAGAGAATGAAGCTCTCATTCAACAGATCTTATTTTTATCCGGCGGGGCTTTAAGAGTTTCCAGCAGACGAGTTCTAAGGGTAAATGAGAGTGCGGCAGTAAAAATCAGTTTCTGCCGCTGCTGGAGAAGAGGGATTGAGGAGGCCACCAAGAAGGGGAGATAATGGAGAATTTATGTTCTCTCTGAGAGGCCCTCTTAGCTGGATTTAATTCTCTTAATAGTGGCAAGATCTCAGCCGGCAACACTCAGGCTCTAACCTGCCCCACAGTTTGAAAGCCAGGCGTGGGGGGTGTGGAAGCAACAGATGCATAATAAATGAATAAAGCCCTCTGGCTATGAAGAGACATAATTGCTCTCAACACCGTTAATGTTTCATGATTTTAATAGCTGCATTCAAGCGATTTCTGAGATACTCTGTGAATGTGCTGATGTCACCAGGATGATGATGCGGTTGAAGAGGTGAGAAGTGAAAAGGCTTTTCCTTTGAGTGGACTTACACAAGGTTACACAACATGAACCAATGCAGGCAAATCAGAGACACAGGATGTCCCACCATAATAGGTTATCAGCAAAAAATATATATATTTTTTTCCAACTTTGAAAAATAATAGAGCTGGTGAAGCAATCTAAGGAGCTCTGACAGAAAAGCGTCTGGACTTCTTTAACTTTCTTGAAGACATTTCATCCGAGAAGCTTCTTCAGTTCTAAGACCAATTGGTGGAGAGTCCTAGATTTTCAGTCCTATTGGGAGTGTCCCCAAGAGGGTCTTGGGCCCACTATGGATCATCTGCCTAATCACATGAGCCAAGGTGGGAAAACGGGTGGGGGTCACTATCAGCCAAGGTTTCGGGTGAACCCATTGTGAGATCTTGCCCCACCCTATCATATGACTTACTGAGATCAAATGACCCAAGATGTGAGCGGACGTTAAGAAGTCTGGGAAGGGATCTCAAAACTGGATTATAGAAGACAAACAGTTGGTGTTTGTCATGACTGTGTGCAGGCAGGCACGGGGAAAGGACCCAAAATGCAGGACTTGGAGGCAGATGTGAACTCAAAAACACACAGCTTTATTGCTGGGCAGAAAAAGGTGCATAAACTTAACTAAACTGAGAATACAGAAATAAACTACGCAGGCAGGCAGGCTAGCAGACGGAACACACAGATAACTAGAGGGTAGGAGACGTTAACGACGCGACAGTGAGCACGGGAAAACACAGGCCTTAAATACACTGAGGCAGTAATCAAGGGATGAGAGACAGGAGGGAAACACACCTGGGGAAAATCACAACTGACGAGGCAGGGGAAACGTAAACTGAACATACTCACGTAAGACAAGGACCTTCAGAATAAAACAGGAAACTAACAGACACAGGACCAGAAAAGACACCATGGACAGACAGAGGGACATACGGGCAGAGAAGACTAAGCACAAGCAAAACTAAACATGAGGGCAAGATAACAAAACCTAAACCAGAAATAATAATAATCATCATCATCATCATCATCATCATCATCATCATCATCATCATCAGATAGCTACAGAATCAGAACATAATTATAATCAAGACAGTATCACAAAGAAACAGCATATAACTAATAATCCCGAGAAAAAACATACACATAAGAATTAATCCCTCACCAAGAATAAGACATATTTATAATCACAATCAAAGCACCAGAGGATAAGGAACAATCCATAATGCAGAAAATAAACTAAAACATAAGAAACTCAAAATGCTGGGTCGAACCAACCCAGGACCGTGACAGTACCCCCCACTCAAGGGCTGGCCCCAGACAGCCCAACAGAAACACAAACACGCCCCCAAAAAAACAGAAAATGACCCGACCAGGGCGGGCGGTGGGGGTCCAGGACGGAGGGACAGAGGCCAAACACAAACCAAAAACCCAGACGGTCAAGAAACACAGACCTAACAAACAGTTCAGGGGGCCGACCCGGAGGCCGACCGCACAGAAGGCCAAAACAGTTCAGTTCCGGAGGCCGACTGTGTGAAAGGCAGCGGCAGCGGGGCAGGTCCGGAGGCCGGCCATGCAGTAGCCAGTGGCGCGGAAACAGTTCTGGGGGCCGACCGTGTGGACGGCAACGGTGTAGAAACAGTTCTGGGGGCCGACCGTGCTGGAGGCCACGGCGGCAAGGCAAACGAAGGCAGTCCAGAGGCCGGCCATGCGGAAGGCAGTGGCGGAAACGGAGCAAGCCCGGAGGCCGGCCACACGGAAGGCAGTGGCGGCATTCAGGTGGTCGTCCACGTGGGAGGCGGGGGCAGCAACAGAAGTCCGGAGGCCGGCCACGGTGGTGATGATGCCCAACAAGCAGCCTGACAAATGACCGATGATGTTGAGGTGGCAGTTTGGGACCTGAAGGTGGCGTGGCCCCCGCAGCACCAGGCGAGGCAGAGGCTGGACCAGACGAGGCAGAAGCTGAGCCAGACGAAGCCGAAGCGGATGATGAGGCTGGACCAGGCGACGCTGACGAAGCTGAAGCGGAGGCTGGACCAGACGAAGGTGGAGCCGGAGCTGGACCAGGCGAAGGCGGAGCCGATGCAGAGGCTGGGCCAAATGAAGCTGATGAAGCCGAAGAGGAGGCCACTGCAGGCGACGCCGAAGCCAATGTGGAGGCGGGACCAGGTGAGGATGAGGCCGAAGCAGAGGCTGAACCAGGCGATGGCGAAGCAAACGATGAGGCTGGACCAGGTGAGGCGGAAGAGGCTGCCGCTGGACCAAGCGACGCTGGAGCTGATGCTGAATCTGGACCAGGCAAAGCTGAAGGCTCGGAGGCTGGACCAGACGAGAATGGCGCTGCAGGCGACGGTGTGGGTGAAACAGCTGCTGCTGCAGGCGACGCCGATCCAGCTGATGAGGAGGCTGCAGCTGCAGGCGGCGCCGATGCAGCTGGCGAGGCTGATGAAGCCGCAGGCGGCGCCGATGCAGCTGGCGAGGCTGATGAGGCCGCAGGCGGCGCCGATGCAGCTGGCGAGGCTGATGAGGCCGCAGGCGGCGCCGATGCAGCTGGCGAGGATGATGAGGCCGATGATGAGGCTGCAGGCGGCGCCGATGCAGCTGGCGAGGATGATGAGGCTGCAGCTGGCGAGGATGATGAGGCTGCAGCTGGCGAGGATGATGAGGCTGCAGCTGGCGAGGATGATGAGGCTGCAGCTGGCGAGGATGATGAGGCTGCAGCTGGCGAGGATGATGAGGCTGCAGCTGGCGAGGATGATGAGGCTGCAGCTGGCGAGGATGATGAGGCTGCAGCTGGCGAGGATGATGAGGCTGCAGCTGGCGGCTGGACGGGCTCCTCGGGCCCTCCAGCTGACGAGGCAGGAAGCTGGCTAGGTTCTCCTGAACCTCCAGCTGACGAGGCAGGAAGCTGGACGGGCTCCTCGGGCCCTCCAGCTGACGAGGCAGGAAGCTGGCTAGGTTCTCCTGAACCTCCAGCTGATGAGGCAGGAGGCCGGACGGGCTCCTCGGGCCCTCCAGCTGACGAGGCAGAAGGCCGGACGGGCTCCTCGGGCCCTCCAGCTGACGAGGCAGAAGGCCGGACGGGCTCCTCGGGCCCTCCAGCTGACGAGGCAGAAGGCCGGACGGGCTCCTCGGGCCCTCCAGCTGACGAGGCAGAAGGCTGGCTAGGTTCTCCTGAACCTCCAGCTGACGAGGCAGGAGGCTGGACGGGCTCCTCGGGCCCCCCAGCGGACGAGGCAGGAGGCTGGACGGGCTCCTCGGGACCCCCAGCGGACGAGGCAGGAGGCTGGACGGGCTCCTCGGGACCCCCAGCGGACGAGGCAGGTGGCTCCACGGGCTCCTCGGGACCCCCAGCGGACGAGGCAGGTGGCTCGACGGGCTCCTCGGGCCCCCCAGCGAAAACAGTCTCAGAACCAGTGGGCACCGGGGCCCCTGGCACACACAGGGCTGAACCAGCAGGCACGTGGGCCTCTGGCAGGGACAAAACAGAACCAGCAGGCTCACGGGCCTCTGGCAGGGACAAAACAGAAACAGCAGGCTCACGGGCCTCTGGCAGGGACAAAACAGAACCAGCAGGCTCACGGGCCTCTGGCAAACACACAGCAGACTGCAGCTGCACAGAGCATTGATTCTGCTCAGGCAGTGACGGCCGGGTGCAGTCCTCAGCTGGCTTCTTTATGTCCAGGGGGCCAGAGTTAACTGAATGCTGATATTTAACCTCTGGGGAGGCCCCGGAAAGAGTAAAAGTCTCCGATTTAGCCAGGTCTTGAGGAGCAGCAAAAGTTGGTGTGGGGCTATCCTCCTCCTGAAACTGAGTGGGTGGAGATGGTGGCTGAGGAGCGGGCAGTGCTAATGGCTGAGGTGCTGGCAATACAAGAGAGTGCACTGAACTCGACTGAACAGACTGGAGAACAGGACGAGATTGAACTGACTGAAGAACAGGTTGTAGTGGTGGTTGTGGTAAAGGTGGAACTGGTGATTGAGAGAATGACTGAGCTACAGGGGACTGGGCTGCTATAGGCTGAAGTATCGGGTGAGGAGAGGATGAAACTAGCGGTGGAGAAGATGGTTGAACAACAGGTAATGAGGACACTGGAGACTGACCTGATGATAAGGCTAGTGACTCTTCTGTCAACTGAGCTACTGACTGGGTTATGGATTGTAATAAGTCTGGCTGTGGTTGTGACTGTGCTATGGGTAATGAGGCTGAATGTGGTGGAGGTGGCGACTGGGCTTCGGGCCGGGCGGCTAACTGAGCTTCGGGCCGGGCGGCTAACTGAGCTTCGGGCCGGGCGGCTAACTGAGCTTCGGGCCGGGCGGCTAACTGAACAGCCATAGCCCCAGGATAAACACTTCCAGTCTTAACTCCTGGGTCCGAAGGAGCAACAGAAGCACAGTCTTTTGACTCAACGGGAAAACGATCGCTCTCAAAACGAATACTTTCATTTTCCCCAACAGGAGAAACACGAATCCCAGAGTTCATGAAGCCGGCATTAGCGGCCTTGGGGGAAACAGTCTGTTTATCCCTCGACACAGAAGGCGAATGTAGCGAGACTTTGTCACTCACCCTAGGCGGTTGTTCGAAAAGAGTCCCAGGCTCCTGCTGGAGCGGTGAGTGCTGGCGGTGCGTTCGCCGCTTACTCGTAGAAGAGGGAGCAGCGCTGGCAGAATGCGACGAGGGATGACTCGGCTGAGGCTGCTCCTGCTGTAATGTGGAAACGCTGGGTGAGTCGGGTGGCACGATAATAATCCCTAACATCTTATAGAATGCCTGAGCCGGCGTAAGCTGGTTGCTTGCGGGCTCGTAGTAATCCTCCCGGGACCGGCTGGAGCGTTTTCTGCGAGACCGGGGCGTCCGAGGGGAGGAAGCAGATGAGCGGGCTGAAGGGTAGGCTGCTAGCGAGGAACGGCAGCACGGAGGCCCTCCAAGCGCTAGCCGGGTCCCATCAAAATGGGAGCTGCGCTTCCACCGTGAGTCCGCTGGGTCCGTGTACTGGTCGCGTCGTTCTGTCATGGCTGTGTGCAGGCAGGCACGGGGAAAGGACCCAAAATGCAGGACTTGGAGGCAGATGTGAACTCAAAAACACACAGCTTTATTGCTGGGCAGAAAAAGGTGCATAAACTTAACTAAACTGGGAATACAGAAATAAACTACGCAGGCAGGCAGGCTAGCAGACGGAACACACAGATAACTAGAGGGTAGGAGACGTTAACGACGCAACAGTGAGCACGGGAAAACACAGGGCTTAAATACACTGAGGCAGTAATCAAGGGATGAGAGACAGGAGGGAAACACACCTGGGGAAAATCACAACTGACGAGGCAGGGGAAACGTAAACTGAACATACTCACGTAAGACAAGGACCTTCAGAATAAAACAGGAAACTAACAGACACAGGACCAGAAAAGACACCATGGACAGACAGAGGGACATACGGGCAGAGAAGACTAAGCACAAGCAAAACTAAACATGAGGGCAAGATAACAAAACCTAAACCAGAAATAATAATAATCATCATCATCATCATCAGATAGCTACAGAATCAGAACATAATTATAATCAAGACAGTATCACAAAGAAACAGCATATAACTAATAATCCCGAGAAAAAACATACACATAAGAATTAATCCCTCACCAAGAATAAGACATATTTATAATCACAATCAAAGCACCAGAGGATAAGGAACAATCCATAATGCAGAAAATAAACTAAAACATAAGAAACTCAAAATGCTGGGTCGAACCAACCCAGGACCGTGACAGTGTTGACATAGAGTGGACACAGTGGACATAGACGGCTTCTTTTCCGTTTGAAAGAGGAGTGAAAGAAGACATTGCCAGCTCCGCTCAGCTCAGCTCAGCTCAGCACACAACCTCAGCTCTTTCTACGCATCTGCATAGACAACACGCTAACACAAAGCTAGCGCCCAGAGTTGTGTTAAAGCTTTTTCTGTTTGTTTGGTTGTTTGTTTGTTTGTTTTTTTGCTTTCTCTGCATTTATAGAGTCCATTTTGCTTTTCCAAGATGAGCTTTATAAGTCCCCTATAGCCTCCTCTTGTTTCTGTATTATTTTAACAGTTTTTTATTAATTCATTTCTGTTAGTGTTATTTCTGTTATTACAGTTTATGTGTAATATGTCTAAGCTGACAGACAGGAGTAAAAAAAGAAAAGAGAGAGAAAGAAAAGGGAACAGGGAAAAAAGTAGAAAATATAATAAAAGGATACAGCACAAATAGTGGTTTAAGTGTATGCAGACTTCAGCCCCGCAGCCAGACCCTGAACTTCAACAGGTAACGAAGGCAGTGACGAGTAGCCAGACTTGGAGTATTGAAGCCTAAATTTCTACCTGTCCATGCTATTTTTCTACAGTGGTGATTGCTTTAGAACCTCTTTGGTCTGGTTTTGATTGATTTGGTTTGAAAATCACCATGACATTCACGGTGTGATAAGTAGATATAAACTTCCCTACTGCGACTGTAGCTCCTGGGAACACTCCGGTAAGCAAGGTTACAGGGTTTTTTTCTTCATCATGATAACAGGGTGATTCATAAAAGCAAAATAAGTTCTACATTTTTAAAAAGTTTTCAGATGGCAAAACTGCTGGAGCAGCAGAAAAAATCTGAAAAATATATATTTTGGTGCTTTTCTTTAAACCTTATAGCACACGTTTTGAACATCATTTTCTTTAAAAGTACCCCATCACTTCTTCTGCCCTCTTGGCTCTCGACTCATCTGCTTCATGCCCCACTTGACTCTGATGATATGAGATCTCAGTCCCTATGGCAACCAGCGGGACTCGTAACCATCACAACATTCCTGTCTCTAATTCCTGCCCCTTTCATTTGCATAGAAATAACATTTTGGGATGAATGAGTGGTCCCCTCCAGTCTCAACCTGTGTCTGTCTGAGCTCTTCGAGCATCTTATTTGTGTTCCTGCCTGCCTGTATCAGTGCGAACATTTGCCTCGTGATGAGAATGACAAAGCAGACAGTGTAGAGGAGCCTGATCTGATCTCTCTGAGCTCTGGGCCTCATTTTAATATCGCCTTTGGCCATGTATTTTTATTACACTCATATTTTATCAAACAATCTTACCAACAAGCGGGTAATGACATAATTAACCTACAGGGGGGAGTGCCCTCATCTGCAGGACAGTAGGTTTAATTGGGGAGGCTTCAAAGCAATGTCGGCCAGTGGAAGAGGTTGGAAAGTGGTGGGATAGAAGGCACAGCGTCGCCACCGTGTCCTGAGAAAAAAGACAGCAGCAGGCGGCAACAATGAGTACAGAGCTAATGAGGTTTTAATGACATTAACTTCCAGGTCCAGCTAGTGCTGAGCTCTGTGTTTTACATCTAGGTCATTGCTCAACTATTAAAGGGCTTCATTTCCTACAAAAAAACCCACCAAATCTTTATTTTAATTTTAGCTTTCCATAAAATTGAGATCATTATTCTTTAAAAAGGAAGGATTTTGAAATCAAAAAGGAAATTAAGATGATTTCTGATACTTGTAGGGTTTGTTTCCTTTCTTCTCTAATAAAAGCTTATTATTCAAATCCACACACATGGCTGCTGCTGGAGTTTTTGCCACATGCACTCTAAGTGGTTGTAATTCTTCCCACTTTTCCCTTCGGTGTTGTGCTAATGGACTACCTGAAGGGCTTTTGCACAGTTTCCTGTTTAGAATCAGATTACTTGCACCAGAGGTAACTAATAATCTAAATGAGCTTTATTTGTTGCGAGTGGACTTTCTGTACTGGTAGAGCTTTCTTTTGCTTTTTGCAAAGGGGCTCAAGGGTGGTCATTAGTTCATCCAAGCTACCTGACAACTCCTAGTTAGATTATACAAGCTTATTGCAGATATTTTTGATCCCTGGAGGAAGAAAATTAATGACTGTGATACCCCTTATCCTCCCTTTAACTATATAAATAAACATGTATTCTCATGCACATAAATATCCCTAATATACAATATCGTAAACACAAATAGTCCCAAAAAAATGCTGATTAGGTTAGAATGATCCTAAACCTTTCTCCAGAGTTATTTTGACCTCCTACAAAAATCATTAACATCCACCTTGTCAATGGCAGTCCATTGGGGGTTAGGGTCAGTTTTAGGGGTTCGGTCAACATCCACCCCTTTTTATAGAATGCTTACCTGTTTTGAGCACCCAAATGGACAGAAAACAAAACAAAAAATGTAATGGCAAAATTTACGAGACTTAATTTGTAATGTAACATTTTCCAGTTTCTGTCTATTCAACATGTAGTTAGACAAAATCCAATCCTAAACCTGACCTTTGATGGCTTGCCAGGGGCCTGGTGGATGTTGAAGCCTCTACAATAAATGATGAGGATTTTGGACTTTTTCTGTAAACTTGGAGAAACAGGATTTTTGCCACTTAATGCAAGTAGAAACAAAGAGCCAAGACACGTAGCAATGATGCTATGCATTGGTTAAATGCAGACTGGTTGAAAAGAAAATGGAGCCATGCTGGAGTTGGTCACGGAGAGAAGAGATTAAAGAAAAGAAACAGAGACAACGACTGTAACGGAGAAGCTCAAATTACCAGTTGTTCCACACAGTTTTGACACTGCTCCCAAGCAACAGTACACTGCTACAACAACTAGATGTTGGTCTGCAAACCTCTGGGTAGCACCTTCAGATGCTATGCCGGGACTTTTTAAAGCTTTATTTACTTATTTACTATGTAGGCATAAATTCTATTAAGCTATTAAGCCCTGTACAGCCTTCAAATCAGCACCCTTCAGAAAGGAATCACTGTCTACAAGATGACAGAATGCAATGTGTAAATCAGGCTGACATCACTAACACTCAACACACCTTTTATTGTAACTCCAGTAACACCTAAGAGATCTTTAACACTCATTATTTCACTGCAGGTAAATAATTTTGTACATTTTTATTGTTTTTATCATTAGCCTCAATGATTCATCTAGCTTTTTAGAAAAAGAAGGTGCCTGTACCTGCCTGTGCTTTTCATTTTTTAATATTGTTTATCATTGATTGGCCCCAATGGCTTTATAAAGGACCAAACACCCCGCAATATACAGTGAGTCTCTCTTGGTGAGTTTTTAAAGCAGCCGTAATCCCAACCTCTTCTTCACGTACTACTCCACTGCTGCTGAGGCCATTTTGGCCAGCCTTCAGAGCAGATAGTACGAAGGACCGGGTGCTCGGAAACCCCGCAGGGTCACACTGCCCAGACTTAGCCTGAGTGAAGACAGAGGCAGAGGAGAAAGAAGTCGACTGTCTGGCTGCCTAAAAATGTCTAATCTCATAAGCAGTCTGGTGCCTGCTGACTGGGGAGCGCAGGGACACCAAATACAACTTTAAAAGCCTTTTTCTTTCTTTTGCACTCCACATCCCTTTATCACAGACAAGCCATGTGCTGCTGGCTGAAAGGCAAATGCCTGGCAGGAGACCCCAGTGGAATCATGGGAAGAAAAAGCATGTGTGTGCATTTGAGCTACATGTTTCTTTTCTTTCAGCATTTTTTCGAATAAAACAACACTAAATATTTCATGTTATGAATTTCCTCTGGAATAATGCAGCTTTTGTTTTTACATGCTTTCCCCACCATCGTTAATATTAAAAGGGAGGGCCTCTACAAAAATGTCTAAATTGATGCATCGTGTAGGCTTAAGGTCTGCGGAGCAATAATTCAGAGAGGGTCGCGCAGCCGTGTGTAAAACACAGCGATGCATTCAAGAAATAGAAAAAAATAAGATGTGTTTTCTCTAAATATTGAATATTTAAATGGCAGCAAAGAATGCTGCTGTCGCTGCTGGTGGTAATCACGGACAGTTAAAAAAAATGTGCCTCACCGTTAGCATGAATACTTGTTTTAAGTGCATTTTTTGTGAATTTAGAAAACAAAAACAAAACATAAAATGCTGCAGTTGCTAAATGTTCACCTAGAGGCTCCAGCGACTATCCCAGCAGTGAACAGAACAGCTAATATACTGGTCAGTGAGTCAGATTTATCACCCCCACCAATGGCAGCTGACAACACAAGAGTGGACCAGACTGTTGCTGTTACGTTCTATAAACACATTATATTTTTGTCATGAATCGGATTAATTTATTGTAACTGAAAGTGTGATTTTCCTTATTTTTAAGATTGTTTCCCTCCGTTTCCCTGGTGGATGCAAACACACCCAGATTTTATAAATACTGATCGAAACAAAAACTGAAGTTTCAGACAAACTTCTTCTACTCCTGGTTCTTCATGATGTCAGAATGATGTGTTAACCTGAGACAAACTATATTAACCTCAGGCGTTCCAACCCACCTGCAGCCAGTAAAGAGAAAGGTGCATTAAAGAGTGCTAAAGCCTGAATGAACTGAGGGCCTACACAAAGAATTTAGGATTAAAGGTGAATAAAGAGTCCCAGAATAAGAATAGAGTGCTGGAAATGAGCAGAAAAGCTGCCTTTTTAGTTTTTGTAAAAAAAATTGTAATTTTGTAATTGTTTTGTGGTATTTTAATAATCAAGTCTTAGAGGTCAACTGATGGAATTGCAAAGTAGTTTGTTTGTTTTTCAATTTTCAATTATATAAACAATATACAGAAGGTAATTTAGGAAAAACGGAGAAAAACATACAAAATATACTCTGATATCATTCCACCAGTTTACATATTAATGAGGACTGGGAAGACATTCACACTCATGGAGACGGTGCTGTGATTAAATAAGTTATCAATTAAATTCAATTTCATTTATAAAGCACCAAATAACAACAAACGTCACCTCAAGGTGCTTTATACTGTAAGGTAAAGATACCATAATGATACAGAGAAAACCCTAACAATCAAGCAACGAGTAATAATACATACATTTCTAATAACACAGAAAATATACATTTAAATGCATTTTCATATTATCTTATTTTTAAAACCTCTCAATTTTACATCCGCACTTCAAAGCCAAGCCAAGCCTTTGGCACGTAGTATCTGCTTAACCAGATACGACTCTTGCTGTGGGATCTTTGTCCAGAGCCTGACAGCATTGCATCATAGATAAGAATTTAATGATCTTAAATCTGCTAAATCTGCACAGGAGTGTAATCCTAATATATCACACATACATAATACAATAAAAGCAGGAATATAACCAGAGCTGAATGTGAACTGGTTCTCAATGTGTCTGCAGCTCTCAGGGTTTATTTGTCATCTCAGCAAAACCCAAACCAGAACCGCTTTATGGAAATGGTTTTTGGCTCGGGGTGCTCTGGCTGCAGATGCAAACTGTCTTTATTCTGAATTATTATAAACCAAAACGCTTAGAGAGACATGCTTCGACATTAATTTTCTTTCTGCTGTGGGATGCTCTGCCTTGCGCCTTTGATGCTGTTCCCTTTCAACGTAAAACAAGACATGAATTTAACATCGCCACTGTTTATCTCGGCTAAGGCTCGTGCAGCTTTCAAATGCAGAAAATTTCCTGCGGCCATGTTGCTCAGAACAATTTAGCAGTTCAAAGTTGTTTTAATACATCTCTGTGTGGCTCTTCTCAAAGAACTTCCCAGCACTTTTCAAAGACTAACAGTAGAATTAACATCAAACACCTCTGTGTTGCTCCATCTTTGAGTTTCCACGGCACTTGAAAGCAACTGTTTAACATCTTTTTTTATCAGTCATCTTTGAAGAAGCTGTGGAGATTTCTGCGTACTGTACAAGCACGCAGTGTTTGGTTTGGTCGTGTTGTCTGTGATACATCGCACTGCCTGGGGTCACACTGATCTCTGTTTGTTCGCTCTTCTTATTTTTTCCCTTTCCAGCTATTCATCAGTTCTCCCGGACTCAGTGGTGAGTTTACACCACTGGGAGGAAAGCGATTCACCTCTGAGGGGGTGAAGATTTCCTCTCAGCTTAAACAGGAGCAACGCACGCTTTCATCTCTGCAAAATGTCTGCTGAAATATTAAAGACGCTTTGAATGTGTTGTTTCTAATAAATAAGTCATCGCTTAATTTGGAGACACAAGTTTGAGAGGTGGAAACAACAACTACTCAAAAACACTGCATTTAAACACGTTTAGTGAAATGTGTTCAGCGAGTTGATCAGCAAACCAGTGATGAAGAATATTGAGGAATGACTACTATTTTTGCTCTCTGACCCTTATGCTCCCTGTTGCTATAGCAACATATATTGGTAAAGTGGACATGAAACCCTGCATGTATTAAAAGCTAATTTACACCACGGAGCCCTGCTCTTAAAACTCTCACAGATTTAACACCGTCTGTGAAGCTGGATTAGGTCATATGAGTTTTTGTTAGTTTTTAGAGCATGTCCAGAGCTGTGTTGTACATCATGGGACATCGCTGGGTTGGTTGGTTGCTGCTATTAGACTTACATTAGTTTCTGTTAGCTAACTAGTGGCAAAACTGATAACTCAGTGAAAAATACAATAATAACACCAAGGATATACTGTCCACTTTCATTATTGGCTAGCTGAAATGGGAGAATCCACCAGTTACCCGTAATGCTGGGGTTTGTAGAGCACTTTGTAAATGAGGACTGTATGGAGGAGAACCTGTTTGAGTCAGGTGACCTGGTGGTTCACTAGACTGACAAGCTGGAGTCCTACAACGTCCGGTCAGGTGGCCAGACTGAGGGGCACAATCAGCTGACAGAGCAGATGTCCACAAGACGCAATCAACACTATTTTATATACCAGTTATATCAGGGTTAAGACTCTTTTCCCAAGCACGCGCAGTTTATAACATAACTGGTTACTACATGTGCATCACTCCACACACATAACTGGGTTTCTCACCAGATCATGATCAGGAGTCCTAACACAGAGAGTGTTAAATCCCCGACTTGTTTTTAGAGCAGGGCTCCATGGTTTAAATTAGCCTTAATATTTGTACAGTGTAGTGTTTCATTTCCACTTTAAGTATACTTAGTAACATGTTCATTATTAACCAGTTAGTACATACCATTAACCACCCTTTGTTTCTTAACAGTAAACTACTTGATTAATTAAGTGGAAACATGGTTCAAAGAATATGGCCAGAAACTATGGGTCAGCTTACAATCCAAACCCACACTCTGTCTGTAAGCTCACTGCATACCTGACTACTAGCTCAGACAGGAGCTAATAAATAATAATAATAATAATAATAATAATGATCTGGCTCTGTTCTAAGATCTACCATACACAGTAAAAAAACACGGACGTAGTTTGTAGATTGGACAAATAAAGCCAATGTCGAAATACCTTAATCCTCTTATCTATAGCTATCTGCAGAGCTTTAGCTGCAAAATTACTTCTGGTCTTATGGAAGTCTATGAGAAAAGTCTCGCTTTGGACCTCTGCATCACTTTGCATTCAGTCAGACACAGCATGAGAGGAAGAGAAAGGGTGGAGGTAGGTTTCAATGTGGCTTGCAGATGCAACAGCAGCTGTGGCTATTAGTAGTGATGTCAGCTGATCTATAGGGATTACTGTGAAATTGATGCTATCCTTCAGTAATACACAGCACTACAGCAAACCTTGCAATCGCAAAGACTTCTTCATCATCCATCCACTTTCTTCCACTTATCCACAGGGCGCATCCTGGACAGGTTGTCGGTTTGTCACACGCCTAACACAGAGAGACAGACGACCACTCACTCTTACGTTCACACCTACGCCCAATTTAGAGTCAACCCAGGCATGTTTTTGGACTGTGGGAGGAAGCCAGAGTGCCCGAGCATGCAAGCTTCACCCAGGAGATTCCTTCTTGCTGTGAGCGAAGAGTGCCAACCGCCATATCACCCCGTTGCCTTTCATCAACATCATCAAAACTAAAACCTGCTGAGCTTCTGTAGCATTCGCTGGAGAATACCAGCTGCATTAAGGATTAAGGATGAGAAAGCTGCTTCAGTGGTTATCTGCGATCTTTTCACACCATTTCAGGGATGACTTGTGACCTGTTGTTTGTTATATTTAAATACGGAAGGGAGATTAGACTGAAAAAAACTGTAAGATCACAAGATCAGTAGGTTAACCTGTCAACAAAGAAAAAAAAAAACACTTTTTAAGACCTGGTATGAAACAAATACATAATTCAGAGAGTTCCAACGCATCTCTAAACTTCTGACTGTCAGTGTTAGACATGACAGATTCTTTATATAATCTACTTCCTGAGGTCATGCATGCGTATTAATAAAATATCATGGGATGGTTTCCTGTGAGGCTTTGGGTTAAAAAGTTAACAACCTGGAATTATTTTTATGCATCTTTAAAGACACATGCTGCAGATTATCTCAGAGGAACCGGACAGATTGGAAAATTCTTGCCTCCTGGTCACTTTGTGCTCCACAGAAGAAAAACAAGTCCTTAATATAACACTGTGATAATCACAGGCTCTCCAGCAGCTGAGTGACAGAAAGCGACAGAGGTTGCAGGTACGAGTCCACCTGGACATTTTCTATGTCGGTCACCTGTCAATCAAAGGGATGCCACGTTCCACTGGACTGTCTGCTGCCACCGTTGGATGGTGCCGAGGGCAGCGCTGCTCATAGCTGCTGCTGTTGATGCTGAGTGAGTCCTGGAAACACTTTGCGAGAGTAACACTCCATTCATTTAAAAAGTTGAAATATATTTAACCTCTGCTGCTCTGTGCCCCGAGTGCGAAGCCATCTGGAGCTGCGATTGATTTAGAAATGATATTAAAGAGAAGTCTGAGACTTTCCCCGTAGACACATGACCCAAAGCAGCGCTGCAGACGGAGAGTCACGACTGTCATCGTATCAAAGGGAATCTTTATCTCACTCAGCTCCAGAAAGCTCCATCACAGCCGCCTTTTTCTCCCACTACAATAAATGTTCAAGAGTCGGAGTTTCTAACTGATCACACGACACGCCTGATTCGAGTCTGTTTAGTTGCATCACTTCAAGCAGCGCATCAGTATCAGAATAAACACAGTCTGAAAAGAGAGCTGCTGCGTCTGATCTGGTCTGAGTACGAGTCAGTTGTGGTCGCAGCGCAAACAACGTTCAAACACAAATGATGTGTGTGTTCTCAGCTGGTTGGAGCTGATGCCATCTAATT
This sequence comes from Oreochromis aureus, assembly GCF_013358895.1. NCBI lineage: Eukaryota > Metazoa > Chordata > Actinopteri > Cichliformes > Cichlidae > Oreochromis > Oreochromis aureus. Next base: position 28,357,328 of record NC_052943.1, on the reverse strand, counting down.
GACATCTTTCTTCATGATAGCTTTTTTTGTATGTCTTAGTGTCATAAGTAAAATAATGCATACCTGTTTGCAACTGATGCTCAGATGATAAGAAGTTCTCAGGAATGCTCTCTCTGGGAGCTTGTACCTAAAAGTGATCCCACATGCTATACATTATGTTTTGTCAAGTATGGTACAGTCACAGTGGAGGAAAGGGGTCAGAGGCCGCGGTAGGACCAACATTATTGTATCTGTGTGTAATGAACCTGCGATTGCGTTGCTTTTGAAATGGTTGCTTCAGGGATGCGGAAACGTGTGCTGTCTCCAAAGCCACTTAGTGTTTCAGGGAGTCATAAAACAGCAATAAGATGTCAGTCTGCTATTAGTTTGTGACTCAACGGATCAAGTGGGCAATTATACACAGTCTGTTTGTGGGAATATGACGATTAACTTAATTTGTTGTTGTCTGTCTACATAGGAATTCATATTAACTGGTTATATTCACAGAATCTGAACAGAAAACAGAAACAGAAATTCCTTGGCAGGTGGAGGTTTAACTGCAAAATGACCATTTGGCAGCCAGATGAGTAAATATCCAGTGTAAAGAGATACATCACACTGTTACTGTCATTGGCACAGACTGACTCAGATTGCAGTCTAACTCAGTTTCTATAACCAACAGCAGGTTTTTGCAAACCTTTGCCAGCCTGTCTGAGAGAGTCTGAGTTGGAGCACCATTGCCTTTAACGTGGAAGCATGTGCAGTCACTTTGTAATGGACTGTGGTCAGCTAGAGATTGTCAGAAATACACTCAACTGGTCACCAAAAGTGAAAAAAAAAAAAAAATTCAGTGCATTCACCAAAACCCAAGGTCGTGGTCGCAAGAAGTCTGCTGTCCTATTTTTACTCTGATGTAAGTGAGCCATTAGCTGGGATCATGCCTGTGAAGGACTTGAAGGTATTGTTTCTTTGGCCTTTTCTTAGTGTACTGAATTCTCTAAAAATACAATTCACTAGCTGGGACCACATCCTCGGAAACGATGAGCGAAGAGGGATGAGGAAGTATGAACTGGTGCTGCGGTTTGGGGAAGGCCTTGAAGGGGACTGGCGACGGCTCCCGGGCCGGGCAGATCCCCATGTACTAACGAGAAGTGAACGAAGGAAGGGAGGAGGAGAGAAGAGGAGAAGAGAGGGGGGTGAGGGTGGGGCATGGAAATGAGAACAGCGGGTATTGGAGAAGGGGGCATTTATAGTCTGTGGTCGGAAGGGGCGTGAAGGAGGAGTGGTCCCGCTCCTGAAATTCAGATGATATCTCCACAAGTTAGTTATTTCGACTGACTGATATGCTGGCACAGCTGTCTCGGTGGACATCTCAACTGATTTGTGCAGTTGGTGCACATTTATTGAAATTATCTGACAAAGAATATAAAATCTGCGGTGAAGTACAGATGACAGAGCAGCGGTTTCGGTGAGCAAAATTGTCACATTTTATCAGTCTTTTACTTTGCACTAAAGAGCACGTCTGTCTGTGCACTGCACCCAAAAGCTTACAAATACAGCTTTATAACCAAGCTACATGTAGACGATCACGCCATCCAAATATGTCGATGTTGTTGAATGTTGGGAGAAAGCTTCTGAAGCTGTTCATCTGAATTGCTGCACCTTCTGTTGTTAAACGTAGACCATCACGGGAGGCTGTAGTGCAGAACGTAGTTATTACAAACACAATATTAACCCATCTGTAGATCAGACTGTTACAGAAAACGGAGGCTTTAAATAGGAGGAAAATAATATTGATTGGGATTTTTTTTCCAGGTTGTTCTTTGAGTATAAGTGGCATACGAGTTAGTTTATTAAGTTGACTTTTGTGTGACCTTGACTGTTGCCGAGCTTCTCTAAGCGATCCCGCAGTCATTTATGTTGTTAATTATGTTTCCAACCCACAAATATTTTTCTTTTTCAGGTAATTCATCCGTAATCCTCTGTTTGCATCCCAATGGGTCAAGGAGCTTTGAGGCGCTGTTATACGTGATTGTATCTCCATCAGGGTCACCTTGCACTTGCATAAAAACAGGGTTTAATTGTTCTCTTCCACCAGTCTCCCATCATCTTTCTTTTTGTTTTCTTCCAAGGGATGTTGAGTGGAAGGCTGATGAGAATAATCTACATGCCAGAGAGAGAAAGAGAGAGAGACAAGAAAAGAAGGAAAGACGGCGCAGCAAAACTTTGAGATGGGAGGTGATGATGCAAGTCAGAGGCAAGATGCCTAATACCCCCGGCTAACGATCCAGCAACTGGAATGCAAACCCTCGGTGAGTTCAGGTGGGGAGGTTCAGTTGGGGGAAGGGAGGAGAATTCTTCCCTTTCTTTTTTAGCGGGGACGTCAGGGTGTCACTCTGCTCCGAGGCCTTTGGTGCCATTGTCACTTCCTCTTCCTGCAGAAATAGCTCAGTGGCAGCAAGCGATGATCAAGGAGGGAGATTTAACATTCAGACAATGACTCTACTCTGAAAAGAAGAGTTTCATCCTAAAAATAAGGAAAAAAATACAGCGACAATAGCTTCTAATTTTTACACACATTGTTACCTAGCTGCAGTATGAAAAATGATTTGATACCAAACTGCTACAAAAATTTAGTCATTGAAGGTTAACAGGATGTAAAAGGAATTCATTAAAGAACCACAAATGAACACTGTTATGTAAGTTTAAGGAGCAGGTTGTACAGGACCGAACCTTTACCCTGATAAACTACTCTATTTGACTGTCTCATCAGAGTCACTTAAACACATGCATCAAAGAAAGGAGTCAACAACAGTTATGATACCAGGAGATGGCTTCAAAGCAGTGACGAAGGCGCTGGATCCCAATGCTAAACAAAGTGTGGTCTGACCTTCAACTACACTTCAAGCACAGGAGAAATAAGGTCAAGCGGCAGCTCAACCCTTCATCATTCACCATGGAGAGAGACTTGAAACTCCAGCCTTCAATGAGCAAAAAGCGACTCACAATCTTCCACAAGAGAAGAAAAAAGTAAACAGCACTGGGGGGATTCTTGGATTACGTATGAACAGATTGACGATCCTCGGTTTCATCGACAGAGAAATATCTGTCAGCTGCCCTCAAACACAACACCCTTTAATCCCTTCACCCTCCTAAAAACAAAAAGAATCAAGGATGAATAAATATTAGGAAAACATTAGCTTTATGAATAAGGCTACATAACTGAGCTTTATGTGAGTGGAAAAGCTGAAACAGAGATTGTTTGCAGATCTGACCTCATAATTGAAACTTTGAGTATCCATCAACTCACACACTTTCCCCAAAACAGCCTCTCTCCTTCAGTCACCCAACATCTGAACAATTACACGATCGCCTTTATTTGCTTATAGATCCATTTTCATTGATGATGCTAACATTCTCGCTGACGTCTCTCAGTGAATCCTGTGTTCTATGTTTACATCCAGAGCCTATGACACGGTTTGTACAGTATTGTAATATATTGGTTTAACTCAGTGACCTGCATCCAGATTAATCACATGCGCTGCCAGTGCAAAGTGTCTGCGGTCACTGCTTAATGGTTTAGAAAATATCCAAAAACATAATCCTCCTCATACTCAGCTTCATCGGGCATGGCTTCTTTTTTTTCTGCCATTTTCTGTTTCTGTCATCAGAACCCTCCAGTATCAAAGGCAGTGCTGCTGCGCTGTGAACCTCCCACAGAGCACTGCGCCATCGTGTTACTCTGACAGGAAGGCAACGTAAACAAACGTCTTCATCATTCGCTGTGCATAAATTCAGATGAGCCTTCACCAGAAGTCTCAGAGGCTAGGCTTTTTATTGGTTTACAGTCCTGATTGGATCAGGTGATAATCATGAATGATTAAATGTGTGTTGTGTAAATTCAGCTTTTTAGATGAAAAACATCAGAGCAAAAAGGAGACACCAAAAATAATAATAATAAAAAGAATCTGCCAACATCCAAAAAAGTTCTAAAAAACAGATTTTCTCTCCATTGTACGGCTCAATTTCATCCATCCTCATCTTTAATTATAGCCCCGCTCTGCAGTACCTGGTCTGGGCTGCTGCTTCTCCTCAGCACACAATGAACACATAAAAACACAGGCGAGCTTCCCTTTTTATCTCCTGACACTTCAAAGGCAATCCATGCAAAATTTAGCATGCCTATTTTACCACCAGCACGGCAGCTCATAGATTGTCCTCTCTGCATCAGAGTGAAGACATCTCACCGGGGAGAGGTGGGCGGTGGGTGGAGGTGAGGTGGGGTGACAGGTGATTCTGCTACACACACACACACACACACACACACAAAACCAGCTCAGAAACTTATTTTGCAGCTCTTCAGCCTCCTGAACCTTTGAGGGAGACCAAATATTGCAGAAACATTCACATTTCTGTGAAAATACAACCAACAGAAAAAGTATATTTTAGAATATCATCTTTATAAAACTGTGACTGTGGCTTGTAGAGGTCTTTGTATTTTTTTTCTTACATGCAGAGCTACTAAATCTAAACCTGCGAAAACACATCTTTTATATATATTACAATACAAAAATTCTCTTGAAGTTGCAGAGGCACAAAACTAACATGTACTAGACAGAACTGAGCTTAGTTTCACTAAATCCAACACTTAGTGTCATTAAATTCAATGCATCATTCAGTTCATTCAGTTTTATTTATATAGGACCAAAACGAACAAATTCCCCAGTACCTTCAAGGACATCTAGGATAACAGAGTCTTTATGTTTATAAAGTGGACTGCTGAATTATAAATGAAATGTAACTAATTCCACATTATTTAAAGAAAAAGTGTCAGAAAAAAAGGCTTTTCTCATGTCCCAGTATCCTCGATAGCCAGGGAATGCTCCACAGGGCATCCGCCTTTGGCTGTCAGTTGAGATGGTTTGGGCATCTGACTGGGATGCCTCCTGAAAGGCTTTTGGTGAGGTGTTCCAGGCATGTTCTACCTGGAAGAGGGCCCCGGTTAGAACTTGGGACACGCTGGAGAGGTTATATCTCTCAGCTGACCTTGGTGTTCCCTCGGATAAGCTTGAGGAAGTGGCTGGGGAGAGGAACGTCTGCCTATGCTGCTGCCCTAGCGACCTGACCCCTGATAAAGGAAAGAAAAGAGATGGATAGATGGCTTTAATCATAACGTGTCAGCTGCGTTCTGAGGTAGCAGCAGTGCTGCAGTCTCCGTGTGAACCACAGCAGGTCAGATCCAGGTTCACAGAGCGCTTTTGGATTTTACAGTCTTGTTATGCAATGGGTAACAGTTTATTACTCAAATTCAATGTAGCTCAAAAACATTTCAGTGCAGACAAAACTCTAAACTTTCAAGGTTTTGTTAATCTTTCACGCAGAAAAAAAAGTTTCCTGCAGAGCTGAAAGAGTTGAGACTCACTTCAGTTAGAATAGTGATCAAATCTTACTGAAGTCAGTCTTTATGTAGACAGGTCAGGAGTTAGACTCTGTCTGCCTGAAGTGTTTTTGTTCAATGGGCTTTTTGTCTCAGTCTTTCTGTGTGAAGCAGCAGGAGGTCAGGGGACGGCGTTCCGAGGGCTCTGGAGAGGAGAACACGGAGTCTAATCTCACATCACATCCTACCGAGGGACAGCACAGCTAATGGAGTTTCAGTGAAGTTGCGGAGGAGGAGGTGGAGTGCAGAGGGCAGAGGATCCTTCTGAGGACAAAGTTATCAGAGAGACTAAGCTGAGACAAACAGATGCTCATTTGTGTTCATTTAAGACCTTTTTTAACTATAATCTCTCTACAAACCATCATCTACTTTCTAAAATTCAGCGTCTGTGCATTAATTACATTTAACTAGAATCAAGAAAAAAAGTTCATTAAATTATGAGGTACTTTTGTATAACATGAACTTTTTAAAAGCATACTTGCTTTAAAAAAGAAATCGTGAGTATTCAGTCAACAACAGCCCAAGTCCAAGAAACAATCATCAAAGGAAGGAAAATTCATAACTTATTAACATGAACATGAGGAACGAAATTCAATATTAACATGAGTACGTCTGTGTTTACCTGGGGTTGCACAGGGGGCTTTATAATTGCAGTGTGTGGAGTTTGTGTCCAATCATTTCTATAACTTTGCAAAACAGACACGTTGTCATCGGTCAGCTGTGTGGGCAAAAAATGAGCCAAACGCTGCCCACCTGTTTTTACTCTTTGTGGCACTTAATGTCGTGCTCAGTGTTTCCATTTTCTTGAGAAATGGTCTGGAAATGAGCAGCCATATCCCCATTTTCAAACCTCCCCATATCTCCATCCTCTCAGCGGTGGCCAGCTTTTCACTCCAGCATGCACTGTGGTCATTTGCACCCGTGTAAACACGTCTCGCAAACTACTTCTGACAGGCCATTAACCAGCCTTAAGCATGCCTCAGGTCGTGTTTATACACACATAGCAATAGCAGTATTTATTCATATATGGCTCTTTTCACAGACAAGACTCACAAAGTCTTTTAAAAACAATACACAGCATACAAAATAAAAAACAAGTAATTACAAATGAAGAATACACAGCTCACAAATAAAACTTAAAAGCACAAAGATAAAAATGCACAGAAGCAGATCTAACGCAAGCCCAACTCATGTCTTCTGCTGGCTCTTCTACAAATCCGCAGAATCAGGAATTACTGTGCTCGTGCTCGATCAGCCGGGTCCAGGAGACACATCCGCAGCATTCAGAAGAGTCCATTTCCCGCCTCAAATATTTATGAAAACATAATTAATAGAATTTAATATATCAGAGGTTCTTGTAGTTAGTCTGACTGTGGTTACAGGAGTTTTCTCCCACCATCAGGAAAAGAAATTAATAAATAAAAAAACACCCTCTCACAAGAGACCCTACAGATGTGCAATAAATATGTGAATAATAAAATACTGTGATTTATTTATTTTAATTTGAATGATGAATTTTTAAAATCATTGGCATAATAAAGTTTTAGTTTAACTTTTTAAAATTTGATTTAAAAAAATCACTGGCTGGTATGCAGATGATTTGGACACTGTTTTTCCCAACTGTTGAGCTGTTTTTGGGCCATCGGAGTCAAATTTATATAGGAAATTCATGTTTATGTGACGTGTCAGTGGAGGACCCTTAGGCTACGTCCACACGTACACGGGTATTTTTAAAAACGTAGATTTTTCTGTGTGTTTGGACCTTTTGTCCACATGTAAATGCAGTTTTGGATCACTGAAAACTGAGTTTTTTTAAAAAAAAAACTCCTGCCAGGGTGGAGATTTGCCCAAGACTGGGTTTACGTGTGGACAAGGAAAACGGAGATTTAGTCACGCAACGTAAAGGTGTGCGTTTACATGAGATGAATTTCTACAATGATAGAGACAAAATGCTGTTGCTGTTAATGTTATATTATCTGCAGTTTTTACACGCTTACATAGACACACGCAGTTACTGTCCCTCCATTTAGAAAGACAGATTCTACGCGCCATCTTTGTTTACTCTTTCACGCCCAGGCTTCTAGACTTCTGATTGGCCAACATTTCTACATTAGGATTATATCGCCCCCTGTTGGTTTGGCATGTTTTGACAGCGTTTGACTTCGTTTTTTACATTTACACGTGGACAGGATTTTTTTTTAAACTAAAACGGAAAATCTTAGTTTACAAAAATACCCGTGTACATGTGGAGGTAGCCTTAGATTCCCCACTAATCTAGATTAATCTAGATTCCCATCCTTTTTAAAATCGCACTGACAATTTGGGTGAGACAGTACATTTTATTTAAACTTTATTTTGCCCAGCTTGAGCAAGCAAATCAAAATTAGTCTGTAGGTAAAGGTGAGAATGTGAAACAGAATTTTGAATGTGGCAGGGATCCAGTGAACAGATGTAAGTAGTGTTGTAATATGAGATGGTCTACTTGACTCAGTGAGCAGTCTTGCAAAAGCACTCTGAACTGTTGTAAGCGTTCGATGCCTGACTTCCCGAGAGCAGAGAAAAGCAAATTACAGTAGGAGATGAGAAACATCACTAGCTCTACTTTTGAAACAATAGACTTTACAAAGTAATATTCCTGAGGACAAAGGAGAAAAATGACAAAATAAAAGGTAATAATAATCAGCAGATGGAATGTATTATCAGAAACTTGTGCCTCAAATGCTGCATCTGTAAAAGTAATAGAGCTGTAAGAAACAGCTGATGACCGCAGCTTTGATCTCCTTAGTACAGAAAACCCAGGGTTAACCCCAAAGTCACCTGGATAAGACAGCGTATATTAGAAGTCTACATGATGGTGTAATAGTTCAGAGAGGAGGGCCCAAACACAAAACCCTGGTATGTAGTGCAATCTTTCATCTATAAACTGAGCTCATACACAGAAAAGTCATAAAGAGTTACAAGTTATCACACAAAACTGTAAAACTAAGAGAACAACGAAGCAGTGCATCAGTGACTGACAAAGACAAACTGGGATGTATTTATATACAGTTAGAAGATTGATTGGTTAATTGGATGCAGTTGACACTGATGAATGCTGGGAAAGGAGAAAAACAGGAAGTGAAGCTGACAGGAGCACAAAAAGAGCAGGAATTACAAAATAAAACAGGAAAGGACTTGAAACAGAAAGCATGACACGTGTGCTTCTACATGAGAGTCCTGCCTGCATAAGCAAAAGATAAAAGTGACCCCCCCCAAAAAAATGTTACCCCAGTGGAAGTAATGGCTTCAGACTGCAGTGAGCGGTAAAAAAAAAGTTCGCCGATCTGTAGATTCACTAAATGCATCACCTGGATACTCAGATGCTTCGTTGTCTGACAGTTTATTCATGTGCTTGGGAGATAATTATTCCCCCCAAAAAATAATAAACAAGATGCAAACCCCAAACTGTCTGAATGTTTCAAACAGGAGCCTGTCAACAGGTAAATCTCTCCTCTGCAGCTTTACATATTCATAAGCACAGGCGAGCGTGTGCTGAAAGCGACGAGCAGAGATAATAAATTCAATAAAAATATGGAGCCGTGCTGTACGTCACACTCTGTTTTCTCCTCATTCAGGCTGTGGAGAGTCTCTGCGAGCTGAATTTCATCCTCCTGTTTGTTTACTTTATTACCTTGTTGCAAGTTTTTGAACAGCACTCCAAGCGATGGCTCGTCAATTATGCATATTGCATATTAATACTTAATTTTATTTGATTTTCCTTTCCTTTGCTGTTAATCCATGCACAAACAAGCCGCGGATCCGTCAGTGCGGAAGAAGAGCTCCGGTTCCAGCGTCTATAGGAAACTGAAATCGCCCCAAAACCACTAAATCTGAGTAATTAACTCCTTCCTTCACGCTTGGCAGAGAGGGGTTTTTATTTTAATGATTTGATTCACTGATCCTTTAAATTTAGCCCCGCAGGAAGAGATGCAAATAAAACTCTGTCTCCATTTATTGTCTTTGCACCCTTTTATGCTGCATATTGAATCAGGCAATAAAAGCCTCGTTGAATTTATGAAACACAAGAGCCAAACAATGCCCCGGGCTGCTTCGGTCACTTGGCTGATGCTTTCAACAACAACTGTCTCCAGACGACTTCCTGTCACCTGACACGCCTCAAACCGGTGTGTGTTGGGCACCGCGTCCTGACATCAAGATGGAGCTTCGAAGGACAAAAGTGTAGTTTAAACCTGATTACTCAGGCATGAAATGACAGGGAGAACATGCGACTGTGTGTGTGTTGGTTTCTGAAGGTGGAGATAACACCTGGAAACACCCACGCTGATGCGCCTGATCGATATCCAGTCGAACTGTATCGCTGACGCCGCGGATAAGACATCAAACGAGGTTCCTGCCGCCACCTCGCCTCGCTTTATCGGAGGCAGCGCTCATCCTCCGCCGCTGATGGTTGTCATTCATCAGATACGGCTGAGTATGAATATGAATGTAGAGTATTTGACTGCCTCAACATTAACACGCTGAAGTCGACTGCACACGTTAATGTGAAGTAAGAGGGGATTCGGGCAGATCCTCCAGCTGAGCTGCTCTGAGAGATTAAAAGCTAGCAGGAAGTCAGTGATGTCAAATTAAAACCGTCACCGCTGATGGGACTTTTTATTTTTAAAGAAAATGAAGCCATTTCTGAGAGTTCTGCACTTTAGTGGAGTTTAAAGCTTCTGCTACTTCACTTGAGTGCTCCCATTAACTTAACTACACGGTTGTACTCGCTTACACTTATGTGACACACACTCACCAGTAAAAATCGCTTCTGGAAGCCCAAAATCAGCATTGTTTAATCCAACAATGCTGACATTTCATCTGGAATTTCATACTGTACACTGATGTGAAAAAGGATTTCAGTTTTTGACATATTTGTCACATTTAAATGTTTACATTTAACAGTAGACAAAGATGACCCGGGTAAATTCAAAATTTGTTTTTAAATGATGACTTTCTTTAAGTCATCTTAACCTACCTGGGCCTATAAAAGTCAATAACTGGCTGTGCCACCGAGCGCTCATGCGGTATATTTAAGAAATGTTGTGTTAGTTTTATGTCAGCCGTAACGGGACTCCATTCTTCCAAAAAGTCTCGTCAGTCCACAGATTGTTTTTCCTAAACATCTTGACTATCATTAAGATACCTTTGTGTTCGGTTTGAGAGCCATAGGAGAGTTCTCCTTTCTTTCACATACTTTGTTTTTTCAGTTTTTTCTGTGAAAGTTTGTTCTGATTTTTTGCCCTTGTGTCTCTGATTCTCTTAAATGCCATTTTCCTTCCTTCCTTTTTGTATCCCTGCCCTATCACCGTACACATACTAGCTGCTTCCTCTTTCCCTCGTTGATTTATTTCTCTCCTTTTCCATAATTCCTTCTTTGTCCCTCTTTTCTACTTATGTCATCTTTTAATCAGCTTATTTCTTAAACTCTTTCAATCTCTTATCCTCTCTGTTTCATAACATAATTTCTTCTTTTTCTCTTCTCTTACTTTTTGTGTCCCCCTTTACGTTTCTTTCCTCCTCTCGTCATTTGTCTTTTCTTCCTTGCTGAACCTTCTCAAACCTCCCGCTGCTGCTCCTTTGTTTCAGTCCAACACAGTGTCAGTTTGTGGAATAAATCTATTGATGTGTGTTTCTGGACACAATTTGTATTTTTTGTGTGTGTGTTCATAGAGAGAAATTTAGACATTTTCAATAGTGATTTGTGTCAGTGAGTGAAAAGTCTTTTGTGTAAAAAAAACAAAAAAAAACAAAAAAAAAAAAACGATGGTAGAAGTTTCTGGTTGCACACCAGAGATCACACTTTCCAGTCCCGTGTGGAACTGATGATTCTTGTGATTTCTTTGATATTACTTTTAGACCTAAGTTTTGTTTTCATTCATTGTTTGGGGAAGTTTAAGCAATAAAACTTCTTGGTTGTATTTAGCCAATAAAACTGTCTGATAAGCGTTACAATAAGATCCTGTTTGGGTTAAATTGTTGCCACATTTCAAAGCTTCATTTTCTCGGTTGCCAGGGTGACGCATTGCCGCAGGAGTCTCAGGAGAACATACATGTTGTTCCCAGTGTATTAAAAACACTCTGGTTTCAAATTCATGCTGAAAACAAAAAGAAAACACCAACAGATTTACTGGATTTCTATCATTAGTTCACCTTATGCCATCAGGCTGGTCTGCCCGCTTTGTTCATCTTTGCTTGCTTTCTTTGTCCTTCTTTAGATCCTTGCCTCTATTTTCTCTTCTATTGTTTTCAATCCTGCCTTAGATCAGTAAACACCTGAATCCCCTGTAAATGAATATAATTGTTTTATTCAGTTGAACTTCTGGATGAAATTCTGATGCATTCACCACTGACTGATGTCATAAAGAGAAAAAAATGGGTTAAGGTTTTTCAGAAGGGATGCTTTTTAAACGTGTGTCTGTGGGTGTGTGTGTAGTACTATCCTACTTTACCTCCCCTAATTGCAATTACCAGCGGTGGCCTGGGCTATTATCATTTGACAGTTTACAGAAGTTTCTTTATTGCAGAGCTGAAAGCGTCTAAGTGGGTTAGGTGTCTTGAGCTTTTGCGTTGGTGCTCTTGACAGACTCCCTCTTCCTGCTTCTTAATTGCTTGCACCTCAGCAGGTCGGAGGCGAGGCACGAGCGCTTCCCCCCACCAGCGTCCCACCAAGGACTAATCTCGCACCGGTTAATGAAGCTCAAAAAACAAATCCAACGAAAAATTAACTCCTGTCACAGGAGGAGGGGGACATATGGAAGCCAAGACAGGCTGTCAGAATCATATTAGAGACTGAACACCGAACCGCCAAACTGAGTCACAAAATGCACGCTGAGATTTACAGCATGACCACAGTTCTTAGTCTTTTTGTTTGTTTGTTTGTTTTTTGAGAATTAAAGTTTTCTAAATAAATAAATTGGATTTGCCAGAGATGCAAACTGTTTATCCAAAAGTATGAATTAGGTAAATTTAAAAAAAAAAATGGATGGTAAGTGGAAAAAATGGAAAAACCCCAATTTTTGAATAAAGTGTCCCTTTTTGAAAGTATTATTTTATTAATGACATTTTGACAAAGAATTGCAAAGTAAAGACAGAAGCTTTATTACATGTAGTCCACCTATTAAAACAGCAACAGACTTTATTTTGTTGGACAGCTGATACGTTTTTCTTCCCTGTAATACAATCATCATCTTCTGGTGTCTCCACTGAACAAGCATCATAGGTTAGTTTCAAATGTTACCTGGAGCATCATAATTTTTAATTACAATCCAGTTACTTAAGGCTATAATGACAATATAAAGGTCATTAGAAGGATTATTTAATTTAGTAGTGGTGCTTCACAGCAGCATCAGGTATAAAGTTGCACACAGCTATGTTTGCAATTACATCCAGTATAACTTAAAATGTATTTTTAATCTTTAGGGAAACTAAGTATAAAGTTCTTAAGGCCTGTACATATGAAACAGATATGAAGCAAATACTGAAAACTGCAGTTCCTCTGTCTATTCAATTCAATTTTATTTATATAGCGCCAAATCACAACACCAGTCACCTCAAGGCACTTTATATTGTAAGGTAGACCCTACAATAATACATACAGAGAAAAACCCAACAATCATATGACCCCCTATGAGCAAGCACTTTGGTGACAGTGGGAAGGAAAAACTCCCTTTTAACAGGAAGAAACCTCCAGCAGAACCAGGCTTAGGGAGGGGCGGGGCCATCTGCCGTCTACATGAGGCTGGAAGTGTATGAGTCACTCCCATAGACTCTCATATTAAAATGTCCAGCAGCAGAAATAAAGATTTAGTTTCCAGCCTGATACAAAAAACACCTTTGGTCTCTATAGATGAACTCCCCTTTTTAGCAACTAAATAAATAGCAGTAAGATTGTCTGCTAGGTCTGACATCCAGTGTTTCAAGGGTAGATGTGTTGTGCTGATGTAGGGTGGCTACGTCCATCATTTATGAGGCGTGATCATACCACGGCGAGTCCTGGACAGGTATCTCACAGTCTATGACACCCTAGCCTACAGTGTTTTGTCTATTTTGTCTTTGTGAAAACACTTTGTGTCCTCGGGTGCCCAGCAGTACACAAAGGTGCACTTGTTGAGTCACAGAAATATAGAGCTTTAGCCTCTCTGCGCAGTTCACCTTTCACAAGCAGGCATTTAAAAAAATAAAATAAAATCCTCTTTCCATGGCCTTTCTGTAGAGATTAAGCATGGCAGCAGCTGCTGCACTTTGATGGACATTTGGAGTGCCACATTCCTGCAAATGCTGCAGCTGTAGAGGGCAGTCACACCCCCTGCAGCAGGTATACGCGTGCCCGTGCACGTGCTCGGGGGTCAGCAGTGGTTTATGGAATAATCTGTTAGACATAAATTAATTGTCAGAACTGTCAGCCGTGGAGCAGCAGCTCTCGAAGAGGCAGCTCTGGAAAAAGATTTGAAAGATGATTTGAATATTTTTCTGTCCTTCCCCTGGTGTCACATTTGATTTGACAGAACTTAATAGCTGCCAACATTGGAAATTCACCAGAGCTGGAATTAATGCTGGGATGGAAATCTCCTCTGCTGCTTTGCTTTTCCTTTTTTTTTTTTTTTTTTTTTTTACGTCTTATAAAAAGGGATCAAGAACTTTTGGCTTGTTAATACTTTCTTTTGTGCCTTTGATATTTTGTTAAGCCTCAGTGCCGGATACTTCAAATTTGTACAACCAAGAGAAGCTGGAGGATGGAGGGCTGTGGGTGTATGTGTCTGTGTGTCAGTATGCTGTATTACACATTCATTGTTTCCATATTCAGCTCTCCACCTGTGAAAAGAAGCCTCTTCCTCCTCTTACCTCCATTTTTTATCATGTTTCTCATTTTGAATGCAGCACCAGATCCACGGGTACTCCTGCAGCTCACTGTCCACAACATACATGCAGCAGTGGAAAATAACATTTACATTTCTGCTGCGTTCAGCTTGTAGGATCACTGCTTCTATTTGGGAAAAGCACTTTTTTGACAGCTATAATCTTTGACAATTAAAATGACTGATGAACATATCAAATGTAATCTTTAATAAGACTGACCTCAATCGCATAGTTGAGCAGTCTTAATTCTGCAGGATGCGATGATATTTTTGTGTTTTTAACATGGAAACTTGAAACAGGAGAATAAGGATTTAAAAACAGCGTAATTGCAGTCCTGCTCCTAAAAACACTGTTGATGTTTTTAAGCTGGATTTAAAAGAAAAATAATTCAAATACTCTCACAGTTGTTCTCTGCACAGCTCTGTTCTCAGCTCTGTTTGCATGAGTGCGCACAGGTTGTGATACTGTGCCGTTAATCTCTGAGTCATTACGCTCTCTATGTGCAGGTCTTCATGTAAAGGAACACCAACATTATGAAAATGACTGTCCTCTCTGCCTGCTGAACTGAGAGCGTCTCACAGATTCCCACACTTTAAGGCACACTCCCACCAAGTCTGTGAGGGTGTAGGGCTGTTCCACTGTCAAACTGTCAAGTGCATGAGGGCTCACTTGAAGATATTCGGAGCCTTTTATGCACACTGAGAGTGCATTCCTGCAGACTCTGCCTAAAGGAATTACCCACAGATCAAAAAGGGCTACCGAGGGATGACCAATGGCATTACAGAAAAAGATAAACGTGGAAGTAGAGACCGGCACTAAAGTTACAAGAAAACTTTAGCACAAAATAAATAGGAGTTTATTAATTAATTGGCCCTCACAGGGTGATGTCAGTATTTTTTCTCCAGGTTTAATGTTTTTACCTTATAAAATGACAATAAAGGGCTATTCTTCTCTACCTGACCTATTAGCATAATGCTGAACAACAGCCAGGAAGTGGAACATGAACTGTGGTCAGTAAAACTCAAACAGTCCACCAGTATTGCATTTTAATCAAAAAACAAAGATGATGCTAAGAAAAATAATAATAATAATAATAATAATAATAATAATAATAATAATAATGTTAATTAGTAATCATAGGTAATAAATAACCATCCATATGAAAGAATCCTTATCAACATAAGTCTGCAAATAGTTGCTTTGCAACTACTTTACAATTAAAAGACCCTATCATTGATATGAATGAGACAGTTAAATTACGTTTAGAGATAAAAGAAAAGAAAAAAATCAACAAAGATAGCTGACGATGATGTGAGCTGCACCTCATACTGGATTGGGCCGCTGCCATCTTTACTTTTAATGTTGTCTTTTAGGTCAGAGCATGGAGCAATCGCTAATCTGCTGCTGGATTGATCCAGTTCAACAACGCCAGTTCAAACCACATGAATTTGGTAGTTGTTGTCGGTCCTTCTCAGCCTGTGAAAAAGTTTTGTATCACTGAGTTTCGCCCCTTCAAGTGCAGCTGCAGGTATTTCCTTGGCATTACGTTTCAGTTTTAACAATGCAAACTATTATTCTCCTTAAACCCAAGAAACGTTTTGGCTGGAGCTATGAAAACTCGTTCCCTGGCCGTCTTTGACATGATTGTGTGAGTTTATTTTCTGGTTTTGTCCACTTGCTCTTATTTTTGGATGTATTTCCACTGGATGCAGAGAAGAAAGAGAAAGATGGGAGGATGAGGGAGATTGGTTTCAGAGCAGTAATCTGGTTTGGAAGTCACGCCTGGCCCGTACACTCCCAGTAAATTTCCTGCTGTAAATGGGGGCTAATGGGCGAAAGGTCTGTGTAATTCTCTCTCCATTAGCTGCTCCGCCTGGCCTAATTGCCCAGCCGAGCCTGAACAATTTTGTTAGACGTTGCCCGGGTAATTATGGCTGCTTTGGCTAAAAATAACAGCCTGAATCCAGAGTCAGGCAGCAGATTTCTTCTTTCTTTGTCTTCAAATTCAACCATCTCCTTTCTCCACCCACCAGCAAGCAGCTCCATGCCACTGGGACAGACTGAGCTGTAAATAAAATGAATATGGAGGCGGCCGTCAGGGCTGAGGGAATCAAACCACAGGCAGTTTGTTCCTCCACGGACCAGCAGTCTTTGCTGCTGGTGAAAAGCTGAAGGACACCAACAAGGGATGAAGCTCTGATAATCCAGCTGGAGCTGCCATCATGAGGCAGTTTTAACCTCCAAAGCGATGTAACTTTGCCACGGTGATGGTGACTTTTTTTTTTTTTACCATTTCACCATTCAGATCAAAGAACATGAGGCATTTCCCAAATAAATCCACGTACCTGAGACACCCACATAAAGTCCAGGACTTTTGTTTCATCACATTTATCTCTTCCTTGTCAATGAAATACAAATGTCAGAGAGTAATTATTCTTAAAATGTGATTTTCAGTGGATCCGGCAAAACACAAATGCGAGAGGGGATGTTAATGATAATACAGATGAAGATCTCGTGCTTTACCATTGATTTTCAAGCTTTCCTTTCTTGTTTTTTTTTGTTTTCTTTTTACTGTTCAGACTGTTATAATCAATAATCAAAGCTGGGTGTCTGACACTCACTGGAAAAGCAGTTTATGCAGGTGCAGCTGCTTCAGGTGAGGTCTGCATTATTCCAGGCTCACCGGCGTCTCGTGTGCTGACGGTACGTTTAAGGAAATTGTGACAGGAAAA
The DNA here is from genome assembly GCF_013358895.1 of Oreochromis aureus. Lineage (NCBI taxonomy): Eukaryota > Metazoa > Chordata > Actinopteri > Cichliformes > Cichlidae > Oreochromis > Oreochromis aureus. The sequence goes on along the minus strand of NC_052943.1, from coordinate 28,340,285 downwards.
GTTTCAGAGAGCAGCTTTCTTTCAAACTCTGACTGTGAGGAAAGTGTTCTTTTAAATGAAGACTCATGTTTTAATGTTCCCTCCATCCCTCCTTCCGGACAGATTTACCTCCGGCTTCGTGAGCCCCGGCCTCCGTATTTATCCCAGCAGCCCGTTTTGCTGGCCTGGCACTTGTGTTTATGTAGTGCTGTGATTGTTGATTTATATTTTGACAGCATGCATCTGCGTATTTTGCTGATGTGTGTTTTTTATTTGTGTATACGTGCACACAGCTGGTTGTGTGTGTGTGCGTGCGTTTCTCTGTGCCTGCGTGTGTGCGTGCATTGCTAACAGAAGCTATTGACTTGTTGTAAAGCCGCGGTCCTTGAGAGTATTTATGAGCGGGGAAGCGGAGCAGCTCGGTGGCATTTTCCTGTCGCTGAAGCAGAACGACTCTCTCGACTCTCCCTCTCCGCTATGACAGCCTCTGCTGAGCAAAGAGACACATTTCCCAGAGTCTACAGTACTTCCTCCCATCTTTTAATCCCATCCACAGCTATCTGACAAATCCATATGGAAACTTATTGATGACAAGTATTGAACAACAACCGAGTTGAGCTGCAATCGACCTGGAAGCGAGGGGCCCATGAATTCTAGTCTGTATACAAACTGTCCTACAATATTATATTTTAAGAAAAATGACAGACTATCTGTACATATGGTCAGATAATGAAAAAAATGTGCTGCCATTCAAATATATAGGGAAGTTTTTGAGCTCGTTTATCAAGTTGAGCTTGGTTAATCTATTCGAAGGTGCTCTGCATTTTTGATGACCCGAATGCTTTGCATACAAATCAGTCTGCAGCCTGTTAGAGGAAACCGAGGGAGTCGGAGAAGGTCTCTTTATTTAAGTTCCATTACAATCCATTCAGACAGTGGTAATAAAAAGTGTTTATTACATGAAAAAGGGTTACCTGACACACATTTAAAGCCTGGCTAACTGCCCCCATTACAGTGGCTATTACAGTGCAAAGCAACTACATCTTTGCTTTGTGCCATTACAAGATTCACTGATGGCTAAAGTCGATACTGTTTGGCATACAGACATGAATCATGTGGGCTGGTGAAGTAATCTGGAAAGCAACCAACTGCTAAGTATAGTTACCTACTTGTCATTTAGATACTGCACAAATCTGATGATGATTAGTTAGTCGATTTCAAGCAGTATTTATTCAGATAGTTTGGAATTCATCCAAACGGGTTGGATTTGAGTTCTCTCTGAATCGAATGACATGCTGTTGTTGACTGCAGGCTTACAACTGATAAAAAAGGCATTCGTCTGACTGTTGTTAATTACCATTAGGCTTACTGCAAGTGTGGACAAATTATTTGATACCCAATTTAGCACCTGGCTGACCGTAGTTTGCTTGCTAACATTGCCATTAAGCTAAATATGGAAAATAACTCAAATCTAGCTAGGTTTTCTATGCTTGAATCAAAAGCATTTATCACATGAGAAGGGTTACTTGATGCATGTTAAAGGCACAACAGATGTTCTACTAATCTCCTATCTATTCGCACATTTGATTCACCTTTATTCATTTATTTATTTGTCTTTGTCAGCTCACTGACATACTGCAGTTTTGTCCTCTCTGAACCTCCATACCTCTCGTAATGCTGCATGTCGATGACGGATCCAGACATGACCTGCAACAGATGCACAGCTTAATTCCCTGTGCACACTCTAATGGAGACAAATGGATGAGTCAGGAAGCGACAGAAGGTGTCGCACATCTATATTCATCTAAATTTTCCCAAAATTGTGTCTTTATAGCAGTTGTGCATTGATGCCGACAAATAGCTGATACCTGCTGCTGCTCTGTCGGAAGGCCTGAACAAAGAGCTTCTCTATTTTTTCTGACAACGTTTATATGGATGTCAAATTTATCCTGAGTTAGACGGTATCAGTCTGTCATATGATTATAACATTTGCACAGAGGGATATTCTGCTGCTGTGAACTCAATGATTCAAGCCAGACACAGAGGGTAGCTGGTGGAAAAGAGACAGATGACTTCTCAGTGCTGATGCAGCCCCAAATTAGTGCCAAACGGAAAGAGGGGAAGTAGAAAAGTGATATACTTTAACTTCCAGATTGTGACACTGAACAAAAGCAAACAGAGTACTTCATGAAACTTTTGTGCAGTTGCTTGTATCTGCTTCCTTTAGTTGCTTGGACCACAGGCAAAGGTTTCAAGGTCACATAGCTCCTCAGAGTTTAGGATATGAAAGAAAGTCACTGACGGGATCAGACACTGCTGCAGTGCTGGAACTGTAGAAGAGCCCATTCAGGCTCACGAAATGTACTAAATGTGGACAAGAGATTTTGCAAACACAAGCATGTCAGTGTTACATTCATGCATCTAATTTCAGTATTTCCACAGGATTATACATCCTGCCTATAGAGCAGGAGCGTGAACTTTAACTCTCTTGAAATCTGATGGTCCAAATAATAACTCCTCACTGAGTTCTCACTCGTTTTTCAATTTGGTGTAATTTAAATGCCACCACATTTAAAGACTCCTGGAACTGCAGAGTGATTTGTATCACCGAGCTCCGTCTCTAAGGATGGATGAAGGTCTGTTTAACTGACTGTGTTCCAGTTAATTGAAAATTTGTTGGATGGTTTTCTAAGTTTAACTTTGTCTAAAATATACTCGCCTGCTGCAGCATTAAAAGTCTTCATGTTCTCCCTCTGGCTGCCTCCATCGTACAGTCCAAAGACCTGACTGTACATGTGTGAATGTCCGCAGGAATGGGTGACTGTCTCTCGGTGTTAGGAGCGTCCAGGGAGCGCCCTGCCTCTCATCCAGTGGCAGATGTAATTGGCTCCAGCTTGCTCACAACCCTGAAAAGCTAAGTAGCTAAGAAAATTAATGGATCGGTGATCAGAAGATATAATTTAACTTTTGATCCATCCATCTAGTGCTTATCTGAACCTGAGTGTGATGTCTGCAGTCTAAAGCCCTCATGCTCCGTTCTCTCCTTAAAGTGAGGACGAAGCAGAGAAGTCTGAGTTCCTAGGGTCTCCCAAGGAAAACTGCTCCTGAGTTAGTTCAGACTAACTGCAGTTCTAAAGCACAACAAAGGACCATGTCACCTTGCGTAGGACAGAAAAACAAGTGCTCCATCCTGGAACCAGCACGTGCAGCAGAAGCTGTCGGGTTCTGGTGCTTGGAGGATCAGGTGGAAGTCAAATGCAGTCCAACTATTTATAAATTCTTAATTTTGAGACATTTTCAAAATAATAATTTTAAATTTGGTAATTTGTTTTATTGTGGTTGTTTATTTTCATTTTTAACAAGATGTCACTAAACCAGACAATCTTTTAGAAACAAATATTTGACCTCAGCCCAGGCCTTTTTAAAAACACCAGCATTTCTTTCACATTAATTAGTTCGTAGTAGGTAGAGGGCTAATTACCTGAGCTCTATTTAATGACACTGTCTGAACTTTAGCCGCTGAATTCTAAATGAGAATTGGCTCTCAAACACACAAACAACAATAAAAGGTATTTAACAGTAATTGTCTGGCAGCAACAAAAGAGGATGACATTTCGGAGGATGGCGTCGCTGCTAATTGAGCTCAGTTTTACCTGAAGATTTATGAAGAAGCTAAAGAGTGAGTCGTCCTCAGCTCTGCAAGGACACCCTGCACCTGAAAGAAAGGAGGAAAGACAGACGAGGAGGCAGAATGCCTTTTAATGTGCACACTCTCAAACGCACACAGAGGTTGGTTTTTATCTAGTGGTAAAATATAGTACCGGGGTTGGGTGGGTTTGGGGGAGTGGGGGGGTGCCAATACAAGACTTTTGTCTCAACTGGATTCATCTCAAAAGAAAAGAAACACAAACATGGTTCAGTTTAACTAAAACAGGCCTACTCTCTCACTTTTTACTGCTTTAAAAAAAAGTAAAAGACAACTGAAGGAGAGACGTGAACTGTACGCATCTAATTACTGAAACTGCAAAAATGCTGTGGCAAAAAAATCCAAAAACAAACACAGTGACCAATATCATTTTAACTCAGCAGCCATAATTCTGGATAAATGTGCCTGTCGTTGAGGTGTATTGTCTGTAAAGGTTTTAAAAAACCCTAAAAACTCAAGAGATGGCAGAGATAAGAAGAAAAACCTGTTTGGGAAGGTGAAATCCATCTGTGGCTCCGAGTTCAGACTCAGATTATCTGAGTCTGTTCAACAGATGGGTCAAATCCAGTGTCATTTAAACACTGTTTGCCCAGTTGACTTACTAAGCTTCCTGCAAACACTCATGGTGTCTCGGCATGTTTTCAGTTGAGCAGGGGGTTTAGAGACAGATGCCACACAGTGCTGCTAATAGCTGCAGTTCATAAAGACAGTTGGTGTCACCTTGTTCCTTCAACACAAAGCCTACTCACAAAGTGAGTAGGCTTTGCAAGTAGGGGATACCCTGCTGTAACATAAAAACACGAGCCTTCCCACATCCAAGAACCACCAGTAATGAGATTTTTAGCTTTTTACAGATCCACATAAATCGGGAGCTACTGGCAAAACATCTAAAAGCAGTTAACGCTGTACGTCTTAAACACACCTATTCAAAAATAAAAAGAACAAGAGAGGGAGTGTCTGTTTTGTTGAAGAGAGACCTGAGCAGAAACGTGAACGTGGGTCGCTCCTGGGTGAGGTTTACTGGACATGTCGTACTGGGAGGAGGCTCTGGGTAGACCCAGGACACGGAGACATGTTTCTTGGCTTGCCTGGGAATGCCTCTGTGTTCCCTCGGATGAGGTGGAGGAAGTGGGTGGTGGTCAAGCTGCTTCTATAAAGTGTATGAATTCAATCCACAGACATGGACACCTTTCAGTTCAAATCCGTTTTATCTATATAGCACCAAATCAGCTGTAAACAACAGCTGCCTCGAGGTGCTTGAGATACAACCTACCTGCCTATTAGAGCTTAGCAAGAGTCTAAGAACATTTCAACTGGTTATTTTGACCAATCCAAACTTCTTGGATGGTTGCACCATGTGGTAGGTCACATTGCTTGTGAGACAATTCCATTAAAAATCCTCCAAAAAAATGCATCAACAGCACAAACACAAAAAAAGAGGTAAGGTCTAGCAACACTGATTGGTTCAATCTAAAGCAGCCACACCCCTAACACCAGAAAAGTATCGAGACAAGATGCTGGGCTTTGTAACGCGGGTCTATGGTGCCGATCAAAAAATAAAAGCTGTTATTGATTCTGAGGCAAGTAGGAGATTCAGTCATCATATTAAATTTTGCTGCCATCAAAGTTCTTCTTTATTCAACCTAAAGACAAACAGGATAAATGAATTGGAGTAAATCAGAAGGCGAGGACACCTTTGCAGCCACAGCCTTTAAACAAAATTTCCTCGGATTCAACTGGGAATCGTAACATTCCAGTGAATTACAGAAATGTCCTTTCCCAGGTTTTATGGCCTTCCTGCTTTACGGCTGCTGTACTGTCCCCACAGGAACGGTTTGGAAAAAAATTAAACTGTGCTGCTGCTGGAAGCTCCTGCGAAGAAATCCGCACGTACTAAAATATATAAAAACAGCTTTCCTCTTTTTTCTCTCTTAGGTGCGCTGGTTTAGTCTTATCTCTGAATGACACTGAAAGTTTTAATGAGTTTATCCAGGATAAGGACACATATTTGGGATTTTTTTGCTAGGAAATGCCTCAAGGTTTAAGGTTTAGCTTTTCCTGATGCCCCTGAACACAAAATTGTCTAAAAAAACGAGGGATAGAAAGAGGGTGGGGTGGGGGAAGTAGTTGTGGCCTTGTATGAACTAATTATTAGTTAGTACCTAGAAAAGTTGAACCACCCTCTACACTTCTTGAAGTTAGTGCTGGTGAAAAAAAATATAATCATATTTATAAGCTGGTGGTTAAAAAAGCAGATTTCAAGCAGCCAAACCATCAAGCAAAGTCTTTTGTTGGTTAATGCTCCTCAGCACGCATATCCATAAAGGACTCCGTTATATACTCAAGGCTGCGATGAAAAGAGAAAAATCCACAAAACACCTTCTTTTATTTCTTTCTCAGAATTTGAAAGTCAACAAATCAGTACAAAAATAAATATTAAGGTTTGATAGTTAATATTAACAATGAGCAGCTACAGTTTGGGTGTTCAGGTGCGTTTTTACTTCTGTCTTGTGACATCGCGCTGTTGTTTTGCCAGTTTTTCTATAAAGTTGTTGGTTTCTTCTTCTTTTGTTTGCTGAAGTAAATAAAGCTCTGGGCCAGGAACAGGCTGATTATTGAAGACTGATTCCTGCTACAGCAGACGACATTTTGCTTCAATAATTTGTTGAACTGAAACAGGAGCTGAAAAATACATATATCTATATACTGGAACAGACTCATTATCACGCGTGTGTGGGACCTGATAGTCGCAGCTTTTGATCGATCACCTCACTTAAATCTGATCAGACTAAGGAGTGTTTTCTGTAACAATCAGCATCAGGCTTTCACATCATCACCTTCATATCTAGAATCTCTCCAGATCTGTCGCCTCATTGGCAGGTCGTTACCCCACCCCCTCCTCCCAGTGTGTCACAGTGAGGCAGCCCCTGGATTTCATTACGCCACCCATTGATTTGCAGAACTAAGATGGAGCGGGGCTCTAATGGGTGACAACTGGCAGCATGTCGGCCTGTCCGTCTTCCTCTACCAGCATCATCCAGTTCTCCACCTCTGCCACCAAGAAAGACGATGTAATGGAAGGGGAGATGGAGGCGTGGTGTAGAAGAGGAAAAATGGGATGACAGCAGAGAGGAGAGACAGGAAGGAGGGAGTGTCACATCAGGTGACTTTATTTTTTCTCTTAGGTGGCAAAAAAAATGCACCAAGAGCAAAAATTTAATTTACCTTCACCAGTTTATTCAGTACTTTTCTAAACAGTATACAATGTAAAAGGAAAGAAGAAACGGGAGCAAATGTTTTAAAATACAGTTAACCCTGGAACACCGTCGCCGGGTGATTTTCACCTGAGCAAATATATTTACATGATTTTCAATATGTTGCATTTGTCTGAGTGTCATGTGCCTCAACTATTGTCTTTGAAGGTTGTGGTGTTTCCCTACCCCAAAGCCTGAATTTTCCTACAGGCATGTGTTTGGGTGATTTTCACCTGGCAATAGTGATAGAGGGTAAAGTAGGTTTTGGGTGGATTTCACCCGATGATCATGTTAGTGTATAAAATCAGGCGATCTTGCCGCATTTCAAGGGTGACAACATTCAGGCTCACCATATTTACTGTCCCTTGTCAACTACAGTTGTCATCTTTTCGCAGGCTTAGTGTCTCTGGCATCCCAGCTAGTGAGTAATATATAGGTAAATTTGTTTCACTAACTGGGTCCTCATTTTAAGTTGGTCAGCATTTTAGTAGGTAAAAGTGAATGCTTTGACATGAATTGAGCTGCGGCTTGGGGAAGGCCTCGAAGGGGACTGGCGATGGCTCCCGGGCCTGGCAGATCCCCATGTGCTAAATAGAAGTGAAGAAGTTGAAGAATGGAGAAAAAGGAGGGAGGGAGGGTGGGGCATGTAAACGAGAATGATCAGCTTGCAGAACTGGGGGGAACCTATATAGATGACAGCCGGAAGGAGTGTGTTTGGAGGCGTGGTCCTGCTCCTGAAATTCCGATACATAATCTCCAATTAACTTGGCAATTGTTAGCTGATTACTGTTAGCGATTGATCTGCTGCAGAACGGTGGCATGACCCTTGTGTGCACAGCAAAAGCAAACAGACGGGAGATCCCGCAAGTGATAAAAGGTAAAGAAAATCACATGCCAGGCTCCAGTGCATTCACCAAAGAACTAAACTTGGTGTCCTTCCTCCCTGACAAAGCTTCAAAAAAGGTTGTCCTGCTCCTGTTTTCCATGCACACACTACCAGGCACAGGACCCACTCGCAAGCCTGAAGTGATTGAATTTGACAACCAAACAAAGGGAGGTGTTGATACTTGTGCCTCAAGCGGTAGAGCAGGTCACCTGCTGATTGGAAGGTTAGTAGTTCAATTCCTGGCTCCTCCAGTCTGCATGTCAAGTATCCTTGGGCAAGATACTAACCTCAAGTTTCTCTCTGATGCATCCATTGGAGTCTGAATGTAGTTAGGAAGCACTAAGTATAGAAGAAAGTGATTGGGTGAATGTGGCATGTTGTATAGAGCACTTTGAGTACTCTGGGAGAGTGGAAAAGCGCTATATAAGTCAATTTACTATTTAGATGTGTGTTCTGGAAGAAAAACCAAGAGATGGCCTCATTCTGTCTTCTATGGCATGATCAGTGTTGGTGTGATAAACTTGTGGATCATTCACAATGAGACTACAATAAAGAGGTGAGAACCAAATGCAGAGGAGGCCTTATATACAGGCTTCGGCACTGGCACTCATCAAACCACTGGCAGAGAAGAGGCTCCCCTCTTCAAATCTGTCATGTCAACTCAGAGTCCTTACCTGTAGCGTGCTCGACATCCATACTACTGGAACTCTTGCAGGTGAGGCAGGACCAGTGGTAGTCCCTTAGTGAGGTGTGCTGACTGCCCCTCAGGCTTGGATAGGAAGTGTGTCCATGCCATTACTGACTGCATGTCAGGAATAGGTAAGTAAGAGTGGTCCTGGAATTTGTATGTTATCCTTATTTAGTGCAGTGGTTAAGAATAAATATCACAAAGTGGTGATTTCCAAGGGAATTCATATGGTGAAAAAATATTTTAGTCAACTGGTCATTTTTACCCACTCAAAACATGCCATTTTTTGTTTCTCTCTCCTGCAGCTGTTAGCGTGTCAAGGAGACTGTGCCTTCACCGGGGAAGTCTCAAATGTCCCAAGAATGGGTGGACCAAAGACCAGCTTTCCAGTATCATTACTTTGTTTTTTGTTTTTTGTTTAGGAATCTGTTTGTTCTCGAATTCCTCATTTTTCAGTAATTTTGGAGCATTTTTAGGGTCCCCCCATGACACTTTTTTTTTCATTTTGTTAGACATGGCACAGTTGAAAATAAAAGAAGACCACTCTAATTTGTCATGTCTAGTCATATTTTGATATATTTTGATGACAAGTACTTTTTGTTGGGTATATTATATCAGGTAAAAATCACCCGGCATTAGTGATGGTGTTACTATTTATAGCGATAGTGTTCTAGGGTTAATAAACACTTTAAATCAGGGTGAAGTAAAATGAATGATCAAAGTCAAACTATGAAGAATATATGCATATACTTGGTGACTGTAGCTGCTGTGACTGCCATTTAAACGTGAACAATCACAGCACGACGCCAAAGGACAGCATGTGCATATCTTACAGAATTTAACTGCAGCCCAAACACTGCTGGGGTCTCAGCCTGCCCAGGAGTGATGCAGAAACTGGAAGCCGGTGTACGTTTGGTGAAGTTTAATCACTTAATCAGTGGTTAGATTTGTGTACACCTCTAAAGAGCTGAAATGGAAACTATTTGCATATTCATAAATCCAAGATTTTTTTTCAGAGCGCAGACATACGCGTCATTTCATGTCACTTCTTAGGGTTTATGCTAAAATCATGCAAATCACTTTCAAAGCAGAGTATTTTTAAGGAGCCATTGCATCGTCAGGATCCCATGTGAGAAAAGAGAACATGAAGAATTCTTTGGCTAGGGTTCACTGAGATTCAGCCATGCCCTTGCCCTCTATAGGTAGTGGACCATCAGCAGCCAGCACACTATGATAAGAATGCATGGTCTCTTACATCTAGGGCACATCATGCAAACATTCTCCAACTACAAATACAAATATTCATATTAACTCCATGCAGAGGTGAAATCTGAGAGGAAACACTTTACCTGAAACTGGGTCTAAAGATGTAAATACAATGACAAACCAGGCCGAAGCTTGTCAGGCTGGATGCTTCCCAGATCAGTTTTTATTGAATTTCACCGACTGATTTTGCCCAGATTAGCTCGGAGACATCTGGCTAACATCACTGCAGCTACACCTGAAACCAGATTACAACTTCCTGTTTATGCTCCGTCTGCTGTCTTACATTCACTCTGGACTCAATTTGAAAACAAAGAAGCATCATATTGGAGATTTTTGTAAATCAGTGGATCACACCTGTCTAGTATTAAAGTGAAACTTCCTCACCTCCTTAATATTTAGAGTTTATTTTTATGTTTCCCCAGATTTGACTCAGTCTTCTTTAACTCTCCATCTTTCTCTATTTTCTTATTTCCCTCCCTTATACTTCTTTTAAATAAAGCAGAAATTTGATGTGACATTTTACACTCTGTGCATTTACTTTTCCTCGCTTCACTCCTTCCTGTTGCACCTTTCACACCTCCCCACGCTTTGACCGATGCCCATCCTTTTCCCTTTCACACTCGTCATCCTCTCCTCTTCTTCTGCTGCCTGTTTGAAGCCCGAGAGACGAGACCGGTCCCACGGGGATGTTTAAAATGAATATTAAAGTCGAGTTTTATCGGGTCAAACTGGACAGTTTTGTGTGTGCTTCAGCTGGAATGTTATTGTATCTAAGGCGCATCAAACAAGAAATGACAATATAAACAACACAGTCAGAGCGATTTGCCTTTTAGGCGAAAGTTCATTTGTTATTAATAAATGAACTGCACCTGAAAACTACATTTTCCATGTTTAAAAGGATGGATTAGATACAGTATACCCAAAGTAGAGTTTACATGTATTACGCTTCACCTTAGCTCACCTGGTCTTTTTAAACAGAACAATTTACCTAAAGGGGACATATTCTGCACGTTTCCAGCTCCGTATCATAATTCTTGCTCTATACTAGAGTAGCTTTGCATGAATCAAAGATCAAAATAATTTATCTTTGTTTAAGAGTCTTTTATGGCCAACCTCACTTGAAGCTAGGTTACTACTGGACACCATTCATAAACAGAAGGGTTTGAACGGCAAGTGGGCGGAGCTTTTGTCTCACACATGACGATTTAAAGATATTGACTATTTATAACATCACGCAGAGCCAACAGTAGACTGCATTCAGAGCAGTCTTTCCCATACATTAATCTCATTATTTAAAACCTTCCCGTGTTTTATATTAACAACCACGACTGGAGCTGCATGCATGACAAAGATGAACACTCATCGCACACAGAGCACCATTCTTTGTTCAGTCAAAGATCATATTAAGTGACCGTTACATTCTATCTTCAGTCTTTTAAAGTGTTTGGATGATAATGTTTAATCCAATTTAGCTGCCATTTAGTGTCAAAATTATCTGAACTTCATTTACGTTTTCTGTTCAACTTTAATGGAAAAGTGAAAATGGAGGCAGCTGAAGGGCAAACGTCAGCAGTCAGGAAGGAGACAAAGGAACCAAAGAAACAGAGAAAGGAAGACTAATTAAGAGAAGTTATCAGCCAGGGCTGCAAACAGAAAAAGAGATCACATCTGATTTCTGTCCGTAGTGGCGCTGAACGCCAGGTCAAACTCTCACCCTCTTCAGTTTTGGACATTTGCCTGACCAAAAAAAATTTAAAATGTAAAAACAAATCCAATAATGATGATAACATAATTCAGTTGATTGTGTGATGGTTAGTTGTTCTTTGGGCAGCTTGCTAATGGGGATGCATTTGCACTCTGAATAGTGCAGCAGTACAAACACAAAATGAGAACTTCCCCGCAGGAAATGCTCCCACCTGGGCCCCCCCAAAGCCCCGCCCAGCTAGCTGGAGATAACATTGAAGTCACCAAAGATTAACGAAGGCTCTCCTCTGTGTACAGCACCACCAGAGACTCAGTTCTGTCTAGAAATGCCAAAACAGGATGAGAGAATCACGAAGCCTGCTTCTTTATTGTCCAACAGCGGTTATCAGTTTCAGGGTTTGACAGGAATTTGGCAGCAGGCCTCTCCGTGGAGTTTTCTCTGCTGGTTTTCCCCACGATGTACCTGGCTAACTTCCATCCACGTTCAACTTTAACCTTCTGAAGGCATCTTTGTTCCTGCATGTAGGAGTCTGGGACATGACTTCGCTGTCGACCTTCTGTTTCTGCAAAATAAAAACTGGGCTTCAGCTAGAGCAGAGCTCTGGTACAGACGGCTGTGTTAGGAGGGAATTTGGCTCACACTTTGAAATTTCCTCTGCTGTGATAAAAGGCTGGGATGAAAGTTCAAATACAAAACAAGTTAATGCTGAGGTGGAGAAACTTCAGCATTTTTTTAATTATAACCTTTATCAACTAAGGTTTATCCAGATGTTTTAATAATGACAGAATTATTCATCCCACATGTAAACTGATGTAAATGGTGACAATAGAAATGTAGAATTAAAGGGACCGCCCTACTTCAAGCTGCTTATTCACAAACTGTATATAAAAGATGGATGGGTCAGGTTACGTGAAGACCAAGGACTCCAAATGCAGATTCTTCCCAAATGAGTAACAAAAGAAAGTAAACCTTTATTGATGGTAAAACAAAACACAGAAACACTCGAGCTATAGCCTGAACACAGGAAACAGGATGATGTGACAAAGAGCCGAGGCAAACTGAGGGAATAAATAAACAAAGGCAAAGGGCAGACGGCTGGGAATACACACACCTGAACTAAATCTAATAATGAGACATAGGAAGGCACTTGGACTCATGACCAACAAAACAACACAAGAACTAAACATGGGGACATCACTGACAGACATGAAGCTATACACGGGGAACACCGGGGAGGGGGGATAACGTGAAAGAAGGAATATTATAAAACTAATAGTAACGTAACAGATGCATCAAGCAGAAAACACCAAAAGCAATCTAAGAAACAAACTGAAGACAATAAATAGTCAATACAACTGAAGATGCTCAACAAAGTGGCTAACAAGAATAAACAATAGGGACCAATACTAAATAATGAGAAGAACTCAAAGTACATAATAGACAATCCTTCTCAAAACCCCCCAAAATAATGAACTGGCAGCAAACTCAAAACTCTGGCATGATGTCGCCCACTCTGTATCTTAAAGCCTAAAATGACCATTTCTGGATGAGGGGGTTGATGTGTTCAATTATAAGCTCATGATGTGAATTCAATTCAATTCAATTTTATTTATACAGCACCAAATCACAACAACAGTCACCTCAAGGCGCTTTATATTGTACAGTAGACCCTACAATAATACATACAGAGAAAAACCAACAATCATATGACCCCCTATGTGCAAGCACTTTGGCGACAGTGGGAAGGAAAAACTCCCTTTTAACAGGAAGAAACCTCCAGCAGAACCAGGCTCAGGGAGGGGCGGGGCCATCTGCAGCGACTGGTTGGGGTGAGAGAAGGAAGACAGGATAAAGACATGCTGTGGAAGAGAGACAGAGATTAATAACAGGTATGATTCAATGCAGAGAGGTCTATTAACACATAGTGAGTGAGAAAGGTGACTGGAAAGGAAAAACGCAATGCATCATGGGAATCCCCGGCAGCCTACGTCTCCAGCGACACCTAAAGTAATAATGAACAACTTTATTAAATGACCAGCGTGTTCCAGTTTGTGGCCTTCATCAGGGTCATTGTAAAATGTCAACAGTTTGTGTTTAAATAAAAAACAGGAAACAGAAAAAATCCAAGTGGACCAATCACACCTGCAGCATGGCCATCAACAGTCTGTTAATAATATTAACCACACAAAAAAGGTATTTGTCAGATAACTCAATTACTTTCTTGGGAGCACGTTGGCTTCATTTTCCATTTTCTACCCATAGAAGTGTCCACTGATTTGTTGCATGGGACATAACCAACATTGTGTGGTTCATGTTTTAAATCTTGATTTTTTTATTTTTTATTTTGTCTGCTATCTAACCCCAACGAAAACAGAAAAGGAGAATAATAGAGAATAATAAAGCAAAAAAAAGAATTAACAAAGAAGAAGTTGGAGATCCACTTGTTTCAGGAAAAAATGAATTGTAGCCTCTCAGGGGATATTTTCATTTCACACATTTCATTGACACATAGGTAGTCACATGTGTGGGAGTTGAACCTGAAGCCCACATGTCAAACTGATTGGCTGACTTCTGTTTCTGTAATACATCTGTCACTTTAAACACGAGCCGAGTGACTTTCAGATAATCTGAGTCACCTTCAGAGTTAACATCCAAAGCGTCTTCCGAATGCTTTCTAAACTAAATATTTCATTCAAGGTCTCATTATGGTTTTCACGATTGTATTTAACTTTGGGCTCAAAGCTTCCTCTGATGAATTTCTCTCTGTGGAGGAGAAGCCAAAGGCTGGCACAATGAGTCCATCCATTTCTTCTGGAGAATTTTTCTCTTTTTTGGCTTCCCCCACCTCTGCTGCTGTTAATTCCCGAGATCTGTCCTTTTCTCTGACATTTGCACAAATGCTAAAGGGCCCAGGCTGTTTGCCTTCCTCCATGATGGAAGACGAGGAGTCTGGCTCAGTGGCAGCCACAGAGAGCTCGATATATGAATTCAGCCAGGTTTCCTTCCACATACGCGAGGCCCGGGGATGAAATCCATCTCTCTGTGATGAGACAATGATTTGCTGAGCTCCATTGTGGCTGCAGAGAGGCAGCAGAGGAGCGAATTTGCATGTAAATGCACGAGGAAATGATTCTGCAGTAACAGCGAGGCAACGTGCCCCTTCTTTACCTGCTGTGTTTGCTCTGGTGTCACAAAACAGCGTCGCACAACACAGACTCTGCTGTAGAGTAAAACCCATCTACATCTGAGATATCGGTTCTAACTCAAGTGATGCTCATGTGCAATGACCACAGCAAAGGAAGGGGGTGATCACTATTGCTTTGTGAAAGCTATTTTTAAAGCGACTGTAATTTAATTAAGATAAAAGTTGGAAAAAAGATTTTCAGCCTGGGTTTGGGTGTTCCAGCTGAGCGCTGTGTGATTCACAAAACTTGCTTCGCAACTGGTCTTGAAATGAACTGCACGGTATACTGCATAATTGACCCACCACCAACCACTTCAACATTGTGCATTTCCACTGTGAATACTGTACTTAATGGAACTCTGGAAGCAGTGGGGATTACAGTGACTACCCATGACAGATTCATTTTACTACACAAAATCCTAAAAAACTACCCACAGGAGGAATAAAACCTCACAAAATGGAATAAGTTCCCCACAAATGACCAAAATCATGCATATTTAGTTAAGGGACTTTTATTATATATTGGATTTAAACATAATAGAAGATGAGCAAAGAGTTGTCCATTTGAGGTAAATAGATAAATATTTCAAGTAGACCAAAGTATACAGAATAGACTGTAGCAGTGAATAGGGAGACTACAGAATGGAGCAATCGTCAGCTGTGACATCGAGCTGTATGCCAAGAGTGAACGACACATCGATTCACCAATCCACACCACCAGGATATACGGCAACAACAACATCGTCGTTCGGACTCGAGAAGTGTTGGATGGTAACGAAGAGAGGAAATGTAATCAGAACTGAGGGGATCGAACTACCAGAAGGCAACATTGCAGATGTGGCACTATGTTAAAGACAGGGACATGAAAATAGTAGCCCCCCATTTTATTTTATACTCAAAGACACTTTCATTTATGTAAGGCCACTGCAATGTCAGTTTTACTGTTATATAAGGTCCGCCAGCAGAGGGCGCTCGGTCCTGTTGTACGCATCGGTAGCTGACGCTACACTAGAAGAAGTGTCAGTGGTGAAGAGGCAGCGTATGGCCTGCGCGCCAAAGAGAACTGATTGTCATATTTTTCTGTTTTACAGTTTTCTGTAAAAATAAATATGTTGCACGGGAGATGAGTTAGCCCATCATTTCAGTGGTGTAACACAGACACTGAGGAAGTACCCGGGAATCCCACAGGCAAATCGGAACCATGAAGAGGCCACTAGGAAAGCTGTAACCACCAAGTACTTGCAGAGGGTCGGGCAAGTCCTGAGGAGTCAGCTAACTGGTAAGAACAAGATCCAGGCTATCAACACCTACACCCTGCCTGTGATCAGGTACAGAAACATCTGTGCCGATTATGGCCTGGAAGTCCTGAGGTCAAAATGGGAAGGCACCCTAGGGTGGTCGAGAATGACCGAGCCAAGATCAGACGGACAAAATGGTGGTGGCTAACCAACCGGAAATAGTAGTGTCAAACTCCAAACTTCATGTTCAGGTTTCTATAGGGTCTATATCCAAGAAACAAAGGTGACTGTAGCAAACTACCAGCAACCAAAGTATTTGTATGAAGATTTTCAATGCAGCACTTTTACTTTTTTTAAACCAGCTTCACCTAGCAACCACATAGTGATCCCCTTTTAACCACTGGTTACTAGGTAAAATTGTCTGAGTAGTCTCCAAAGCAATGCCCAACAACATCCAGCAAGCACTTGCAACCAGTTGAGGACTGCTGTAGTCTTTTTGGTCACAATCCTCGCTAAAGCACCAAACCAAATGATGTGGGATGTGAAGTATTACCTCGTGGCTGCACTGAACACATAATGCATGCATGCTGTTTGCGGAGCAGATGCTGCAGATACTTTGCACTTTCACTGTAATCAGTGAAAGTGGCTGTACCAGGCACAAGAGCAGCTTTGGAGTGGTGCTTATCAGGTGTGGGAATCCACTCAGCAAACATAAAAACAGACTGATCTTCTGTTTTCTTTTTTTTTCTTTTTTTCAGTTTTGGTGTCTTTTCATTCGTAAACTACCAGTACACAGGAAATGACTCTAATATTGGCATTTATTTTAGCACTATCAGCTGGGAGTTGTTTATTTTACACAGTCTACAGTCGCTAGTTTAGTTAGCCATGCTGCCATCTCTCTGAAAAACAAAGTTTCACAGTTTTCACAGGGTCCAAAAGCAGAAGGCAAAACAACTCCTAAAAGAAACCTCACCACCTTGTTAGCTGTGTATAATTTTAGTGGCTACACCTGCAGCATGTATTCCGCACAAAGGTGTGAAGCACATAGCACTGCTCTGTGAATGGTCCACATATGCCACACATTCAGTGTGGCCACAGGGTCAGGGAGTATATTGGGTTTAATGACACACATGCACACACAGTTAGACGCTGCATAGGAGTTCTTCCACTCTCCCCCACATTATATCGAGTCTGCTACAATTTCATACCCTACAGACAGATCAAACCTCCTCTTTTGTCTCCCTCTAGCAGCCATAAATGGTGTGCTCACCTCTGCGAACTGCCGAGAAGGTCACAGTTTCACAGGCCTCTGTGTCAATGTTTAATTGCACCACAATTACACGCATCAAGCCAAGCAGCTCCATCAAGGACTGCTCTGTGATAATCATTGCTTTCAACTAGTCATATACTGGCTCTGTGTGAACTGAAGGGATGCTGCACTATTAACAGTAAAGCAGAGGAAAACAGCAGGGGATGAAAAAATGGTGGCGTTTGAGTGGAGGGTAAAGAAGACAGCAGGAAGAGAAAATCCGTTGACATGTCCCTAAAATGTCTCAGAGCGCCTCAGAGTTGGTAATTACCTGCATTTTCCATATTCACTTCTGTATTAATTCACCTTAATGCCAAAATATTACAGCCTTAATCTTGTGCAAATACCTACCTGTCACGGCAGGCTTGCGTGTGATTATGACAATGAGAAGAGAAGAGAGAGGTGTGAGCAGAGGGAATGGAAGAGGCAGAAACGCAGCTGCCACGTTGATTAAGGAAGCCGAGGCTGAGAGGAGACAGCAGGCCACGGCCAGGCTCAGCACAGGTGTGAATCCTCATGGAGCTCCGTGTGGATTGTGTGGAACAGAACAGTGGAAAAACCCTGAAGTACTGATCTGATGAAGGTGAGATATTTTTATTACAGCCCAGAAGACTTCACTTTCTGAGCTAATGCTAAAAAGCCAAAGACATTGGGTTCTGTGGGCTCTGAGAGGGGTTATTCCAAAGTCAGTGAGGTCTTTTGGTTGATCCTAGCAGTAGGGCAAATGTATAGGGACTGTTTGTGAGACTGGTGTTCAAGCAGAAACTGAAAACCCATCACCCAAATAAGAAACAACGTCACTGCTCCCTCGTTGATGCAATACCATGGATGTTGACTAGGTGATGCATCCAACCCACCAACACAAGTTATCTTTACAAACTCTGACAAAAGCCAGACAACATGCTGTGTGACTGTCAGGAGTAACCACATGATTTTAAACTGAAAAAATAAGATACATTTTCAGCCTTTTCATCTCTTGCTTCTTTCAACATTTAAACTTCAAAATGCTCAAAAACACACTCTCAGAGGTGACGCAAGCCAACATGTCGATTTTGTGCTTCAAGTTTAGTTTTGGTGAACACTGGTGTTGGTTAAAAACATGAATTCCCTGCATAAATGGTTAAAACAGTGACATTGTCTAAGCAAAGGAGAGGCGACTCTCAAAGGTAGAGGGGACGGGATAGCTCAGTAGGTAGAGTGGTGGCCCCATGATCGGAAGGTCGGGGGTTCAATTCCCCTGAACAGCTACCCTGAGGTACCCCTGAGCAAGGTACCGTCCCTACTGGGCACCCGGGGAGCCTTTGGGCACCCCGGGTGCCCAAAGGCCCATTCACTGCTTCACTCAGTGAATGGGTTAAATGCAGAGAGGAATTTCCCCACGGGGATCAATAAAGTACACTTTCTTTCTTTCTCACTGCATGAAAATAAAAGATAATGTTCATGAATTACCAGTGTGTGCTTGTGCATCTGAAACACACTCTGGATCTCCTCCAACTTTTTATTTTTATTTTGGTGAAGTAGGTTTATGCTTGTGGGACAGTCAGCATCATTGTGTTGGTGTGGTCTCCTCTACACCAGTGGCACTATGGCAGTTACCACAGTTCCAGTCATTGGTGCTCAATGTTCTCCTTTAGTTTCACTTTTTGGGGACAAACTCCGACAGTGTGCGTCTTTCGCCAAACTCTTTCCCCCCCTTCCCTAGGCTTAAAAACTCGACTCTTGAAGTAATCAGTAATCTGGTTTGGTCCCTGGGTTGTACATTCAGCTCTATGTTGATGTTTGCTCTCCTCTGTGGTTAATTCAAGATGTGCAAATACAGCTGTCACTGTAACAAACTAATCTAAAATGAATGCATGAAAAGATAACCTGCCTTTTTAAAATGGGAATAGTCCCAGAACGTAATGACTTTATGACTGCATCTTTTTTACCTACAAGTCACAACATTAAAACCCAAAGATTGTATAGGGATAGCTCAGTAGGTAGAGTGGTGGCCCCATGATCGGAAGGTCGGGGGTTTGATTCCCCTGAACAGCTACCCTGAGGTACCCCTGATCAAGGTACTGTCCCTACACCCCCCCCGGGCGTCCAATGGCTGCCCACTGCTTAACTGAGTGAATGGGTTAAATGCAGAGAGGAATTTCCCCACGGGGATCAATAAAGTACACATCATTATTTAGTTTGATGGGATGGTGGTAGAAGATCCTTTGTGACTGACGAGTGTATTAGAGAGTAATGAATCATTCAATCCCTAGTGGTCACAAATGGGTCTTTGATCTTTAAGAGTTCAGCTTGCAGATATTTGACATTATCACAGTGAAAGCAGCACCAGGATGTTTAGTTGGGAGCCAGCGTGCACTCGCAGGGCTCTGGCTCTCAAACATCTAAATAAAATGTTATCATTTTAACATTTTCCACCTGCTGAAGGACCTGATTTCTGACAACAGTTTGATTATAATACTGTTTTTTGAGGCATTTCTGTTATTTAACTCTCTAAAAGCTGCCAATTCTCTATCCACAGTACAGAGAAAATATATATACACCGGTATATAAAAGTAAAACAAGCACAGCAGTGCTCTAACAGTAGTCCTACTAAATTCAGGCCATCAGAGAGCTGACAGGGATAAGTGAAATCACAGCAGGTGGAAAGCTGCGATCACGCCTGTGTGCCCGTCTTTCAGGTGCCGGATCGATCTGATTGATGAGCCGGGATGATCGTTTGCCTGCTGCGTGATGGGGCCAAACCAGCGGTCTGATTAACCAGCAGAATGGAGGACAGCCAATCCGGGCACTCCCCTCCAGCAGCAGTTAAAGGCCTCTTATAGATTTTCCTGGAGCGTCTTTACTCTTCAATCACAGAGCTACTTCATCAAGAAGCATCAATCAGCATCCAGCAGAGCGGCCAGTAATTACAGGGGGCCACTTCCAGGCGCTGATTTCTCCCCGAGCCAGCGTCATCGTCTGTGCTTCAAGTCGCCAAACCCTCGCCAGTGACCATTCGATCCCCTTAGAGCTGGCCTAGCCTCAAATAGATGGCACACTTCAGCCAGTCTCATGAGCCAGGTGGATTTTTTTTTTTAATTCAGGTTTTTCTTAGCAGGGTGGAATGAAATCAGGCTCCTGAGAGAAAAAAAAAAGCCTGATGGATGCCACTGATGGCTAGAAAGAATTCAAACTGCAAGTCAGAGGTCAGTCAAACTCATCTGCTTGAGAGCCTCAGAAGGCTGTGTTCACACCACACACATTATCGTGGTCATAATCCACAAATCCCTAACTTTAAAGAGTAATTCCAGTCTATTCAGCTTAGGTCTTTCTCATGTTTAACATTATTCTCACCAAGTTAATATTTGACATCTTGGAACGCAGTGGCGTTACTAAAGAGAGGTATCTAGCAGTCAGACTATCAGGCAGGTTTAAAATGAACAGGCAGTTTAGGCAGATTATCTAAAGCACTATATTTGGATGTCAAATTGAAAGGGAGTGCAGCTAAAATGGCTGTAAGAATCTGTCAGGTTTAAAGCAGGCGGTCAGTAAATTCCAGCCGCATGCAGAAAGGACAACACATCAGATACCAGACACCACATACCAGGATGCATGTGTGGAAGACAAATGATTAATACCACATTTTAAAATGTTTAATTTATAAGTGCTTTAAAAGTTGATTAAATCAGCAAACATCAGTAAAAGGCATTTAACAAATGAATATTAATGTAAAGTAAGTGAAGTTTATTTATAAAGTGCCAAACAATCAAGTTCAGAAAAGCTCTGAATAATGACAATAAAATAATAATATGATGGAAAATACATAAATACAGTTAAAAGCAATACAGCACAAAAAGGATTTAAGGAAAGAAGACAATGAAAATAGTTACTGGTAATATAAATAAACAAAGCTTCATTAAATAAAAGTTTAAAATCAACTTTTAAACAAGTCGACAGAGTCAGCTAAATGAGGCTGGACTGGCAGACTGGCTGTGTGTTTGATAAGAAGCCCACATAAATAATCTGGAGCTTGTCCAATGAACCTCGTGGAACGCCACGCGACCGGTTAGAGAGGGAGAGAACTTGTTTACCCCCAACAGATAAAGTCATGTGAGGTAAATATGATGAAAACCAGTCTTAAGCCTATTAACTAACATCCTATGGTCAGTATCAAAGGCTGCACTGAGATCAAGTAACAAAAATATTGCAGGCAGCATGTTCTGTAATCTCTTCATTGGACCTTTAGCTGATATTTAAATGAAACTGTTTAGTAAGCATCACTTTTTGTCATGGCTTGCTCAGCAAGCCGCGTTGGGGTGTGGAAGAAGGACCCAAAGTGCTGGCACTGTCGTGGTGTGAGTGAGCTTTATTGTGGAGAGGGACATACAACAAAAGGCGAGGGTGGCAAGAACAGAACTGAGAAAGAACCTAAACTGGGAAAAACTAAGAACTAAACAACAAACCTGAACACAAGGAGACAGCGAGTGGAGGGACGAACAGGGAGGTAACACAGACAGACCAGTAACACACACAGGAAAACACGCGGCTTAAATACACACAGGGCAATCAGGGAATGGGAGACAAGAGGGAGACACAGCTGGGAGAAATCAGAGCTGATGAGACAGAGGGAAGCGCAACAGAATACAACAACCTGAGACACTGACCTTCAAAGTAAAACAGGAAACTCAACACATATGCACAGACACAGACTAAGAGATGCAGGCTTTACACAGAAGGAACACACCAGCAGGAAAAGATAAGATACAGAACTGAAACCCAAAGACCCCTCATGAAATCACAGATAAATAATACAAAACAGAAAAAACACTGGGTCACCGACCCAGGACCATGACACTTTTGCCTAAATGAGGGGGTTTTCCTTCCCACTGTTGCCAAAGTGCTTGCTCTGAGGGGATCATATTATTGTTGGGTTTTTCATTGTAGGGTCTACCTTACAATATAAAGCACCTTGAGGGAACTGTTGTTGTGATTTGGCGCTGTATAAATAAAATTTAATTGAATCGTGCTGAATTTTATTTTAGTGGGACTGTGAACTTCGCCTGCTTTCTCTGAAGGGTAACAAACTAGATAAGTGAACCGTCATGTTTCATGTTAGTGGACAGCTTAGTACAGTACAGTACTTCCACCTCTTACAGACATGAAGTGAAGCCCACGAGACCTTACAAAAATCTCCTTGTCTGCCTAAACATCTAACACTTTATTGTTTGCACCCTGCTACCACTAATACCACTACTACAACCATTAAGGCAGATAATGGAGCTGGCCGAGCAGCAGGAAACATCTGCACAGTTTCTCTTAATGCACTCTTTCTTCACTGCAAGCGAGCTAGCTGGAGATACCATTGATTCATCATGTGACCAGAAGTTTTTAATTCGCCTCTCTTGCCAAAACTGTTCTCAGTTATCAGTCCATTCTGACAGGACAAATGTGGTCCAGAGGTCCAGCTGAAGGACTCTGATTAGAAAAGCAGAAGATTAACAGACAGCTGTAGCTGCAACTTTAGCAAGGTTTCTAGCAACTTCAAAAACTTTTTTCTTTATTTTGATATGTCTGTTATCACTAACTAAGGTGATATAAATGTCCAACTGGACTGTAAATATGACTGGGGCTGTCTATATTTTTATTTTTTTCAGCAGTTTGTTTTTGTTCCAAAATTTTACTTACCTGAGAGAGTGTGTTATCTGTCTAGTTGTCACATATTTTTATGTCTTGTATCTTGACCATGTCTTATGTTCTGGGGTGCACAAAGGGAAAATGAATAGAAATGTCAGCTGCAGCTCTGCCTCAGTCACTGATGTATTCTCCCACTGATCAATAAATGACTCATTACTCTAAAAATGGAGCGGGAGGGGCAGAGAGCGAGAGAGTGAGCTGTGGTGTAGTGTTGTAATGGGGTCATGCTTGTCTCTTGAGAGGTCATCAGTGCTCTCTGTGTGTGTATATATGTAAATATGTGTATCTGCTGAGTCAGCAGGTCATGTGACAGCAAAGCCCAATCGCAGAGCAAATGTTGTTTCCCAGGCTGATTTGGACCTTAAAGAACGCAACAGAGGAAATTCATTTTAAAAAAACATCAAAGAAAAGTATAAAGGAGCCAAGAAGCTCCTAAGTGACAGAAATTCTGGGTAATGAGTGTGTGGTACATTTCAGTTCAATTCAATTCAATCAGCTCCACCCTACAATAATACATATAGAGAAAAACCCAACAATCATATGACCCCCTATGAGCAAGCACTTTGGCAACAGTGGGAAGGAAAAACTCCCTTTTAACAGGAAGAAACCTCCGGCAGAACCAGGCTCAGGGAGGGGCGGGGCCATCTGCTGCGACTGGTTGGGGTGAGAGAAGGAAGACAGGATAAAAGACATGCTGTGGAAGAGAGACAGAGATTAATAACAGGTATGATTCAGCCGCCAGCAGTGACACATCGTGCAACAGAACAAAGTGTCCAGATGGAGGAACTGCTGTCTGATGGATGTTTGCTGGGCGGTTGGAAATATCACCAACAGGTGGAGCTTGGTGGATTATTTTTCCCACCTGCTTAATGATCAGCACGCTGCATGACAGAGATCCTACAGATGTGGGCTGATGGCAGCGCTCTGTGACAGTTTACACCTGCATTGAGTTGTTTTACTGATACAGAGAGCATTCTAATACCCGGGGTAAATGTGGGTCGAAGAATCAGGAGGCCTGTAGTTGCAGAATGTGAAAAATCTTTGTTTGCCATCAACAACTGCAGCGCCTCTTTAGATTGATATATGACTTAGATGGATTAAAATCCAGCAGAAAGTCTTTGTCATCTCATTATGAAAAACAAAATTCAAAGTGTATTAAAACACAGAAACTTCATTTATTTAGAATATAAATATAAAACGTTGCTGGAAGTCTGGATAGCATTACCATTGCTTCTCCTTGCATCTCCATAATACGTTTCAGTTCCAAGACTTGACTGTCTGCACCATCAGACTTTAGTCAGAAGATGTTTTAGACAGTTAGCGATGCACCAGTTCAATCCTTGGATTGGATATCAGTCTGATCCTGACTCAAAAAGCTGATCGTGTATCGGTGACAGGCTGATGTAATGAATTCAGTTTCATGTTGACAACACCATTCATCACAGTGGAAGCCAAGATGATGCGGTGTTCCCCGTCAGCTTTTCTCACTCTCGTTAGGTTTGGTGTAACACTTGTTATAAAGCGAACACTTGTTTTCTTGCAGGCACACAATACAAGAAGCTATCGTCGATTCAAATGATATTTAAGAGACTGACGGCGGGGCAAGAAGAAAGTAGTGCAACTGTATCAGACGGCAGTTTGCAGTGAAGACTCGTATTGAACTAATTATCTGAAAAACATAAATACATTTGTTTTCTCTTCATCTCAAAAGGTACTGATCATTTTTTAGGAAATACATATTCTATTGTTTTCTTATTTTTTCACAGGTCCATTTGCAAAATTAAAAAAGCAATGTTTAAGCAAAACGATGTTTATGCCTTAGGATTCCCAAGAACGATTCCCAGTCTTTTCCTGTGCACTGGTATAAGTGGATCAGTTCCCTAGCTCTGTCCAAAGCTGGACCAGGTGCTCTTAAAAGAAGGTGGTTTTAGTCCTAACCAGTCAGCTCCAGTCTCATGTTTGTGAGGACTAGATGTCTTTGTAATATATGGCTATATTTATGGTTGGCTCCAGGTGAGTGTTGCATTCAGCAGTAAGTGGCCTGGCACAGCTGACGGACAAACGTACCAAGTAGTTTTTTTAGGTCCAGTTTTCTGGAAGTGTGCTTCAGACCTGTGCTGCATTCTGATGGAAACCTACTTTGCACAGCACAGGTGTTTGAGGAATTTATAACCATTTCATTTCCACATGTTGGCATAAAACCTCATGTACACACACACACAGACTCAGAGCGAGTCAGATGGTGACAGTAATGAGGGCCTTGGGCTGCAGTGCAGGTGATGTGGCGTCACAGAAAACACGCATCGGATTAGATTCACCCCAACAGAGTCTCCTTCCACTTCAACCAGCCACTTATTCCTGTTTCATAAGACGAGGAAAGAGGATGACACTTCAGAGAGCATTCATCCCCCTTCTCTCTTTCTTTCATGCACAAAGAAATCGAGAGGGGAGAGGAGGAGGAGGAGGAGAGATCTCCGTCTTCTAACTTATTCTGATGGCGTATCTTCTCCCCATCAGTCACGCATGGCTGCTAATCCTCTGCTATGCTTCTACAGAAAAGGAAAGAGAGGGAGGAGGGGGTCAGAAAGATGTGACAGAGTATATTTGCATTCAGGAGGAAAGTTATAGAACGAGGGATGAATCCTCGATGGGAGAAGCCATTATCAGCTCGCAGGTTATTCGGATGGTGAGAAAAAGAGCGAGCGAAAAAGAGGCGAGAGAGAAACGTACCTGCTGCTCTCAGGTTGCGTTAAGCTCAAAAGGTGAACAGTCATCTCGGCCCATTAGAGAAGTGAGAGCGACGCCTTTTTATTCTTTAAGATGACAGACCGAGTCGCGAGCTGCGCTCAGATCAGAGTCTGTCAGGAGGCGATGGTGACAACGATCAGCAAAAGCGGCGGTAACGGCGGGATTTAAAGAGCAGGTCAGGCCACTTTAAAATTCCAGCCTCAGAGCACGAGCTGCCAGTTGTCTGACAGTCTGATTGTCTTAAGAATAATCACTTCCAGATCTGCTGCTTAATGGCATTGTCTGCTCCGACATCGCCACCTTAAAGCCTGGTGTGCACTTAGTTCACATTCCGATTTCTTTTTTAAAAGAAGAGTTATTCTTACAAGTACTTGCACCAAAAGAAGGGAAAAAGAGTCGAGAGAAATGTAAACCCGTCAAAGACTACAGCAAGTTCAGAACATGAAACGAGCGAGGATCTGAAAAATGAGTAACAGATTATTAATTATGTATAATTAGTGACTGTTTGTAGCTACAGTCAAGCAATACACGCTCCATTTTACAAGATTAACAAGGCACAAAAAAATCCTTAGGATAAATAAACCGTATTCACAGTCAGTTTCATTACGTTTGAAAAGATTGTCTTAGCAACCGGCATAGTAACCCTTTATCTGAATTAAAGTCACTGCTTAAATCAGTGTCATTGCAGCTGAATACTTAATATCTAAGCACTTTCATTATCTGCATTTAATTACCCCAAAAACTAGACACAGCATCACTGCGAGATCAATAAAAGCACTCAAAGTTCTGAAATCTGGAGCAGAAACTGGATCTTTGGCAGATATGATCAGTTTGTTTACAGCAGTACACAAGACTCTAAAAGATGGATGTCGCCCACCAGATTTGGATTCTGATTTGGTGGTTTTAATGGATTTTACTGTTCTGGAGCTACAAGTGACGTTTACATTATCAGCTAATTCTAGCCAGCCAGGTTAGCAGACGGCAGGTTAGCATCTACAGACACACGTATAAGCTAATCAGTGCAGAGTAACAGACAAAATGCTCAACTTTCACTCAGCAAAAAAGTAGCACAGCCTTCTTGAATAGTACTTTTGGGCCTGTTGGGCCATTTTAATGCATTAAATGCAATTAGCTAACCGTTCCTAGCAGGAAGCTGTTTGTGTGGAGAGGAGTGTAGCAGGTCGGGCTTTATATTTGCAACTGATCTGCAATCATGTTGTTTTCCTTTTCAGTGGCGTCGTTTTAGCTGGAAGGAATCAGGTCTGGTCTGGTGATTTTAACCTCACTTTGATCACAAACTGTTTCTTACCCGAGCTTTAGATTTCTAAATAAAGTAGTCCTCTTTAGCTCAATAAAAGCGTTTCTCCAGAGACACCATCTTCGCCAAGTTACGCCCACCTCTAAGCAATTATATTCCTGTCTTAATATCTCGTTTGACTCTGAAACATTTTGGGGTTTTGTGATATGTTTAAAACAGTGATTCAGTTCTGTTTCCAAGAACCTTTTTACCACTAACAGTTAGAACACACCATGTAACTAAATTCCCCTGATTAAACTAAAAAAGGAAAGTAGCTTTGTGTGACTATGTGTGGCTGCAGGTGTGTAAAGTGTGTGCCGCATATCTAGAAACCAGACTGAAGGGACACTGTGTTCTCTACTGGATGTGGGCCTGTGTCGATGGCAATATTTTAACCTGAGATTGTCGTCATCAGGAAGCCATTCCCACAAATTGAAATAATAAATGCTGAATGAACTCCGGGTTATTGGAACCTCCCCGCGTTTATTTAAGCCAAGAAATGGAACGAGGCTTGTTTTCAGGGTGCAGGACGCCAACTAAAGCCTGTCCTGTCTCCCGTGTGACAGTGGGGAAAAATGGATGTCAGTACAGGTCATGAATTCATAGATGATGAAATTGCCAATAATTGCTTCAGCGTGAGCTGAAGCAGACATTTTCTTCTCCATCATCAGCTCAGATACGACGTTCCTCTCCCTTTTTCCTCTCAAATGAAAACTGCCACAGATTGTTTCCTAACGAGACCGGGCGAGCGAGACAAGACATCTGTGTCCGTCTGATGGTCTCCTCTGTCAGTTGCCACGGCAACCGCGATAAGCCCCACTTCCTCTTGACCACCGAGCCGCTTAGGAGCACCTCCATCATTATCCCAAGGTGTTTTTCAATGAGGAGGCTATTGTGAAGGTACGCTGGCTGACTGTCTCCCTCCACTTATTTTCTTGCATGTATACAATGTGTAGGGGCCATACAGAGAACCCATTAGAATGAATGGAACTGAATGCGGTCGACACAGACGCTCTGAATATCAAGTAGTTTCGCCATTTCACTGCTATCCAGGTGTAAATATATCGGCGGTAACTCATGGTATCAAATAATCAGTCTCTGCTCTGAATCCATGCTTTACCTGATCTCACGAAAATAAGGCACATTAACAGTTGAGCGTGGGGCTGGACATGCAAATTATGAATATGCAGTGATTGAACTAAACTAAACTGACATAAATACATCCAGAAGATGTACCAGATGAACCTACCGGAGTAACTCATGTCCAGGGCCTTCCCCAGCCTTTTTGAGTGTTGTGTGCAAAACATGAAACTTTTACACAACTTGGACAGAGGTTAGACTTTCCAAGTGACAGTTGTCTATGTGTTTTTGCTCAGGGCTCAATGTATGGGAAACATATTGGATCCATACACTACCAAATGAAAGACCAGAAAGGTTCAAATGAGATGCTCAACCAACCCGATATCACACCAAAGCATTTAACAGACATTTATGCAGAAGTTGCATTACCAGCAGGGGGAGATAATATAATATAAAGACAAGAAGTTGTTAAGAACAAAAAACGTATGAAGTACATGTCCTTAAAGGTCAGAGATGATTAAGCTAGGCGGCTAATATTTTTGTACATGTAAATGTGTTAACAATGTCTGATTAAACGCCTTCCCCGTGATTATTTTCATGTTGGCTTGAAATAAAATACCTCCCTCTGCTGTTACAGATGACATCATGGCTCTTTCATGTTGCAATAAATACCACCACATTGGATGGTATTCAATTGTAATAAAAAATGACTGAAACCGAGTAGAGCCGAGTCAAGCCAAGAGGGTACTAGTGGAAAAGAAGCTTTTGATTCCCATCAATTTAAAGCAAACTGGGTATCAGAGTGTGTTTTCGGCAAACACCAGAGGGCAGGAAGTCAGGACAGCATTGCATTGCAGCGAGTGTGTTGTTGCTGTGTTTCACCAGTAACATACGGAGACAGAACAAAACGTGAAACAACAGAATTCAACCAAAGCATGCTCGGTTATGAACTGACTTTTATTTTCCCCATTTGTGAAGTTTGTACTTTTATATCTCTATAAAAGTACCTCATTACCCACAGTGAACAGTATTTTTTATACATGTCTTTATACCTTACACTGTTTCATATAAATGATTTTTATATCTGTGAACTGCACATC
Organism: Oreochromis aureus; assembly: GCF_013358895.1. Classification (NCBI taxonomy): domain Eukaryota; kingdom Metazoa; phylum Chordata; class Actinopteri; order Cichliformes; family Cichlidae; genus Oreochromis; species Oreochromis aureus. Next base: position 28,311,172 of record NC_052943.1, on the reverse strand, counting down.
GGCATTTCCAGTTAATAACTGTTACTTTTTACTTTAAGTGTGCATAGCTGACCATTGACTTTTCTATGTTGTTTATATTAGATATGAAATATGATTCATTATAACACAAGAAAATAATCATCAACATGAAATCATTCTAATTCGCCAAAGCCACCAGTCTTCAATACGATGTGAACACCCAAAGCTTCAGAAATGCACTGCAGAGGAAAGCGAGGGGTCGAGCACTTTGCTACAAGCTTTTTATATTCACAGCGATCACAGTGCTGTAATGGATAGAGTCTAGGCGATGCACTTAGATCATGTGGATGTAAACCATGTCTGTAGACTTTGCAGACAATATGCAGACAACATGTTAACATTTTAAAACTTTGTGAAGTTGTGTGCTGTAGAAACCCACTCTAAAAATACATTTTAAAAAACGAAGTATTCAGAGTCATTTAGTTATTGCTGCGTCTCCATGTGATCAAAGCCATGCAGCTCTCATCACGTAACTCGTAAATTCAACGTCACTGTTGCCTTAGTGCCCATATAGATTTAGAAAGTTTACTTAACATATAGAGAGACACGCTGACAAACATTTTCATACTTTGCTTAGACAATTAAAAGTGATCGTCTTTCTCTTTACTCAATTAAGCTAATCTGAGTTTATAATTAAAAGAGCGTTATGATATGTATTAGTGCATGTTCATGTTTAAGAGTAAATACAGATAAATTAATCAACATGTAGAATCTAATTTTCCTGCTGCTTCATTCTGACATTTTCTTTCATAATAGTGTAAAAATTCACCACATGTGTCATTTGATACGAGAACGGTGGGCAGTCAGACACCCGGAGGAAGATGGCTGTGGCAGAAACACCTCACAGGCCTGGCTGCAGAATCCATAAGTGCATTTTAAATGTGACTCACATTCACTGTTAGATTTTTGTGGATTCTGAGAATCTCAGTTCATATGAAGCTTAAAGTCTGAGCTGTAGTTTAACAAACATGCATCATTTTAGTATTTTAACCTTTTGTTGGCTGACTCTTCTCCCTTATCTCTGCTTTTCCTGCTGTTGGACTTTGTTTAAAATGCCAACAGCAAATATGCCATTATGGTTTATTACTAATCTGTTATTCATCTGAATAATCTTTTCATATTTCCGTATCTTGCACATAATTAAATACTCTATAATGCTTTGTTATTGATGAATGTCTTACGCATGTCAACACTACTTAAGGATTTCTAACCCTAAACTCACCTGACATTTTCTTATTCTTTGAGCTTTACTGTTCCTTCCCCACAGGGTTCTTCTGCTGTTTATTTGATTTCCATATTTACAGGTGAAAAAAGGCCCAAAGCGAAAGTTTGGGCACCCTGAGTGGCGGTATTATTAACACCTCCTTTGTAGGTATCGCAGCTTGTAAACACTTAGGTTTTGTCTGGGGGATTTTTGTCCTTTTCTTGCTTCAAAAGGCTTCCAGGTCTGTTAGAGAGCCCATAAGTGCCACGTAAACAGCATAAACAGATGCTAATAAGAGTTTTGCTGGCTGTCAGTTAGGTGTTTAATGCCTGACATTTCAGAGAGTACGAGGTTGGACAGATAAACTCAGCCACAGTGGTATTATGGATTGGTTTTGGACTCTTGAACCCACATATTGTCCTTCAGTCCTTTTTTGTTTTGATTAAGAAGTGATCATATGTAGATGATAGGGTCTAGTGATAAGTTAGCTACTCAACATCAGTATGCTGTAATTATAAACTGTATGCCTGAAAGGCACAGGCGTGTTTTTTGACTTCTCAAGTGCCTTCAACACCATCGGACCAGTTCTGCTGGGTGAAGGAAAGTGAAGCAAGTGCATGCCTCCTTAGTGCCCTGGATAGTTGGTTACCTGACTGGTAGACCACAGTGTGTATGCATGCAGTGCTGTGTTTTGGAAACTGTGGACAGAAACACAGAAGAGGGTGATGAGTAAGAGTACAGGACTGTATACTCGGTCTTCACACCGACAGTAAACTGGATTTTATTAAAAACAAAGAAGCTCTCTGCAAGAAGGCCCAGATTCATCTGCGTTTTCTGAGACAGCTGAGTCTGTGGTGGCCAGTGCCATCCTCCGTGCTACGGTGCGATGAGGGCAGCAGATACTCAAAGACTCACACTGATCCACAAAGCCACATATGGGTTTGGAGCTTGACTGACATATCAGCAATGTCAGAAAGGAAGATGCTGTCCAAGTTACGGTCAATATCGAAACAGACTCATTCTATCATGATGCACCACAGGAAAGCATCCCCACTGGACATCAAACTTTACAAATCTTTTTCCTTCTTATAACACCTGCAGGGCAAAGCAGGTTTATTTTATAGCACATTTTCATGTACAAGACAACTTAAATTGGTTCACATAAAGGACGTTTAAAAAAGACAGTGAGAAACCATCAACAGAATACATACAATGAGTTGCACATGACACAAACAGATGTCAATGGCAAATACATCATCATCACCACCACCATCATCACGGTCAGCGTACATATGCAACAAAATACACTCAAAGGGAGAAAGAAAATCTCTCCGTCTTAATTAAAAGTGGTAACGAATAAAAAAGGTTGAAGACCCAATTTGAAAGATCTGAGATTTGGAGCAGGTTTTCTGGTAGTTTGTTCCAGATATTTGGAGCATAAACACTGAATGCTGATTCTCCTTCTTTAGTTTAGAGTGTAAAGCAAACGTGACCCAGATGATCTTAGAAGTCTCTGAGGCTCATATGGCATCAGCAGATCAAATATATATTTCAGACCATTTTGACTTGGACTATTTTTTACTTGTAATATGATATTTATATTCTACATGACATTGTTTTAACTTTGGAATAATTAACTTAAAATGCAAACCTTACACAAAAAGGCCTCTTGTTGTGCGAACCGGTGCTAACCACTGGACCACTGTTCCACTATTTTAATTCTTGTGCATGTGTGTAAGTGTAATATTTTATATATATTTAAATGTTTTATGCATTTTGGATGACTATAGGAAAAGTAATCATATAAATAAATGCATTTTGAGCCCCTTAGTTGAGCCCCATCTTTCTATTTATATTTTAATTGAGTGTCTGTAACAAAATTTCCACCAGGGATTAAAAGATGCTCTTATTCTGAAAATGAAAATCTGTGGTTGCTGAAAATTTAAAGATATACTGGGGAAAAAGCTGAATGTTCTTTTTACTAAGAGTCATTAAATATTATTAACCATCAATAAAGAAAAAAAAAACATTGGCCAAACGCAGCAGTGGGCTTAACAAAGTTAGAAAGATGCTCCGGTAAGTCCCAGATGCCTTACATCCCAGTATTCACATTATTCATTTCATTTCTGTCTGCAGTAATAAGCCCACGGATCATTTAAAGGAAGTTTTCTGAATCATTTCCCTGAATCATTCTGTTTATTCATAACTCCATCTGAGTTTCACATCATCACATTTTAACTAGCAGATCCGTGAGTTATAAATTATCATTTTCTCCCGCAGTTTTACAAGGTTTCATTAATATTTTACTACTAGCATAAAGACCCAAACTTTAATATGATTTTATTTGTATTCATTCCCATCATTATCCTGTTTTTTTCCCCCTTGCTTTTTCTTCTCCGTAATCCGTACACCTCCTCACTGCTGCTGTTAACAAACCAATTTCCCCTCTGGGTTCAATAAAAACACAACTGCCTGAAATAGGAAGAGAGGAAAATGACTTAAATTCTACTGGAGGCTGATAGAAGAAAAAGAAATTTTAATCAGGGTTTACATCTGAAATACAGTTTCAGAAAAACCAGGTCCAATCAGGAACCAAATCATGTTCCAAGTCAAAGATGAAGCTTTAAAGCTGCTGTACAAAAATATATCGTTGTTACATGCACCACATACATGCTCTTTAAGCTTTACACTGTTAGCACCATTTAAAATAACTGAAGTTATGTGAAAAGTGTTTTTTCTTTCTTTTGCCTCCGCAGCATGGTGGCGTGGTGGTTAGCACTATCGCCTCATAGTCTTGAGTTCCACTCCCTTCTGCGTGGGTTCTCTCTGGCTTCCTCCCACAGTCCAAAGACATGCAGTTGGGGTTCGGTTAGCTGCTGATTTTGCATTGCCCATAGGTGTGAATGATTGTCTGTCTCTCTGTGTTAGTCCTGCGACAGGCTGGTGATGTGTCCAGGATGTACCCTGCCTCTCTGGGAAAGGCTTTAGGAACCCGAGATCCCTCCAACATCCAACTCACCTTCATAAATCTCATCATTCCAAGTTTAAGGGTTGAGATATCAGTTTTCTCAGTAACTCAGTCCAACAGCAGTCATCCCACACTCACTTCCATTTATTCCTGTGCCAAATTTATATAAGGTTTCCCCTTCTTAACTCTTCTTTTAACCCTTTAAGACCAGTCGGAGCGGGCATGCTCCATTTTGCTTAACTATTTTTAAATTCCTGTAGAAGTGCAACCGGCTAGCGCAATAATTGTTTTTGCATATGAAACCAGAAGAGTTGTACCTAAATCTTATCCATTCAGCTTGCCCTAGGTCGCGGTTTCCATCCACATATAGCTTTGCAAAAATTGCATAAAAAGCAACAAAAACATAATATTCCAGAAACACGCTTTGCCGATCCAATCAGCTCTTCATAACACTTCCTACGTTTGAAAAGACGTCAGTGCGAACTATTGCATGTCCGCCATTACCTGCCCGAAACCGGAAGTGACGTCATTTTCGCAGAAAATGTGGTTTTTTACATTCGGGGCCTTATGAGCCTACACTGGTGTTTTTAAAAGTCATGTTTAACTCTATGCTTTTCTGTATAGTTTCTGGGATGCTTAGAACTCAAATGCATTGCTGGAAATAGTTTATTTTGATGCACATGCTGTTTTTTTGCAAATTTGCATTGTAATATTTATTTTCGTTTTTCCTGCAGTATATAAAAATTGGTGTATCTCAAAAATAAAACTATGAATAAATTTCCTGATGTTGAAAACTATTTTGTGCAACATTTTTGTATTTACAGTTTTAAGGGATAAACCTCTTAAATTTCTCTAACTAGAAAAACATGTAAAAAAAAACAAAAACGATTTTCAATTTTTTTGTAGTTTATTGCACTTTTTTACAATGTATGTAGTTACTATGCACTTAATGCATACATATTATTAAAATTGTATTGATGTATAGCAACTTGAAATGTTCCCAAAAAAAGCACTACAGCATGTAAAAATATAAAGATAAGCTCTGGCGGACTTGGTTCTATGCTAGGTCTTAAAGGGTTAATGGAGGTTTTATTCTATACTTGGTACCACATTAACCTCTTAGCTGGTTTCTATGCTTGAGGAAACTGTGACCCATGTGTAGAAACAATTGCAAGTGAGACCAAGTATGAATTTACACTAATGTTTCCTGTCTGAGGGCCTCACAGCTTCTCTTCTCATTGTGTAAAATGAAAGTATTCAAGCTGACTTTAGCTCAGCTGAAATGCCAGTATGCTCACTTCACTTTGCAGTAAAGTTCCCATTATGCTTTCTTTTGCACATGCATTGAATCGTTCCCAAATTCTCATAACGTTTCTTTTTTATTTGATGCAAAATATGACTTTTTAACTCCCTGAAGAAAGTTTTAGTTTGCGTGAAATTGGGCTGTCCAACTAAAAGTCTGCACAGAGCTGCAGATTTGGCTGAACAGCATTAGGATGACACAAAGTTGATAAATGCTGGTATTTTCGGGTTGTTTGATTCCTGTAGACAAGAGCTCTTCATTTGTTCATGTCCACTTGTTAATCACAGTCACCGTACTAAAGATTAATACTGTTCATCATTTGCAGGTTGTTTGTTATTTGAGCAGCAGATGAGCTGGTAGACTTGATCGTGTGACCTGCATTAGAAAGGAAGGCATTCATGAACCACCTTGATTTTCCTAACCCTGTAGATAACAGTTCACCTTTCAATTCTGTTCCTGTTATTGGTTATTTGAATTACTTTTATTATGTACTTGTTAATCAATTCAGACGCATTGATTAGTGTGTTTTTATGAACACATGAAAGGTTGACTTCTGACCTACTGTGTAATCCTCACAGGAGATCCATACTTCAGAAATGCTTTTATAGAATTTTATTCATGTGCTCTAGATTAATCTATCCAACGGAATATTAAATATTTCCAATATGCAAAATCTGAAATATGTGCAGCAGCAAATGGAATACAGATTAATGCGGCAGTAATATCTGTTGGGTCTGTTCCCACAAACCCCGCTAATTCTAGAGACTTATTCATCATGAATGAAAACAAGACAGTCAGCGATCGATCGATTACTTGCGCAAGGGAGGCCTCGTCTATGTCCAGCATGGAAGTGACCCCGATGAGGGCCTCCTCTCGCTGGCTTTTATTGACAAACTTCAAACAATAGTTTACAAAACACCTCCCCTCGCAACCCCCTTTGGTTACAAAGACAAGGCACTGTATGTATGTATATGCAGGTGTGTGTGTGTGTGTGTGTGTGTGTGTGTGTGTGTGTGTGTGTGTGTGTGTGTGAGAGACCTCCTGCTGACCAAAGGGTCGTAAACGCAGGAAGCTTACATCAAAGGAAGTAGATCTTCCAGATAGGATGTATCTGCAATAAAACCTCCCCCAACACAAAGTGGTTAGAGGTGCTCAGGATCAAAGGAATGGCTTTGATAATACTGCTTGAACTAAGACTGTACAAATTTAAGAAACACAATGGCAACATTCAACAATTAGACCTAACAATATCAATCAATAAACACATGCAAGAAGCACTTTAAAATTTGCAGTTTTGCCTGTGTAACGCTTGAACGCTCGGCTCTGATTTGACCCATAGATTAATAACGTAACAGCTTTAACGTAATTTAAGAGCAAGTGAGTTGGAACTGAACTTCAAGGGGTTAAAGAGGTGTTTATTTAACCCGAGTCTGTTCCTGTCCCTACAAAGTGTCACCCCCCACACAGAAAGCAAGGAGCAGACAAAATGTGTGTTGCTCTCGAACTCTAATTGGTCCTCAAAGATAAAAAAAACACAGTGTCTCCATCTCGGCGTGTCCTGCCTGACCTCAAGTGCTCTCTTGTTTCCTATTAGTTTTAATTGACTCCATCTCCCTTCATGTGTTGACCTCCAGTCCCCTCCTCTTCCTCCGACAGAGGCTGTCTGCAGATCGCTCTGGTGAGGACTGCCGCGCCATCCATCAGGGGCAAGAGAGCGGCGGCAGGAAGTAATGTCAGGAAGTTGGTAGTTTAGCGAGGTGGATGGAAGGTGACTCGTCAGGCTCGGCAGCTAGTTGCGTCCGGCGGCTGTCAGAATGCCTGACCTCCCCCTGCTCTCAACATGACAGAGAGGACGGCTGAGTGTCAGCTTAACTGCTCAGCCTGTCATGTCTGTCACGCCCGGCGATACAGGAAGTCATGTTTTCTGAGCGTGCTCGGAGCAGTTGAAGCATTATTTTTTTTTTATCCTTTCATCCTGGATTCAACTTTTTTTCCCCTCCCATACGGTGCCACGGTCCTCAGAGCAGCTTGCTGTCACAAGATGAAGCTTCCTGGCAGGTTTCTCCGCCGCTCGTGAAGGTTTTATAGGAAGTAGATGAGTTTGGACAGAAGGAGATGAGCCAAAGGAGGGCGCGTCTTTTTTTCTGAACACTCTAAGCAATCTGTCCGTAAATCTAACACGACCCGTCACACCTACTATCTCCTCTGACTTTGGCTTCATTCGACTCTTCATTTGACTTCTCGTATGCTTGTTGCCCTTTGTCTCTCAGATGTGTGCTGATGACTTGCTCAAGTTTTGCTTTCTGGTTTATGTCCTTGGAACTCTTTTCTACATCCCATATGATAAAGAGGAAGTAATGTAGCCCAGGCTCTATCTCTAATTTAAGGTGGACCGACTTTTTGTCACACAGATCTTTTTTCGGCCAGCGGTAAACATGGCGGAGGTTTCACATGTGGTCGTATCAAAAAGCACATTTCATCCTGCTCTAAACAGAATTTGCATTCTGTATGAGCTCTATGATGTAACTGAGACAGGATGACCATATTAGGGACGTCATGTACAAAGGTCCCAACCAACTGCTGATTAAACAAGCTCAGCATCAATTTGTGAGTTGCCAAATATGTAAATGAACATTTTTCCTTTGATGTTGATAGAAAATTAATCCATTGAGATGAATTTTCCTAAAGACATCTGTTGCTCTAAATGTGCTGTGTTTAAAAAAAATCTCTGAAGGCTTTGGGACCATTTGGTTACTACACATTACAGACAAACGTTTCAGGACTGGAAACTAAATCCAAACACTGAGGATAAAAACCTTTTTATGAACAGAAATTATTGCGCTGATGACTTGTGCATGCATGCCTCATACTCCTGACTCACCACAGTTACAGGTAATAGCTGTAGCATTGTTGGTACAATTCTATGATTTGCATTTCTTCATTTATTTTCATTTGAGACATTTAGACCCAGAATTTGTCTTTTTTCCCCAGCAGCACTTCACACAAGTGTGCCATATATTTTGGCTTTCAGCAATTCAGAACGAGTCCTCTTTCCTTTATTATGCGTAATGGAGTTTTAATGACGCTATTGGTGAGGTTGGAGGAGAGCAGAATTAAGTGCACACCTGAGGTGTATTGAGTGCTGGTTTACATAATGTATACCAAGGAGGCTTTAACTTCTTAATGAAGAAACATCCATTCATACCGGTGGCATTGTAAAACCTCGCATTAGAAAGTCGATTTTCTCCCCTGTTCTGAAACATTAGCCAGAAACTGAAGGAGTTAACATACGGTGAGACATTAATGTTTTCTACCCCTGCAGGGAAAATAGGAGATCTGCGAGAAGGAAAGATTCTTCCACAAATCACAGCTTCATTTCAACTATTCAGCCAAATATCCCTCTTAACAACTCATTTAGAATACCAACTCCTGAAATCCTATTTTCTTGAAACAAAAAAAGCCACCAGGGCTCAGAAAACAGCCACTTCTAGCACCTATTAAAGTCAGACTTAATGGAAAAGCGGCGACTGGATATTTCATAAGTCAAACGTACCTGAAGTAAATAGGTGCGGAGGGTAGAGGTGCTAAAGAAAAGAATTTCTATCAAAGTAATATTTCTCCCTTTTCTCATTTCACTGAACTCCTGTCACATGATTTACTGCAGCCGTTTTCAAAGTCTTTGTGCCCAAAGCACACCAAGCCAGAATTCAAGACACACCTGTATTCATACCTGCACAAAATAATCTGTCATCTGATATGTGAGGGAGAATTGGTCCAGCAAAACCATGTGGGTGGCAACCTAAAGAGGAAAAGGAGCTTACTGGGAAGTGTTAAAAACTGTGGTGCCTGGTTCCAAAAGTAAGTGAGTCCCCAAAATATGAAACTTTACAGTGGAAATAAACATCTTTGCAGTTTAGATCCAAAAAGTGTGGTAGTAAAGTGGATAGTTTCACAACTCATCCACCTGGACTCAAAGGCTCACTGCATAACACTCCATTTTGATGGACTCTGACAAATTTAGCTCTCTCTGCTAAGAACCAGCATGGCCATTTCATGGACTCACCATTTTGTGGCCAGGAGTAGAATTCATTACGGACTACATGCCAGCACCTCAGGACTGCAGCAGTGATGCCTCATTGCCAGATGCACTGAATGACTTCTGTGTACGCTTAAGGTACAAAACAAGGTAACTGTGAGGAAAACCACCCCTCCTCTGGTCAGGGCTAACCTTGGGAAGACTTGGCATAAAGTTAATCCATAGAAAGCTGCTGGACCAGATAACGTTCCTGGCTGGGTGCTCTGGGAATGTGCTAACCAACTGGCAGATGTTCTGCTAGACATCCCTGAGCACAGCAATGGTTCATACCTGCCTTAAAGGCAAAAGAATCATCCCTGTGCCCAAGAAGTCAACTGTGTCTTACCACAGCCATTATCAGCCTACAACACGTATCATCAAGTACTATGAAAGCTGGTCCTGAGGCACATGAAGTCCTCTCTTCTGGAATAATTAGACCCTTTAGGTAGAGGTACAGAGCAGGTACATCAGACTGCTGTTCACAGACTGCAGCAAATCAGTCATCAACAGATTGAGAAGCTGAGCATACCAATAATGGACACCTCCTTCTGTAACAATGCCCTGCATGGTGTTCCACAAGGCTGTGTGGTCAGGCCACACCTGCTCACTCTGCTGACACATGACTGTACTGCCACAGAGCTACACAGCTCAAACTACATCATCAAGTTTGGAGATGACAACAGTGGTATGGCTCAGTGACAGTGAGGAGTCTGCATACATAGAGGAGGTCAGCGGAGACAATGGAGATGATTGTTGACTTCAGGAGGAGCTCTGCCAGCCCAGTGGGTCTGCTACTGAGCCCAAGAGAAAAGTTTCTGAGAGTGAACATAGAAGGTGACCTCAGACAGGCACAACCCTGAAACAGTTCAGCAGCATCTCCACTTTCTGTGAAGGCTGAAAAGGCCAACCTTCATCCTGCTATTCTTACCATATTTTACCTGAGGACAGCTGAGCACATCCTCTGCTCATACGTCAGTGTATTGTGTGGGAACTGCAACAAAACTGAACCAAAGTCTCTCCAGCAGATTGTAATGACAGCAGAGAAGATCAGGTCCTTAAATAGCAGCTTTTGTATGCACCTTGCTAGCAGTAGCTGCACCCTCCCATCCAAATATAGTAGCATGCTCAAACGCTACGTCCAGATACACAGAATCAACTTTCCTGGATTTCCTTCCCTGGATGATTGAGCATGCATGACACAGTATACTAATCCATGTGATCCCACGCCATTAGGGAACCACTGATTTACAGAATCTTTAAGATAAATAAAAATACTGAATACAATCACAAGCATGGTGTTATGGGGACATGGTGAAGGAGTCCTTGATCTTTCTCTTTCTGACCATAAAACTCTTCTGTTCTTAAGTTTTCATTCAACTTAGACACACAGGGCATCATCCAGATTAAAAGGCTCAATATTATTCAGGACTTAACATCCCAGACAGCCTCCAATTTCCTCATCAACTGGGATTTTATTTCCATATCAGACTTCAGGATGTCCCTACTGTGTTTTCCTCCCACCGGTAATTATTTTATTCCACTTTTAGGTTTGTTTTTCCTACATATTGCAGAAACATTTGCATAATGGCTCTGCATTAAAACCAGAAAAGTGTTGCGTTATACTTACACAGTTGCTTGACTACATTAAAGCAACTTTTCTGATGGTTTATTACAACAGTCGTAGGGTGCTCAGTTTTATTTGATTTCTGTGCATAGCTATGCTGTGAAAGGTTTAAGATTTAGGCAGACTTTCTGCATCACATGGACAAAAATACTGAACTTTCAATGCAGTTTTTAACCAACATCAACAGTATGGATATTCAGGATGACAGCTGGGGAGAACCACTGACAGTTCTCTATTGTGTGCTTATTATTAGTAACTTATTGTTCCCAGATGTTAGAGTGGCACAGTGGTGCAACACTTAGCAATGTTGCATCATCGTAAAATGTGTGTGGGCTTGAATTTGTTGTTTGAAAAGGTGTTTTATATGGAAAACTGATCTCCCTTAAAAAACAAGGACATACATCAACTACCTGAAAGACCAACTCAACATTATGCTATTATTGCTACCCAATGTTTTCTCTGCACTGTGTGCTGGTAGCATGTTTTTATCTGCATGTGAAATGCAGATAAAAATGTCTGTATTAGGAGGTTGGAAGGTGGAGGCAGTGTATCCAAGAGAACTTAGATGGCTGTGTTTGATACTTTGATAGTTCCCATAGTTTTTCCCCACTTCCTAATTTGTTCCATTTTTCACTCACTGGTTGAAATTACGGAAGTAAAACCCAGCTAGGGTTAAGCTATAAAAACATGTTTTTAAGTTTAGGAAAAAGGTTGTGGTTAAACTTCAAACAACAGTAAATCTGCTCCTTAACAACTAAGTTGTAAGTAATAGATGTGTCTCATTCACTATAAGGGATCATACTCTCAAAGTCAGGCTTTTTGGAAAAATTTGGTTTATTGGTGACAAACATCTGCAAATAATAATTATAACATTGCATTTTCAGTTTGATGCAGAAAGATGAACTAAAGAAAGGTTTAAGTTAAAATTAAAAGTCACATTTTTAAATTAGCAACTTGTTTGAGATTTTTCAGATAGGAAAACTTTTTAAACATGTATTGCTTGATTTACTAGATGTAAATTATAGCTAAATTAAAACTACATGAACTTGCATCATTTCTCAAACATAAAAGAGAACGGCATAAAATTAGGCGAGCAAAGTGCTCACAGATACACAGTTATATCAGTAAGCTATAGAAAAAGTTGTTAGATACAAGTTGCTATATATAAAGGGCATAAAAATGTTAAAAGAGATGAATAGGGGTAAGTTTAAGTGGCAGGCATAATGGAAAGTCATGCAAGTTTCCATTATATTCCATTGTCGCATTTTCAGAGCCTGCTGTGTGGAGTATATTGTATAATGTTCAGTATATAAATTAAAAATGATGAATATGTGATTGTACATTAACAGCAGTTCAATCAGTACAGACTGCAGGGGCATACATGGAATGTATTTTCCATCTGTTAAGCTGGTTCTGATGTAGATCCAGTTCTGTCTTCATTAATTTTGAGGACGTGCCCACATTTCAGCAGGTTAACACCAGACTGTCTTTTCTTTTTTGATTTTGAAAAAAAAACAAACCAAGAAGTACTTAAATATTTAGGCTATATGTGGAAATATCACAGAATAGGAAGTCTAAAATATTACTTTTAGCAAGCTTTGTGACTTCTGCCTGTGAAAGGTCCTGTATGATGCTTACATGCTCTTCCTCCTCGTTGGTGGTGGTGGTGGTGGTGGTGGTGGTGGTGTGTGTGTGTGTGTGTGTGTGTGTGTGTGTGTGTGTGTGTGTGTGTGTGCGCACGCGTAAGGGGTGGGGTGGGGGGGTCATTTCCTGATAGGTAAGAGTTTGCCTCTACCACCACCACCACCACCTAAAGGGGAATAGGATAAAAGCAGAGAAAAAGCCACAGTGAGACCACAAACTCATTCAAGGAGTCATAACTCAATCAAATTTGAAAGCAGAGACATGCATCATCAACACGCTTTTTCTATTCGTGTTGTTCAATATACACTATGCCCTTTGGGCATAGACATGGAAACAATACCACTGGAAAATCCACCCACCCACCTACCCATCCATCCATCCTCTTCTGTTTATCTAAAGTGGGGTTGCGGTGGAAATACCCTACGCAGGTTATTCAGACATCTTTCCCCCCAGCCACACTTTTCAGTTGCTCCTTGGGGATCCCAGGCCAGACAAGAAATATAATCTCTCCAGTGGTTTTTGGGTGTACCAAAAATCTGACCACTGCAACGTAAATCAGTGTGTTGTTGGTGGTAACGCAGGACTCTTCTTCATGTGTGTCAGTTTTGTTCCAAGGCACTTTGGTCGGTGTCTTTGATGTCTTTCCTGTTCTGGGAAAAAGGTGCACTACATTAAGATCCTGTATCCTAATTAAGCAAAGACTTCACTGTACTACACTGTGTCTCCTCAAATAATATCAGTGCAGACTATATGATGAAATCAGGACACAGAATATAGATGTATTAAAAGTCGATGTTTGGCAGTGAGCACGTTATTTTTCTCTGAGTAAAAACTCGAGTTTTGGAAGGACATTTGTTTTTTTGAAAATCTCAGTGTGATTGATGAAACATCAAGGGGATAAATCCGTCACCGTTATCATTACCAACATGTCAGCTCGACTTTGAACACAACGCTGAGCAACCTGCCAAGGAGAAATGCTAATTATACTAATTACAAAACATAGATGTTATCCTCCGTGTGATGTGAACCACAAATGGATGTGGATGGAGGTGCCATTTTGGCATCAATAATTGCGTGTTACCATTTTACTGTGGATGAGTGCATTAAATGGAGAACTCTTTGAAGCTTCCTGGCTGTTTTGCAGCACTGAGGTCTCTTCCATAAAACCCATTAGCTTCTGTGTGATAGTGGACTGGGAGCGCACGCTAAAATCAGCCGCCGCTTTCTCACGTTGACCCTGAATGTAGCCTGAGAGTGTCGAGGGCTTCAGATGAGGACAGTCGCTGAGCAGTAATTACATGACAACCTTTAAATAACTGCCGCCTATAGCTGTCATTTCATAATGTGTCTGTACCAGTTTGTCTGGCAGAATGTGACCACGAGTGAGTGTGGCTTGAACAGAGCAGAGCAGCAATTCATCACCGCAGTTTGGCAGGAAAAAAATACTCCATTAAGGCTGGAAGTCTACTTTTTAAATCTGCAGTTAGGTAGAAACTCTTTTTCTGCAAATTTGGTCATTTTCATGATATAGTGACTAGCAAGAGAAACACATTGTTCACTGCAAATATATCCTCCTAATTGGGCAATTTGGCCTCTTTTTAAAGTTGGGAAACTCATTAACAGACGGACTATTTAGTTCAGTTCACTCTGTTAACTTTGTAAAAGTAATTCCACTTTAGGTGGGCAAACATACCTGATCTAAATGTCTGCAAACTCCCCCTTCAAGGTCATGGCCGCTTCCAGGGTGGCTGCTTCTCAGGTTGGCCCCTGGTTGTCTGACCGCCTGCAGGCCTGTGCAGACCAATCGTCATCTTCTGTGTAAGACTGACTCCACCATCATGGAGAGGCTAATCACTGGTGATGGGACCTGGATCTCCAGCTTAAGATGTAGAAAGCCAACACAAGTTTTAGTCAGAGGAGCCTGCAATGTTGAAACCAGAAGAACAAGAACAAACCAGGGAGAACAAACTGAGGGAAACACCAGGTGCATTTTTATGTCGCCTACCTATATACTATGGATGTAAATTATCAGCTTTGCTAAAATACAGCAGTTTTACATTGAATGTATTAATGCATATGTATATAAACATAATTCGGGTAGCTTAGTTAGTGGCTTAGTACTGTTGCTTTAACGCTCCTTTTCTGCTGTTGTTTCTCCAGCTATTATCACACATTGGTTTTACCTCACTACCTGTCCGAACATCTGAACTCTACCAACCCTACCTGCCTAACCCCGCGGCTACTTGTGCTGAAAAGCGTCTTATTTTAAAGAATTTTAATTTCACTTTAAGTAAAAGTTAAAAACAAATCTGTCCCTAATCAATCCCTACTGCATAAAGTGAAAAGCAAAATAAAATGAGGCAATCTTCACTCACCACCTTCCCGGCTCGTGGTATTCACATTTGCCAACATGCAAATTCATCCAAAAGCATCTCCAACACACAAATGCTCATATCAGAATACAGTTTCCATGGAACGTCAAATTGGCAGCCATGTTGGAAGGCATGGCTTTATATGGCTCTCTCTCTCTCTCTCTCTCTCTCTCTCTCTCCCTCTCTCTGGCTAGGCTGAAAAACAGCACAGAGGCACTAATCATGGCGCACAGGAACAATAGAGGCTGGGGTCTATCATACCAGGCAAGACCCCAGGTGCAGGCTGTGTAAAGATGACCCTGAGACAATCAAGCACATAACAGCAGGGTGCAAGTAGCTAGCAGGTAGGGCATACATGGAACGCCATAACCAAGTATACAGAAACATCTGTGCCGAATATGGCCTGGAAGTCCCTAGGCCAAAATGGGAGATGCCCCCAAGGGTGGTGGAGAATGACCGAGCTAAGATCCTGTGGGACTTCCAGATACAGACGGACAAAATGGTGGTGGCTAACCAACCGGACATAGTGGTGGTAGACAAACAGAAGAAGACGGCTGTAGTGATCGATGTAGCGGTTCCAAATGACAGCAGTATCAGGAAGAAGGAACACGAGAAGCTGGAGAAATACCAAGGGCTCAGAGAAGAGCTCGAGATGATGTGGAGGGTGAAGGTAACGGTGGTCCCCGTGGTAATCGGAGCACTAGGTGCGGTGACTCCCAAGCTAGGCGAGTGGCTCCAGCAGATCCCGGGAACAACATCGGAGATCTCTGTCCAGAAGAGCGCAGTCCTGGGAACAGCTAAGATACTGCGCAGGAACCTCAAGCTCCCAGGCCTCTGGTAGAGGACCCGAACTTGAAGGATAGACCACCCGCAGGGGTGGGGGAATTTATATATATATATTAGAGATGTGCAAAGCAGCCGGTATTTGTATCTGTATTTGCAGGGGGGGAAAGTATTTGTATTTGTATTCAAGTAAAATTCAAAATAGGCATAAAAATCCAGTTTTTTGCATTACACTTCTAATTAATGTTATAGTGTAAGTATTCTTTAATTATATCCATTATAATAATTATGGATATACAATATTAGTTGATGTTTTTGCATAAATCCAGCAATGAACATGTAACAAGGAACGTCATTGAAAAGAAAATAACAACAGCCATTGACTCATCCGTGGTTAAAACCAACCACTAATAAAATACCATTGTGAACATTATGAACCCCACCACCACCGTCCTTGTTGGAGGACGCTGAACAGACAGTGAAACTGACTTGCAGGGGCAGAACATGGCTGTGATGATGAATTTGTGCTGGTGGGGGGATTGGTGCTTGTGGGGGGAGTTGGCAGACCAGGAATAAGATGCTTTAAGTGCATGTGATTATGCATAACAGATGTTGACAGATGTTTGATATCTCTGCCTCTGCTAATCTGACTTTTGCACACATTACATATCAGTTTGGTTTCATCTGCAGCACTGAGTGTAAAATGCTTCCACACAGAACTTGATCAAGTTGTTTTGGCTGGTGGAGGACCAAGAGGTGGCTCAGCAGCAGCAACACTGTTTTCCATTTGGTTGACCAAATCCATGTGGGGAGTTTCAGCTAAGTTAATGAATGAATGAACGGGAATCTCTGTTAAGGTTAACTAGCCTATAGCCTATATCTTGCTGTCTGCAAACTTATATGTACCATATAACTCCCACATGTGCATATAATTCGACACAACTACACAAGAATTGTTTTATCTTTTTAGACCGCTGGTCTAAATGACCGAGCTAACAGAGCTACGTAAACAGAGCGAACATGAGAGCACCCGACTGCAGGCGTCAGTAATGCAGCGTAATTGATTAATCTCCCGATCTTCGCGAAAGCTATAAACTGCCTCCGGAACCCAGTTAAGGTACAAAAAAATCTATTCAACAAAAATAGTGATGCAGTTCAGTCTTTTATCGCTCGGCCGAGCCTTCTCTGTTGCTGTGTGGAGCAGCCCGTGTCACTCACCTTTTACACGTCACTCACTCATCCGGGCATGCACTGCGGTCTAATAAGGAAACTCAGCTTTTTGATATAAAGTTTTTCTTGTTCCCGAATACAAATATTTTTTAAAGTATTTGTTCGAAATAAGTATTCGTAAAAAACGCGATAATCGTGCCTTTCCGAATAGGGTTCGGCTCCACCCCTAATAGATAGATAGATAGATAGACAGATACTTTTTTGAAACAAAAATTGTCAACTGCTGACTAACAGTGACAAACAGATCAAAACCAGGTGAATGCAAGTGTGTTCCATGTAAAAATCTAATCCTGAATTCAATTATACTCAACTAGGACGAACGGCCTAACCCTGGGGAGACCTCCATCTCTACCTGGCTGAACTTCTTATCTGTGATTGGTGGTCAGACAATGACAACATCCCTGTTGTCATCCTTGCTGCTGATCAATGCCACAATTCCAGGCCAAATGACCTCAGCGAGGGCCGCCATGCGAGGGCATAAGTCAGCCAGTCTTTGTTGAGCCGGCGTTCTAAAGTGGCTGTTTTCACCTCGTCGCAAAAGCAGCAGCAGCTGCCTCTGATGCTCTCCTCTGGCTCTGACACGGGCTGATTGGTGTGTCATTGAGCTCCCAGCTTTATTCAACTGTCCATCAAAGCTGAAAGCTGAAGGGTCCCTGTCTCTCTGGTTAAACTCAGCCCCCCAGGGCCCCCAAGCGCAAGGTCACTTGGCAAGTGATGTGCTGGTGACCTTGGTGGGATGGGGTATAATATGAATACAATCATGCTGAGTGGTGAAATAATGGTGCCGTAAATTCAATAAACAACCCGGTGGACCTGACATCACCTTCCTTTCATGACATCTTTTTCTGACAGGACAAAGTAATACAGCGCTCCCCAGAGAGTCCCTGAAAACAGTCAATTTCTCTGTACTAAATGTCAAGGCAGTCGTGCGTGGAAATATGAAAATGGAAGAGTGGAGGAGGAGGCACTTAACGGTGAGGAGAGGACAGCAGCACCTGCTATCAGCAGGAATCCCGCTCTCTACCTGTCTGAACATCTGAACTCTGGAGGAAAAATACAGTTAACCAGCGAGAGAGAATGGAGGACGAGCCGCGGCAGAGAGAGAGAGAGAGAGAGCGCCTAGAAAAAACAACACAATGAAGCTGGGAGCATTTTTAAACTCTGACTTTCATTTGAGCTACAGATCAAAGAAAATCATTTGTTAATATTTCTGCCTTTTTTATGAAAAAAATAATAATAAGTCTGTCAGCCGGATTCTCATTTACAGAGCAGTTACTGAAGATGTCCTTTGGCATCAGTTTCTCAACTCATCACACAGACATTTAACCAAGAACCTTTGGTGTCACGTTTCAAGTCACCAGCTACCTGTAGGAATATTTCAGCCCAAAGCACAACCTAAGCAAAGTGTGAGGTAAAGCAAATGTCACCACTTTGTAATAATCGCGTCACCAGGACATAACAGGACATATCTTCTTAACAGCTATACCCACAGCAAGGACACAGTCATGGCTCCTCCCACCTGAGCACTGAGCAAACGCCATGAAAACTGATGTAGGCCAAATGATAAGCACACTTAGATGGATCTTTGCTCAGATACCCAGTAGATATGTCTCAGAAACCTCTACGGTGCTCATGCATCAACTGGTTCAGATGTTTCACGGTTCAGCTGTTGATTGGCGTCTTGAGAGGAGGGTTGAGTTTTCCATTATATTTTTATTCAAGATTCATTGAATATCTCTCTCTTATATTTAGTAAAGCTAAACAGCTATAGAAAACAAAGCAAACTGAAGCTCTCGGAGGTTACAGTACCTCACCTCTCACAAGTCTCTGAGTGGACCTCATTGCACTTGCAGACAGAAATGTTGTGTCAGTCAACTCCTGATTCACAGATCTGGTATTGACAGTGGAGCCAGTTACCGGGTGTTAATATCAAAAATAGCACTGGACTGCATTAGTTGGAGCATACTGGTTCACAAGCCTGCCAACAGGATCTAATTTAAGACCATTTTAAATGACACAGAGGAACTTGAACGTCAAGTCAGGGTTATTATTATTTATTTTTTTGTTTAATTCAAAAATCACAGTCTCCTGTCCCTGATCCGGATGAAGAAAAACTCCCAAAGTAATTCTTCATGACACAATAGCATCTAACCCTGACTCCAGTTTGCATAAAAGATTTATTTTAAGAAGAGTTTTAGACATTAGACACCTTACTTTCTGCATTCTGGCAGATGTTATTCACCAGTTCTACCTTTTTGGTATCATTTTATGGTGGAAATGTCTCCATGTAAAAGAATGCATGAAAATAAAGCCCAAGTAACCTTTTCAACATGGATACGTGCTGCTGCATTTCTTTTTAAACAACGTTTTCCTTTTTTGTAATTTACACCATTTGCATTTCTGTGGTTTCAGAAGTTTGGAGACGTGTCCTGTTTAAGTGTGCACCTGTGTGTTTGGGGGTGAAGTTTATCAAAAAGATTCAGTGGTATGAACTCATAATTGATAAGCATATTTTCAGAGTAAAAAATACAGTGAAAAAACCAGTAACAGCAGATGGTCACCCCTCCCCGAGCCTGGTTCTTCCTGTTAAAAGGGAGTTTTTCCTTCCCACTGTCGCCAAAGTGCTTGCTCTTAGGGGCTCATATGATTGTTGGGTTGGAATTGAATTAAAATACAAAATAATTAAGATAAAACAAAACCATTAAGTCTGTACGGTGTTTTTACAATACATCCTCTGCTTTCTCATCTTTCTTTGGGTACCAAATGAATGTGATCCAAAGATCTACCCCGATGGTTATGGTAATAGTAGTATGATTAGTTCTGTACATGGATCCAGAACCTGACCTTTTCTGGATAAATATATGTATAACAGGGACGTTTTGTTTCTGCATATTGCTGTTATGTATGTGCATACAGCCTAATGCGGATAATGACTTTGACCTTAGTGAAAAGATAAAACTGTGGTACACGTGACAGAGTTTTGTTCATAAGTTATAACTGTTATAACTGTTTGCCTAACACAGTTAGTATAACACACTGACATTTAGACCGTATCTGCAGTGTGATTGAAGTTTAGATGAGCATTAAACTGCATCCAGTTTATCGCTTTTTTCTTCTTTTTTTTGAAGCGCAGTGAAAGTACAGGTAGGCCTTTTTATCCTCAGCCATGTTCAGGCTGTATTGTAGCTGTTCAGTTTTCCCTCCTCCGGCAGGTGAGCAGGGTCCTCAGCTCGGCCATAAACCTCTCAGCAGCTGCTCACAGAGAGCCATTCTGCTCTGATGGACGTCGCTTCTGATGAAGGTAAAGCTGCACTGATGCCCTGAAAGGACAGTTCCATCATGATTACATTTACATTTAAAGGGTCACTTAACCCAAATCACACAGTATCTATTTTACTGTGTACCCATCCTCATTTCTATTCATGCAGATGGTTTGAGTTTGTAGCGCTAAAACTCCAGTAAAATGAAGGTGTACAGATTATCACAATGAAGCTGCTAAAGTGACATTTTAAATTGTTAACATTATTACATCTGTAAAAAAAAAAAAAAAATCGCATCAATTCGGACTTGGCATCGTTACCGAAACATTTTGGCATTAACCCGAAATTGTTTGGTTTCTCACCTTGTTCCTCAAACTAGAAACAGATGTTGGCTTTCTTTCTTCTCAAACTCTGCAGACGTTCATGTGGAGAGTAACAGAACATTAAATTTAGGCTCACAAGTCACTCACTGGATTCCACCTTTATACTAGCTTTATAATGTCTGGTTTGGGTAATTGGCTGTGGAAGCTCATGAAATATCAGGTTTTATCATGCTGAATTTTAGTTGGCTCCGTCTCAGCCTGTACACAAAGAAAATCTACTGGAGCTCACAACAGAAATCACTGTGAGTTATTTCTGAGTGATTATTTTCCACACACTGCACCACTACAAACAATCAGGCTCCCCCCACCTGGTGAATCCCACTTTAACCCCTGAATATTCTCATTTTTGTGTTGAGCTGTGGAGCCAGAGTCACCCATCTACAATGCAGGCAACAGGAAATAGAGCTATTTAGTTATTTGCTTTGTTTTCCCTCTCCTTGTGTTCCACCTAACAGATGTTCATGATGAGTGAATTCACTAGAATTAGGATTTAAGTTCAAATACAGTTTGTAGACCGTTAATATTATTTTGTTATTAATGAGGTTTTTTGTAGCCCAAGTTTCTGTACTTAAACAACAACAAGGGGAGTAAATGAGGAATAGCAGTAACACTGAAGATGGTCCAAAGGTGCCTGAGAAGATAATGCTGAGCACGAGATCAGCCAAATGTAAATCAGGTGAGTTTTTTATCTTGTGGAACTTTAACACACCTCATAGAGGTGAAAAACTGTGAAAAGGCAGAAAATGTCACCCTAAAAGTGTCTGTTAAACAGTAAAATATGATTACATTAATTTACATACTTGTTAAATTCAAAATGATGAAGCCAGGCTTTATGCAGTCACGCAGGAACTGAAACAACTAAAAGACACACTCCTGCTCGTTTTACCAACTTGACTGTTTTCTATGTAGATTTGTGAGATTAGCTGTAAAGATTTCTCTGTAGTGGACTCGGTGAGGGAGAGGAGAGCAGTAATGTAGAACACGAGCCCGGTTGAGTAGCTGACCTTGTTAACCTCTCTTCCGACTGCATGTTTTGACATATTTGCTGTATGTTTGCATGTATCTGTGACGGGAGGGTTTTTTTAGGGCCTTCCCAGCATTCTCCGATTTCCCATCGCTGCATTAATCCTCATGTTTTCTTGTGTAGAGCTGCAGGCCGACTCTCTGCAGCCCCTCTGCCCTCGCTCCCCCCCTCCCTCCCCCAGGGGACGCTCCTCCGCTGCGTCCAGACTTGTCAGAGCAGATTCTCGTCAAATTACCGATGTCCTGCATCGGGGTAATTGCTTGCCAAACCCACTCCACTGATGCAAATTTAAGGGGTCGCCTGTGATGGAGATAATGCCAAATTGGTTTTGAGATTTTGAGATGTCTACTCAGCATGGGTAGATAGATATGTGAGACCTTAAATGAAAAAAAAGGAAGAGATGGAATAAGGCTGTGTGTGGGGAATGCTGATTTGGCATTACTCGACATTGGAGAAGACTGATAGATTTCTCCTGCCTGCAGCGTGCTTCTCACACAGAAAATAATTGTAAAGTATATCTGGAGGGCTCATAGTGCAGCATAACAGACTCGTGCACTGCAGTCATAACACCTCCTCTCTTGTCCCGTAATGTCCAATTGCCTCGGCTAAGTAGCCATTAATTGCGGTGGGGCTGATGGCCGGAGTCCAGCTCGGCTGTTGTGTGACCCGACTGTTAATGATGCAGAGAAAGCGGCTCAAACTGGCGTCTCAGCCTCAGTGGATGGCTGAGCTGCCCCGGGCCTCTGTGATGCTGATGTCACCTGATGGGAGAGGCTCTCTGGCGCTAGTGAAGCACTCGATTGGCTCAGCCATGGGGACATATCAAACTATGCAGCTCATTCCACGAGGATTAAACTCTGGAGACTTAAGAAGTTAAGCTGAGAGTCCTCTGGGGAAGAACCCTCACATGTCTGCTGGTGGAGGGTTTTAAACTCAGACTGGGCTAAGTTGGTGGTTGTGGTGGATTTGGTAGTGAAGAGGGGGTGAAGAGGCTGTTCATGGGTAAAATGGTAATGACAGTTAAGGAGTGGTAATTAATGGAGTTAGGAGGAAAGCCCCCTCCAGGGACTGGAGAGAGCAGGAGGCCCAGGGGCGAACAGAGACTGAACCATTTAAGCAACAATCCATCGAGTGACATCAACAAGGCTGAACAACTGAATAAGTGTGTAGTCTATTGTCTCAGAGTTTTTGCATGTATAAAAATGGCTGTAAATCCTAAACAGTGAATGCAGACTGCTTTAAAAACTCCTGGAATTAAAGCTGGGGCTTTGCACTTCAATCGCATCTTGACTGTTTGATTTAAAACCTGGTGTACAGAGGCAAGACTATGAAAAACATGCTGTAGTACAAAAAGTTCTGAACCTTAAAGAACAAATACACAATTTTCTCATATAGCTTTAGTATTTTCACACATATTTGTTTATACAGTGCCACATCACAATCATTGATTAAAGGTGCTTATATTATAAAGATGCTACAATAATACAGAGAAAACACCAACAATCAGAGACCCTCCCTGTGAGCAAGGTGACAGCGAGAAGGAAAAACTATGG
This sequence comes from Oreochromis aureus, assembly GCF_013358895.1. NCBI lineage: Eukaryota > Metazoa > Chordata > Actinopteri > Cichliformes > Cichlidae > Oreochromis > Oreochromis aureus. Next base: position 28,287,731 of record NC_052943.1, on the reverse strand, counting down.
GTTACTGTGGAAATCTGCAAGCAACCAAAGTGGTCATGAGGTTTTTAGTGCACCAAACATCCACACATGCACGCACAAACACCAGTCAGTCAGGGAATACACCTTTTTGCCTAGCAGCCAGTGGTTGCCATGCTGTAACTGATAACTCTTTAGTGTGACTTGCTAATAATGACATGCTAATATTAGCATGTAGCTGATATTAGCACTGCAGTTCACATTCCAGTTGCCTTGTTTACGAATAACATCTTGCATTTATAATGTAACATTCCCCGGTGTCAGATATCTTAAAGTCAAAATGCTAACATTACTTTGGTAGTATAACAAAGTGGACTAAATGGCAGCTGTGGATCTGCATGAAGAAAGGGCAGCTTGTGTAAATGCCTAAAGGTCACTAGCACTACAAAATAACAGAGATTTTTAGCTAATTAAACAAACACCAGTTTGCTTCGTTACTAGCAGCTGCATTCCCTAATTATCTAATGAGTGGGCCTGCAAATGAGAGGAAAGGTGAACTCCTCAGCTCTGTCACACCTCACATGCTGCCACCAGTCAAAGGCCAATGAGCTCTGGATGTTTGTGTGAGGCAACATTTCAGAGGCTAATGAAATATTTTGTCATCCGGCATCGTCCCCCTGGTCTTCCCATCATACCTTTGTCACTTCGCTTCCTTTTCCTTCACAGCGAATGCTCAATGTCGTCACTGCGGGACTTAACAAGCCTGGCAAATAATTAAAATTCAACCAAATGATGAAATAGTTGCAACAAAGCGTCCTTGAAGGGTCGGCAGGGCCCGTTCTGAAAGCAGCAAGGAGAGATGGGGGAAAAAAAGGAAAGCAGCGCTCTTTTTTTCTCTTCACAGAGAATAATGTTAAGCTGCTGCTCCCAGCTTAAGGGCCTCTTAAATTGGAAAGGCACTGGCCTATAGAGACATGTACCTGTCAAACAAATACCACACGCCTCTGATTCTCTCTCTCCTCTTTCTCTCCGGCTTCATTTTAAACTCTCAGATGGTATTCAAGTCAGACGCGGGGTGCCGTAGAGATTGTTGGGTTTGAGAACAGAGATGGGGATTCGCCTCTTAGAGGTATCACAGCGACACTGCTGTCGGAGGAATTACGAGGTGAACTCGGCGGCCCTCCGGTGATCCGCTGAGAAGATGTTTCTCACGGCCCAAAGGAAGCCCGTCGAGTCAAAATGTATGATGGCGGCATGGTACGGTTAAAGTGTGACAATGAAACCATTAGAATCTGAAAGGAGACGTTTTTTAAAAAATGGTTGGTTTTTTTTGGTTTGTTCATTGTAAAGGTTAGGAGTCAAAGGAATTTCAGGGTGGCGAACACATGTCCAAATTCAGTTTGCACTAATATCTTGGAGGTGTTCTGTTTCTTTGCTTACTATATAAATCTCAAAGTTGGCCTCCTTTGTGTCAATGAAAGCCTCGCTGAAAATATAAAGATAAGCTCTGGCAGACTTGGTTCTATGGTGGGCTTTAAAGGGTTAAGCTTCGATGTGAGTGGATCTGACTGAGAAACTGAGGGACACTGAATGTTCAAAGCGTAGCGGCTGGTCAGTCACAAGGCTTGCTTTATTCTCTCTAATGGGACCATCATAAGATTTCATGTTAAATAAGATGAGAAACCGACCATTTGATGTCTTTTTTATCCAGATAATTTAGCTTCATTTATCATTTAGATTTTTTTTAATGGTTTTTGAGTCCGCCAACAAAAAATGATTGTAATTTTTTTTTTCATGTCTGAACTCAAACTTCATATCCTGAATGGCTGTTATGAGGAGCAAATTAGCTATAGAGACCAAACAGCTTAACATGTACAGTTATTGCTGCTCTAAGGCTGGCTATGGGCACTGACTCACTTTTGGAGCCTCTAGTGGACATTAGATGAACTGCAAATTTGAGTTGGTAGGAACCATTCTAGGAGGAGTTGGTTAGGGTACAACCAGATACGTAGAGATGGGAGTCACTGAAGCTTTCGAGTCTTCACTGTTTTTACTGTTGTCTGTTACAATATTAAGGATCTGTTTTATGAGCACTTTCCTAATCCATATGCATCGTCTCCCCTGTCTCCCCTGCCTCCTCTGCTCTCTTCGCTCTTTCCTCTGCTGGCTGTCAGTCTGACCGAGCATCACGGTTGAAACTGGCTTCCTTCCCTGTGCCAGGGGAATTGATCTGTTTGGTCCCCTGACACTCCCTGTTAGCATTGATTAACCAGTGAGTCACGCTACCTCTGCAAAGACAACGTTTGAAGCTTTCATTTTTTCCCTTAATTATTTAGAGTCACAGCGAGGTGCACGCTCATCCCAACCTCATACATCATGCAAAATACTCTGACTGACATCCACAGTGCTTTCAGGCGTTTTTCCTGTAAACCGGGAGTGTTTGTTTTAGTCGTGAGCTCTGGGGCAGGAGGTGCAGTTAGCGTATGCTGTGATGGGAAGCTGAGAGCTGAATTACCACTAATGGCTGCGGCTGAGCGGAGTGAGGGATGATTTTATGGATGAAGTCATGTATTTTTCCTCAGATTTAAAGGTCTCTCTGAGAGGCCCGTTAGCGTTCACGGCTGCATTCACTGGGCTGTTGTGCTCCCATCGTCCAACTCCAGCTCAGTCTATTTGTGCGGTGATAAAACAGCAGAGTGATTAAAATGCTGTGATAAAAGCAGCGAGAACAAGAACGCTGCAGTAGAGGATGTTTATGTGACCACTGAGCATGTCAGAGGAACGGAGATTTATTAATGGCTCAGGTGTGTGTGGAGGAAAGGCTAACCTTTCACTCGCAGATGTTTCACCAATGCTAGAAATTTTTGTCACAGACAGGATTCGGCTTACTGGAATGCTCATATTTCAGAGTTTTCAAAAAATTAAAAAGGACTCAAAGAGTTTGTCCTGCATTTGTGTCGTGTTGTCAGGATCAGCTCTACGCTGTCACAGAGACTCAGCTCATTAGTCAAATCTGTAATTTGTCAGGATCAGCGGTACTTACCACGACAACATTTGCATTTTAATGTTGCCTGCACGCATGCAAACATTTTCACGTGAGTCTGATTATGTCAACCTAGTGTGCTAATAAAACTGACGGTTGTGAATTTTTCAGCATTTTAGTGGAGAATTTGATGATTTTGTCTACATAACGATGAAATGCAAGAGACAAAGAAGCCATAAAGTATATTAAAATATGCAGGAACATTTAAAAGACCCCAGCTGTACTTCAGTACTGCTGAATGATAACCTTACAATGCTAACATGACAGCAATACTGGGGTGAATTGTTGAGGATATCCTGAACTGTTTTATTGGTTTTTGCTACTGTTAGCCGCTGTTAGCTGGCATTACTGAAACTTTTTTCAAAGTGGCTCTAATTTCATTCCAGACACTTATTTGATTTCCTTTGCACATCATATGAGAGTTTATTCACTGCAAATCAGAGAGTGTGATTTTTAGGCCCAACATTAGCTAGCATAATGTTAGCTTCTAGCTAGCTATTTAGCCGACTTGCTGTCAACCATCCAAGGATGGGAAGGTTGCATGTCTCATCTCCTGAAAATCAATAATTATGAAAATATTGGCAATAAATGAGGATATTTCTGTATGTCTTCTTCTGTAGAAATTGATGGAGGAGACTGAAAAAGAGGAGGAGGAAAAGGAGATAAGAAAACAATATTGAGGAAGAGATAATGAAAAAATATAAGATACAAACTTACAAATCTTAAATAGCCATACATAGTTTAAAAGAGCTACTTGTGATCTTTAAATGAAAACTAACTTATAACACACTTCATGGCAGCTTTTAGGTATATTTAGGTGTTTACATTCAGATTTCCCTTTTCTTTCTTGAATTGACGTAATCACCTCCTGACAGATACTGTGACAAATACATCCCGTGCAATAGTGTTTGTGCAATAAGGTTTTTTTTATTGTTACTGAATGACTGTGTTCTCCTCTTTTTTATACTATTCTTTTGTAATTATATTTAAACTTTTTTTCTCTTGACACCGCAGGGACTGCACTTAATTTTACTGTACTTGTTACAGTGACAATAAAGATATTCCGATTCTGATTCTTCTTCTGACTATTTGAGGATTGATGTTGGACTATAAAGAGTTACAAAAGAAAACAAAGAAATGTAAAATAAAATAACTCAATGACTAAAGCACAACAACAACAAATAAATACAGGTATGAAGGGATGAGGTGGGAAAGAGTTTCTGTGTTCATCTTTGTTGCAGCGAAGCTGAAATAATGAGATTCTTTTTTTTTTTGCATGTTATTATGTTGGAATTTGTATTTTAATTGGTTTGTGATAGAATGAAACAGACATTAGAGAAAGCGTTGCTGCCTGTACAGTGAATGGTGCAGAGGGTGGTCGGTGTTATCCATTTGTTGTCCGTAGCGACAGTCGTTTGGATGACCTGTGCCTCTGTTGATGTAGGAATCCAAACAGAGAACTGAATGAAACATCAGTGACCAAGCAGAACTCCCTGGGCAACAGCTGGCAGTTCAATATTCAGGCCACAGAAAGATTTCTTCACAGCAACATTTTGTGGATTCCACCACTTTGCATTACCAATCTGTGTATTCCCTCCATATTTGTTCTTACCACACATTTTATGAGATTTCACCAAAGGGAAAGCTACAATAGTCTTGAATTTCCTTCATTTGCACATAATCTGTCCAGTGACTTTCTAAAGTCTTTAGGGATGATTTCATAACCTTTCTCAGCTTAATAAGTCGCAAAAAACTGAGGTTCTCAGAAGCCTTCTTGTTAAGCTGTCATAGATCCATAATATTTAAAACAGTACGCCATCTCACACCGGATTCTCATTCGCCTGACTGAAAACAGCTTATGGGCAGAAGTCTGTGCCATCAGAAACTGAATTTGAATAAGTTAAATTTGAATTTGAATTGCTCAGATTGAATCTGAATTGTAACTTGAATAAATGCTTTTGAAAACTGAATTTGAATTAGTTTAATTTGAAATTGAATTTATGGTTTGAAAATGATCATCACTAAATTGTTGTTGTTGTTAGATTCGATTCTCAGTATGTAAGACTTGTACATAAATCTGCAGAGTTTTACCCCACACTTACAGAAACATAGAAAACTCTTAAGACTTCACAAACTTTGGACCAGCACACATCTGAAAACTCTGCATGACCCGCTCTTGTTTGTTGCTGGAATATTTCTAAGAAACTGTCCTGAGTTGCCAGAGGCCTCTTGTTGCCTCTCGTCTCAGAACATCTTCCTGCTTCCAGCAGCGTCTCAGAGAGCGCAGTCAAACTTTCGTGTGAAGCCTAGGGGACGGAGCCAGAGCACGAGCCGCCCTTCCTCATTTAATTGGCGCCTCTATCTGCTTGTTAGTTCACAACACTTTAATTTGACAGCAGCGTTAAGGATCGGCCCCTCTGTACTAGAAGAAAACTTGATAATGCTGTCAGTAACTAATTAGCGGTTATGGCATCTGTCAGGAAATTGTGTGTAGGGGCAATTAAAAATGATGCACTATTAGTTTTCGCCAACCTCACTGACCCAGTTAGCATGGGCGGTCGGGATGGGTGGGGCAAAGCGGGCACGCACAGGAGCTCTTCGAGGTTATTTCTGGAACAATCGTTTTCTGGGTTGCTTTGACTTTACGTTTGATGTTTTTATTTCCTCGTGCTCAGACATCATTTAACCAGGACTCATGCAGCACGCTCTCATCAGAGGCCGACCTCTGCGTGCTGTCAGGAGCTTTGCTTCTGCTGACTCTGCGAGCTGCTCCCAACAGCTACAGAAATAATAAATGTCAGACTTTTAATGTTTCTGTCCACATGCCGCTGAAAACAGGAAGTCGGTCCAACAAACCACCGTAGAATCCAGCGACCAGTTTTCAAATCTGACCGACGAGTGAAAGCAACAGTGGATCATCGGCCCGAGGGTGAAGATACTGTAGTCGGACCCTCTTACCAGCAGTTTAATAATCAATAACAAGTGACCTCACCTTGATATGGACAATTATAATCCCACAGGATGAATTCTAATTATTTTAGGGAACTTGTGACCTTTCCTCAAGTGCCACCATCAGAGCAGCACAATTAAAATTGAACAACTCAGATGTTTTTTAGTGAATAATTGGTAAATCGAGATTTCAATGAGCCTTTGACCTCTACTGGGGCTTTCATGTAGAAATATTAATGTAAGGATTTTAGTGATTCTGAGAGTCTCCTGAGATTAGCATAGATCTCACCTTTGATGTGTATATCAGTGTCCCCAGATGAGGATTTCTAATGATTTTTTTTATTCTTCAGCATCACAAATCAGGCTATAAGTTCTACTGCTATCCTCAAGGGATAAAGCAGTTTGATGTCATTCACCTTTCTTTTAGACCTGCCATCGATTTCATCTTAATAAATTTAGCTTTAATGGTGTATGGTACGCATGCATTTTAGTTCAATGTAAAATATGCTGAGAATATTGGATGTGCAGTGATGTTTCCATGCATCATCATCAGATCAAAACTTCGGTTTATTAACAGATACCAGCAAAAAAGAAGCTAACAACATTAGCAACAATGCTATCACACTATGAATGTGTTTTAAGTTTATAGGCAAGCCAACATGCTACTTATAGTGCCAGAGTATAAGCAGCATATAAGTGCACGTTATCCATCCATTCTCTTCCGCTTATCCTTATCAGGGTCACGGGGGGCTGGACCTCACCGGGCTCTATCACAGAACTAACACAGAGAGACAGGTTAAGTGTTTCTAAATTGTCTAACCTCACCAACTGCATGTCTTTGGACTGTGGGAGGAAACCAGAGTGGACATGCAAACTCCACACCCAAAGGCCCCGGTCAGCTGGTGGATTTGAACTCAGAACCTTCTTGCTGTGAGGTAATATATATCAGATATCTAAAGTCTGAAATAGCATCTATGTTCTTTGAAATGTCGTCACTTCATCTTTTAGTTGTATTGATGAAGTTTATGCATTCATTTCATCTGGACCTAGCATTAAGTCTGGTATTTTTGTTCTTTGCAGGAAGCTCCACTAGCATCAAATTCACCTCAACCAACCAACCAACACTTCAGCACAGTCCAACAAACAGTCTTGTTGCCTCCAGTTTAAAGATTGAGTTTCTACCTCTGATTTCCGAGTGATGCTTTAGCTTGAGGAACCATGTTGGCATGAGCCAGCTTCTACAAATGGGCAGAAAGCTGTCATAAAATGGGGAGCTTCTACAATATTAATAATGGCTGGTGACTCCTGTGCCTTGGTGATCGGCTGTGGTTTGCTGTGGTTTCCAGCCACACTAGAATGTGGCCAGTCTCCTTGCTGTAAATCAGAGCCTTTGGTATATCACATTCTCATAACTCGCTCCATCCAGCAACTCTGGGAAGGATTAGTGTGTTTAGAGAACAGATTCAAATTTATTTCAAATTCAAACTGACTAAAAAAGTCAGAGAATTTAAACCCCAGACTGAAGAGTATTTAAACCAGTCTACATGATGTTGTTGAAGTAGAATTTCCTCCCTTTACTCTCTGAAACATCATTTGAAAAACTCCAACTGTCACTTAATATTGTTTGAGAGCACGAAGAGGACTTTAATTCCAAAACCTGAAAGCCTAAAGTAACACCTCCCACTTCACAACTCCATCAAAACCCAGAGTGTGTCTCATGTTTTATTTCCTGGTGTGTAGAGAGCATTATCGCCTCACAGAGCTGCCAGCGTAGCTGCAAGAACTAGACTCTGATACTTGATCATTAAAAACAATTAAAAGAATCCCGAGAATTGCCTTCCTAAAAGCTCATCATAGCTGTATGAGACCAGTTTTCCTGTCAGTGTTTAGTCATGTGATTCCTTCTCTGCTGACAACCATCTTCTGTCGGCTCCTCCTCTCTTCACTTGCTCGGGCTTTTGTTTGTTTGTTTGTTTGCTAATTACTTTTTTTGACACCTGTGCCAACTCTGCACTGGTGTGAAAAAGCAGCTCTGCACATGCCTGACACTCAGCTGCACTCACACACACACACACACCCTACCTCTCACTTCCACGGTATCTTTAATACACAGACACACACACAGACACAGATCCCCTTGTGTGCAATTACCTCTTCTTTACCTGCACGCCTTCAAAAACAGCTAGCGTGCAGAGTGCGGCAAACAGTAAACAAAACACACAAACACATGAATATATTTATATATTTATACAGAACTTAAATCCCTCAGCTGTTGGATGGCACGGTGTTGGCAGCGTTGGAGATATACAGTCTGTAGGTTTCTCTAGCGAAGTGACCCACCCATCCATAAAGCAGCCCGTCATAACACATGCCAGCTTATCACAGAGAAGCCACACTGCTGTCAATAAAACTGGTGTCTGTGCAAGACTTCAGACAAGCGGCGTCACATGACACGTCAGGTGCCTCCCCACCGAGCCCGGCTGTGACAGATGGGTACGACATGTGTTTTTGGAAGCAGAAGCAAAGTAAAAAAAGAAAACCAAAGAAAAAAATCCCTGCTGGTTGTTTTTAGACAGCGGCGTCCCCGGCGGGCTCCTCCCCTTCCTTCTCTTCTCTCCTCCTGCAGCCAGCTGAGTGATGAGCTCACCAGCGTCGCAGATGGAGGCGTGCATGAGAGCAGGTTACAGGGAAGATGTGGTGATCTGAGGAGGGACTGTGCTTGTGTGACTACTTGAGTTGATTCAGCTGCCTCTCTGCAAAGTGGTGCCTTCAGGGACTGTCAGCCCGGCTGGATATGATAATTCATAATCATCCAGGTCTCACAGCAGCAGCATATTATTCTGGGATTGGTGGCGGTAAGTGTAGTAGCAGCAGGGAGCGCTGAGAACCGAGGTGAAGTAACGCTGACCTGTGCAGAGCTGAACTGCTTCAAAATCCAATTCTTTTGTTCAACTTTTATCATAATGAAAAGCTAAGTTTTCCAACTCCAGAGTACATTTGAATAAAAACATAGCAAAACAACATTAAGTATCCAAGAAGAATAAGTTATTACATTTTTAAAATTGTTACCAGTGAATTAAAAACTAAATTATGTGAAATATACTCACATTAAGATCCAGTATATCGAGCTCTTATAATTTTCTCAATTTTCAGGCTCATATTAGGAGAAGCAAAGCTCAAAAACACTGAATCCAAACTGAGATTTGAAGCAAAGCTAGCGCTCTGACCTCAAACCTCATTAACCGGATTAGCAAATGCTCCCCACGTACACTACACGGAGCTCTTTTACACTTTGTTTTCTGCTTTTCTTCATTTTTAAGTCCAGTTTGATCAGCACTTCATTCAGACTGAACCACAACAGTAGTCAAACATGTCGAAGCCTCGAGTCTTGTTTGTCAGGTCAAAATAGCTACAATAAAGTCCCGAACCTGACTGTGAAACTGAGGAACACTCGTGCTGCAGAGACCTGTCAATCACAAAGTGAATCATCCTTTTTCACCTTAAAAAGGGACTATTTATACAATGAGCATCACATATTACTTAATAAAACCAGAAAGTAGAAATTTTACCCTTTATACATTAGCTTTTTTATATTATGCTTTTTGAGATAAGGACCAGACACACAGTGCATTACAAAGGTAATATAACTGGTCAGAAGGTCACAAATTAAGAGATCAGCTGCCTCATTCTCTTTTACAGTCCAACTTTTTGTGCAAATGGGAACAGTCACCCCCTGCTGGCCATAAGAAAAAATGCAGTTCCACAAAGACTACTTTCTGAAACTACATCCATCTTTTAGATACAGTCTTTGATGTCTAATCAGTGAGTCCAGCAACCCCAAATTCACTAAACACATGACCAGACACAGGAAGTGGAATCAAGTGGGCACCTTTCTGTTAATGCTGCATGTTTTCCGGGATGCTCATTCAGACATGAAGCCGACACTTTTGGATGCTGTCAGATAAACGATGACGAATGAATGTCTGAGAGCGCCTTTGGTTTTACTATAATATGTTAAAAGCTAGGAGACATGTTTCCATGGTAACAGTCAGTGACAGCTGCTGACCAGCGGTAGTAAAATGACAAGAAGAGGCTCATAATTTGGCTAATAATGTTGTAAAGGATATTTTAGAAGCGAGAAAGGACGTACAGTACTGACCTCAGCAGCAAAGCTCAATGCAGACAACATGAAATCCTCTGCATCTCTTATATGTCTCTCATATATGGCCAAAGTTTCAAATGATAAGGCTTCACATCACTTTAAATGCTCTGCTTCACTTTTTTGTGAGTGTGTCAGAGTGATCATCTCGGACCAGCTTCTGATGGAGCAGCAAACGCTTTCTTTTCTGAAAGAAAAGCCTAGCAACCGAAAACATGTATTGGTGCACAGATGGATTAAAACAAAGACCAGCTACACTGAGGATGTGATCCTTCAGAGGCTCAATGAGGAAACAGAGGTGACTGTGGCTGATAACCTCCAGGCCACGACAGGAAGTCTTTTTCCAGGAACAGAAAAAAGCCTGGCTGACCAAGATGAAGTTGCCTGGGGACAGAGTGGAAAAGAAAGAGAGATGAAGGGAGGGCAAGTGAGATACATTTATATTATGTGATTAAAGGGAAGGGGAGGCTGGTCACCCGGCGACAGACACAGTGATGTAGTGGGAGTTGAGCGGCGGCTCTATACTCTCTAATTGACCCCGGTTAGGATCCACACACCCTTTCCCTGGCTCACAAAGAGCGCCTAATTGCTGCAGCTGATTGGGTCCTGATAGAATTACGTCTGTCAGTGAAGGTCATTAGGCTCAGATTCATCTTCCATCTCAGGGATGAGCAAAGCCACCCTCCTTATTCCACAGGCTGTCTTAACGAGCTCACCGCGGGCTCTTTTATCAGGGAGAAAATCCCAGATAAAGCAAGAAGCCGTCCAACTCGTGTGTGTCTACGCGCGCGTGTGTGTGTTGTAGCGTGTTGTCTGCCTGTGATCGCAGATACACGGATCGATATTTGTGAGTGTGAACAACTTTGGTTCCCCCTCGAGGTGGATTGATACCGAGTGGTGACGGAGGCTTTAATCTGGGAAGTCGAGCTCAAGCTTCCCGCAGCCCGGAACAGGAAGTGGACCTCTCAGACGACCATAGGGTCTCGCCCAACCTCCCACGTTTCCCACGTCTGTGAACAATAACAGAGTCGCAGTCTTGTGCTGCGTGAGAAGGAAGCAGAGCAAACTGCAGTCGATATCAACTGTTGCAGACACTCAGCTGTCAAAATGAGCTCGTCAAAGAATAGTAGTGAACAACAAAAATGTATCACACAAAAATCTTCAGAGCAACATTCAGATTAAGGGGTTGGTGATTTGATTCTGGTGTAGAGCAACATCTTCCCCAAATGCAATGAAAGATGCAATAACCTAACTGACCTAGTTGAGCCATGGAGATGGAAAAATCTGCTAATGTATCAAGGCTATTTACTTTTTTCAAAGAGTAAAAAAAGATATTTACTGTTTGAAAAAACAGTTTGAAACAGGATGAAAGATTCTCAGGCCCAGACCGATTTAACAATTCAAACTAAACTGAGGGGTACAGTTTCTCTCCAGTGCATTCTTCCTGCTCCAGTTAACGTTTGTAATCGTGCACAAACACGCACAGCTCCTATGATCACTGTCAGATACTACTGAGAAGACAAAAGCGGGTTACAGGATGTCTGAAACCTGCTGATCCCTCACAGCTCTGAACAAGGCCGGACAATCTGCCTGGGTTTGTGTGAAGCGGGGAGATGAGAAAACACACACACACAAAAGGAATAAGAGAAATACAGCGTATGATGGATTTAGTTCTCAGCAGGAGCACCGGAACATTGATGATGTCCACGTTTTTGGTGTGTCTGATTTTCAGGATTTACTGCGTGAAAATCTCAGAGAGAGAGCGAGAGAGAGACACGATGAGTCAACGGCAGCTTGAGGTTCATGACTTCAAAACTGAGCTGTCAGAGCTGCCAGGACCAAACTTCTTCACTTCTGCATTTTACAACAGCTTCAGCAAAATGCAAATAACTCATTTAGATGACAAAGTCCTAAACCAAACTCAAACCTCCTCATTCTGTTTTTAATCATTCATGTTTCTAAAAATTCAACCTCTCAAGATTACCGTCATATGATTGGAATTCAAATGTAAAAATATGCGTAACTATTACATTAAAACGTTCTCATTAAAATGATGGTCAGTACAAAGTAGTAATATATAAAAATGACTTGTGTAGAAGACAGCATTCATCCTGGTGCTTTGCATCTACTTGCTTTGTTTAGCGCTGTCTCCACATTTACCCCACCTCTCATCTTCCAGTCGCACCGCTCTATGCCGTGCCATGTGACCAGCTGACCAAGGCAGGGATATTACTTTGACTTTTACTTGAAATAATCAATGTCTGAGGAAGTAAGTTCATTGAAATGAAATAAAGCACCCCCTGCCCCCAAATGTTACATATCTGTGTCTAGCACTTACAGCGAGTAAAGGATATTGAATTAAATTAACTGTTCGGTAGCTAACAGCTTTGACAGTAATCAGTACTGAGCTCTGCTCTGATGGGTCAAACTTATGTTTACATTTTCAGCTTTTCTGCACTGCTTAAAATGATTAAAATTTTGCTGAATTTGATAAGTTATGGCATTTTAACAGGGCAGCTTTGCACGAGACACCCATCCTTCAGTTTCTCAGCTCAGTTTCCTCGATCTTTATAAAGGCCAAAAATAATATCTGAAAACTGGACTGAGTCAGACTTGATCAAAACTCAGTCCTTTTTTTCTGTACCACAAATAACCCAAATATAGTCACGCAGCACAAACACTTTGAAAATAATATTTTGCCAAAAGCCTCAACAACTTTAAAAAACACAAAGACACTAGTTTCACTTTTCACAGAAATCCTAAAGTTGTTGAGACATCTGGCAAAAATTTCATTCAGTCAGCATCTTGACAAAGACTCCTTGAGTCCACACAAGACTTCTGCTCAAACCACACATCCATCCAGCGTCTTCACTGCTTCTCCATCCAGAAGTCTGGAACTTTCCCCAGGTGGCATAGGATGAAATGACAGGTACATCCCTACCAGGTCATCAGTCCATCACACTGCTAACAGAGAAGCATTTACACTCACATTCACAATTATGCTCACTTTAGAATCACTTATTAACTCGATATGCATGTTTCCGTCATGTGAGAGGAAGCTGGGGTACCCAGGGAAACCCTCACAGGAACGGGGAGAACATGCACACGCAACAGTGGTGCTAATCACTGCACCTCCAGGCTGTCGTTAAATAGAATCTAATTCATAAGAAATAAAAATAACAAACAAAAAACAGGATTGATGTGAGGTGGAGTGTAAGAGAGACTGGGATGGCTTTCATAGCCTGGAAAGCCCACCTGATCACCTTCCATTATCAGCGAGGTACCATCAAGAGTAGTCATGGACCACCTTGGGAGAGGGAGGATTCAGAGATGGAGAGTACAAATAGACTAAACTGTGTTATTAGTGGTGTTTATATGGTTTTATTTAAATCCATCCATCCTCTTCCAGTTATTCTTGTCAGTGTTGCTGGGGGGCTGGAGCCTATCACAGCTGTCTTGGGGCAAGAGGGAGGGTTCACGCTGGACAGGTCACCAGTGGCCAAGGGCAATTTAGAGTTACCAATTAACATAATCCCACTAACTGCATGTGTTTGGACTGTGGGAGGAAGCCGGAGTACCCGGAGAGGACATGCAAACTCCACACAGAAAGAAACGGCCAGGTGGTGGAATTGAACTCAGGACCTTTTTGCTGTGAGGTATAAGTGCTAACCACTGTGCCACTGTGCCACTGTGCCGTTGTGTTTAAACCATGTCAATGAAAATAATGTAATATATGCCCTGTACAAACATTAACATACATCTTGGATCTTTATGGATCTTGGAAACTTGTTTTCCTTCTCATTAAGAAACACTTCTTTGCTTTTGCAGTTAGTGTTTTTGTTTTTGGGGCTGATGCGAGCAGAGACCGCCGCCACTGTTCTGCTGCAGCCGAGCGAACGGAGGCCCGAGCCGCCGGCTGCTCGTTGCTCTTCAGTACATTAAAGCCCTTTTGCTGTCCATTAGTGCACCTCTGTCACGTTTAAGAGCTGGAGGTGGGAGTTGCGCATTAACTGAAAGCTAAAACGAATGATATAGATGTGCAGAATTTAACCCCTGACCTGTGCTAGGGCGCCCACGCTGCCCGGCAAAGCTGCTGCCCCTGCGCTAACACTCGGGGAGGAACACGGAGTAATCAAAACAAATGAGTCAGTGAGCGGAGAGGAAACCGGCGCCGTGAGCAGATTTCTAATGACGACTAATATTAGCATAACCTAATATGCTTGTTGATCAAGGGTAAACTTTTGGGGGAGGACATGTTAGGTGCAGAATAAACAAAAGCAGCTGCTGCCAAGGCTCCAGCAGCCTTCAGAGGGAGGAGGAAGACGCCGAGGCCATTCTTAATGTGGGCTGAGCCTGCTGCATGGATATGAGGCAATCTGTCGGCTCCACGCACGCTTATCAACTTCAGTTTTATTTCGGCAGAGTTCTCAGAGGCTCCAATTAAATTCATGTGGAAAGGGAGTAGTTTGAACAATTGCATTAATATATTTATTTTTTCCCTTTCACCGTAAAAACATTTCTTTTGTTTCTTTTCTCCTTCCTGTTTTGCTAATTGCACAAACCTCCTCTGTGCTTTCGTTACAAGGCCGCAGCTGCAGACCTGCCGTGCTTGTCCCGTAAATATTATATGAAGACTTAAGTAACAATTGTTGTTCTTTTCCCATCAACTATTCATGCTCGCTAAGTTAGGTGCACCGCGGGAGACGAGTGTGGGAGGAACCCTCGCTGCTAACCTGTTTGCAATGCATTTAGGAGAAGGCAAAAGCGAGCCCTGCAAAAATAAAGAATTCATTTTAACGAGTTAATTCTGTCTCATATTCAGCCTTCAAAACATATTCTTCATAGCAGCAGCGAGTCCCCCAGTGGATTCAGCTTCACACGTTCATGCCGTGTAGCCTGAAGATCCCAAAGTTTCCAAAGATAGCAAAAATGTCGGCCTGAATTTTAAGGAAAGGTGTTTACAATTATGCGGAAGACTAAAATATTCCAACTTGATGACATGGTGAAAAATGTGGCATGAGGTTTAGACTGCATCTACAAACTGCTGTGACATCATGCATGCTGTATAATAAGGCTGTACATACACAGATGTTAGCTGAAAATTTGTATCACATTTCTTTAAAGAAAGAACAAATGGCAATGAGAGGCAAAGACGTGTGGACACAGGCGACCACATACTTGTTCTGGTGTTGTTCAAGGCCAATGCAAACTACACATTATGGGCTCGATAAGAGCCAGAGTGCAAAGACGTGGATGCTTGGATGCTTCAGTACAACGGTGCAAAAAGACTTGGCTTGTAGGATGAAACTTTCAACATCGGCATCTTGGGCTACGTTCACACTACAGGTCTTAATGCTCAATTCCGAGTTTTTGATCAAATCCGATTTTTTTGTCTGCTTGTTCACACTATAAATAAAATGCGACAGCAAATGCGCTCTAGTGTGAACGCTCAAAGCGGCCCGCATGCGCAAAAGAAGATGTCACACACAACGCGCTCTGTTTAGACCCAGAGCAAACAATATTTTTTGACTGATGGCCCTTAATATAAAGACCAGAGATGGCACGATACCACTTTTTTATGTCCGATACCGATATCATAAATTTGGATATCTGCCGATACCGATATGAATCCGATATAGTGTGTTTTTTAATCAATAAAACTGTTTTTTTTAATATCTTGCTGCATTTTGTATAAGTTCATACTCAAGTTTAAATAAACAACAACACTAAAGCTATTCTGTTATACCTGTATGTAAAAAATACACTGCGCCCAAAATATTTCATAGTTCAGCAACACTGATCAATCTAATAAACTTAAACCTGCTCCATCCTCCCTATTCTGGTATTTTAAAGAGTACTTAGCAGAAATATTAAGCAACCTAACTAATAGGGTTGCAAACTCCCAGCAAAAAAAAAAAATAGGAACCACCCCACCCTCCACCTCATGATGCTTAATCGACGTAATCAACTTTAATTTGATGCAGGGTGAAAAAAAATGCACAGAAATAAATTATTTTTCAAGAATAATTAAATAGATTCAACATCTTTCTTCAACAGAATTGCAGAATTCACAGATGGTACCTTCCCAAAGGAAAAAGTACTATAGCTTACTAGGGTATATTAGAATAGTTACTATATACAGTAATGGACTTCTACACATTTTACATCAGATTAAAACTTTGGGTGTAAGATTCAGATAATTATTTATTAAAAGCTAGACATTTTAAATGAGAATAAGAAAGAAAAGTATGTCTTTGTGCCCCCTTTTCCCTGTTCATGCCCTATCGGCCCCCCTGGCTACACTTTACTAGATCCGCCCCTGCACAGTTACCAGCCGTCAGCTACTTAGAAAAAGATCCTGGTGTAGAAAGTAATATTAAATAAATTCTAACAACAGCTTATCAAGCTTAAACGTGCTGCTGTTGTTCAGCCGCTGGTTTCCTCTTTCTGGTGCAAAGTGGGCCAAAAACAAAGAAGAGAGACGGACTCGACAGAAAAGCCGATCAGCTGATCATTAAGCAGTTTCACGATTGAAGTAGCCGCAGGAAGGTGAGGGAGAGAGAGAGGCAGTCGCTCCATATATCGGTTGTTAAGCTTAACATGGGAATGCTTTACAAACATTCAGAGATGAACTTACACACTTGCTTTACTTCTCTCTGGGATAACTTTCTTGGAGATGAAATGCTGGTTTGGTAGCGAGGCTACAAATACACACAGCCGCTCTATCACGTGAGGCATACTGCTCCGACGTGCTACGGTTATGAGCCGAGTTACGCCGTGTCGCAAGTTTTGCTTTTTTGATATTTAATGGATCGATTACATTTTTTATTTCTCACCGATATCCGATCCAGTAATTTAGGTCAGTATCGGACCGATACCGATACGTGATATCGGATTGGTCCATCTCTAATAAAGACTTCGGACTTTACGTTTCCCAGTTTTTGCTTTAAGTTATTTTGTTATTTACATAATAATGTAGATAACCTAATAATTATCCTTATTGCTGTTTTAGAGGAGCGGTGCTTCAAAGGATAGTTGCAGATTTCTGTCAGAATCTGCAGATTATACAGTACAAATAAAATGTTCACGTTGTCTTCCCAACAGTTTCACTAAAATCTACACTGGATGGCCAGGAAGCGTTCGCGATGTCTTCTCAGGCGCTGATAATTGGCGTCTGTCTTGTGTCAGTGATGTAAAAGACAGATTTAATGCGACATGACCGTTCAAACAGCAGTCGCTTTCTAAAACATCAGATATGTATCGGATTCAGTACCACATACGAAAGTGACCCAGATCGGATTTGAAAATATCGGATTTGTGCCGTTCACACTGTCATACCATGATCGGATATGTGTCGCATAGGGTCCAAAAAATCCGATTTGATGCGCTTTCGCCTGCAGTGTGAACGTAGCCTTAGTTTTTTGAAACCTGGCACATCTAAGTTTTCAAGCTCATCAATCAAGGAAGCAAAAAGGTTGTTTGCTTGTGGACTTCCAAACTACATCTTTTTTCTAGTCACCATCTGCTGACCACTAGGAAAAAAATGCAAGTTTGTGGAATTTACACATTGGCTTCACTACTGAATCTTTTGTATACTGTGACCAGAACTCATGTAAAAACAGAAGTTACCCAGCTGAAATCAGCAGATTGGGCCACCTTAAATATATGTCATGGTCCCCGTGCCTGACCGGCTGGCCCAGTATGGCTACATATGTTTTGTTTGTGTTTTCTCTCTCACCTCCATCTCACTGCCTGGGCGGAGTTCATTGCGGGCTCCGCCACTGGCCCTCGGACCTGCAGTGATCACCTGTGATTCTTCACTCACTACTTAAGGCAGCAGCTGGGAGCACCTCGTCACTGGATTACTGTCTAACCCCTGTCAGTGTTACTTCAGTTTTACAGCCCTCTTCGAGTTTCCTTCGCGTTTTTCCTGACATTGATTCTCCTGTCCTTGTGCTAGATTCTGCATGCCAGCCAGAGGATTTGTTGCTGTGGCCCTGTCGTGAGCAGTGATGGGAATAACAGTGTTACAAGTAACAGCGTTATTAACGGCGTTACTTTTTTCAGTAACGAGTAATCTAACCAATTACTATTCCTATCGTTACAACGCCGTTACCGTTACTAACAAGAAAATGCGGTCCGTTACTATTTTTCAACAAACAGACGGTCGAAGCTGTGTTCACCTTACCGCATCTCATATCAGTTGCACGGAAGTAGCTGTAAGTAATCTGGACGCTACAGCTTTAAGCAGCTGCGCGCTCCCGCGGACGGTAATCACGATCACTTTTTGGCACAACACCTGGAGCTAAGCGGGCAAAACAATCGCATGAGTGCTGCTGTTTGACTGAGGAAGAATAAAGTCGTCGTGGTAAGCCAATCACATGACCACTTCAAGATTACAAAGCAACAAGGTGATATATACCAGTTTTTAAATTGTGCTGATAGGCCACGTAAAACCAGAGTCATGATAAACAAGATATACGCGGCGTTTTTTCCTCAATAGTTTCGTCACGTATACTGTCTAAGGACAGTGCTAGCGAGCGCTCTCTGCTTATGAGCAAAAAATAAAAAAAACAAAACAAAAAACAGCCCGTTGGTGTTGGTGGAAAAATGCACCATGTCGACCAATCAGAAAATGATATGGCAACATGACATTTGGTTGTTTAGGAAGAGGGAGAAGTTTTAGGAGTGACAGCGAGAGAGAGAGAGAGAGAAAGACAGCAGAAAAATGTTTGTGGTTGTTACAGTAAAAATATAACTTTTTCTACTCGGATTTTATGTTTTTTGTCTGATTTTAGATCAATTAAGTTAATGTCAAAATGAAAACATGACTGTAAATTCAGACATTTGAGGTTGTGCTGAAAAGAATGATACCAAACAAGGCAAAGTACATTACACCTTTAAAAACTACTGTTTTTAAAGGTAAAATGTGGAGGGAAAATCAAAAGTAGTCAAAAATGGCCAATTATACCCTGGACCCCAGAGGGTTAAACGTTTTTTTAAAGTAACGCAATAGTTACTTTTCAAGTAATTAATTACTTTTAGAATATTGTAACTCAGTTACTAACTCAGTTACTTTTTTGAAGAAGTAACTAGTAACTATAATTAATTACTTTTTCAATGTAACTTGCCCAACACTGGTCGTGAGTGTGGTGAGTCGGTGCGGCGTGAGCGTGGAGAAGAATCCCTGGGAGGAGAAAGCTAGCTGTGTGAAGTTCCCCTGTGTTTTCCTGACCCCTTCATGAACCCTGGTGACCTCAGACCCCTCTTCCCTTACTTGTATATATCACACGTGAAGAGTAAAATAAAGGAACTAATCTTTGTGATTTCAGTCTCCGCCCGAGTCCT
This sequence comes from Oreochromis aureus, assembly GCF_013358895.1. NCBI lineage: Eukaryota > Metazoa > Chordata > Actinopteri > Cichliformes > Cichlidae > Oreochromis > Oreochromis aureus. Next base: position 28,268,277 of record NC_052943.1, on the reverse strand, counting down.
TCCTGCGGCTCGTGACAATATACATATTTGTATGACTGGACTTTAAATGATTCACAATTGACAGTTATGCTTATTTGTCTTATTGTACTCAGTTCAATCCAATTTTATTTTTATACACCGCCAAATCACAACAACAGTCGCCTCAAGGTGCTTTATATTGTAAGGTAGACCCTACAATAATACATACAGAGAAAAACCCAACAATCATACGACCCCCTATGAGCAAGCACTTTGGTGACAGTGGGAAGGAAAAACTCCCTTTTAACAGGAAGAAACCTCCAGCAGAATTCTGGGCCCTGATGCAGCTCCCCATCCTCTCTCAATCCAACTTTGCTCTGATTGGCTTCCCCTCACAAACAAGAGAGATGACCATGTAAGGACATCTCTCTACAACATCACAAAAATACAAGTGTAGAATAAAAATGGCCTAAAAAACTGTGAAACTCAGTCCTCTGGGGTATTTGTACATACACTGACCTCATTATTAAATACAGCAACTTGTGAATTTCTTATTGTATTAGGGTAAAACAACAAACTGGATATTGGGCCAACTCTGTATTATTTTCTTGTTCTTTTTAATATTATTGCAGTGTAAATGCAAAGAGCAGCAGCAGAGGCACCATTAGTCTCTCTCAGTGTAACACACATACTCATGCACAAGAAAATACCAACCCCCAAATCTCACTGAACCACAGTGGAGCCTCGGAGAGTCTAATAAGTCAAACTGCAGGCTGAGCAGGCAGCGCATGAATACCAAATGCAGTCTAATTGATTACCTAATTTATGCAATAACCAGTATTTTTTTAATTATAGTTATTTATTGCCCAAATGTTTACGGGGCTCGGCTGATTCATGGGCAGCACGTCGAGCCACGGGTCAGACTCGGTGGACCCTGTTTATAAAACTGACAGCAAAATTATCACAGCTCCACTTCATCATCGCCGCTGCTGCCATAGCTGGAAACTAAAAACCAACTCGTGTGCTCGGGAAGGAGCAGAGCATCACCCAGGATCTGAATGTTATTATCACTAAATCACATAACATTTGCTCTTATGTAACATCCTCAGCATCATCAGCAGTGAGAGCTCCTTTACTTGTGTCGTTGCACATTTAAGCCCTACAGACAATTCTTTCCTTCGGTGCATTTTCCAAGGAATGGGGCGCCGTCAAAAATGTTTTTTTGGTTTGATCTAATTTTAGTTTACTCTAAATATCTACCTGTGGAGGCTTAAAACCTGCTGCGGATGGCTGATGCAGCACAGTGAATTTGGCTCGGTTTATTTTTATCACACTGACCTTATCACTGCGGTAATCCAGCTGAAGTGTGAATCATTTTGAAAAGCTCCAGCAGCCACTGATAGGTGCAAAGATGACAAAATGATTCTGTAAAATCTTCCTGTGCTGAAAACACTTTTTTTGTTTTGTTTTTTCAGGCTTCTCGAAAGTTGAGCCTAAAACAGAATGGCCCCCACTGACGTCTCAGAGGTCATTTAAATGTCAAATTTTCATGGCCAGATAACGGAGTCGGACCATCTCCAAAACAGCAATGCTTCTGTGATGAGTAACTAATGACAGCAGTCCAAGGCGAGGCAAGTCAAGAACCAGCGACATGGTGCGGGGGAGATGTTCTGGCACAAGCCTGATACATGACAGCTCATAGCTTATGAGATCCTCTGAGGTCTTTGTGTCCGATTCCATAAAGCCTGTGTCTCAGTGTCATTTAGGTGTCATGCAAAGGACCAACAGCTTAAAAGGCAGGGGTGGCTAATCAGCATAATATATTATATTATTGACTTGTTCATCTTAGAGTTACAATCAGTTTTATATTTTCTAATTAGGTTTTATTTTTATTTCATTTTCTTGAATAATCAGGCCCCATCTTATCTTAAAGAGCTCATAGTACCATACGACCCCCACAGAGCACTTTGCTCTCAGACAGCTGGTTTACTCGTAGTTCCGAGGATATTTCAGCCTTTGGCATTCAGGCTTAGATGTAGACATGGATAGTGTTCACATATGGCTTCTTATTTCATGCCCGTTTTTAATGCAGTGCCACCTGAGGGTCTGAACATCATAGACTTTGTCCCTTGCACACAGATTTCTCCAGAGTATCTGAATCTCATAAACCCACTTTATTTTGAAATTCTTCCATAATTTTTAGGTTTTTTTGCAGAGTGGTGAACGTCTGCCCATCTTTACTTCTAAGACACCGTCCCTCTCTAAGATGCTCTTTTTATACTCATCATGTTATTGACCTGCTGTCAGTTAACCCAATTAGTTGCCAAATGTTCCTCCAGCTGTTTTTTTAGTGCCATTTATTTTTCCCACCTTTAGTTGCCTCGTGCCAACTTTTTTGAGACATGTTGCTGTCATCAGATTCAAAATAAGCTCATATAAATGTCACATTGTGTATTAAAGCATGGGTTTATGAGATTAGCAAATCTTTGCACCCTTTTTTTAGTTCAATTTTATCCAACATCTCAAGTTTTTTTTAATTAAACTTCAATTCAGAATTCATATTTTCCCCCATTACATGGTGAAAAGGTGCAGGTTTAGAAACTACAGGTGGTGCAGCGAATCACTTTGACACTCATACCAGACACCAAATTTCCACATTTTCACACTTCATGTTTATTATTCTTTAATTGTTTAATTGTGATTTATGTACTGAATACAGAACTTAGTTGAGTTTAGGTCATAAAACTAGGGTTATGGTATAAAAACTACTCTGTTAGCTTGAGAAAAACAAATACCAGACAGAATGGTTGGGTTGCCATGGTGACATGTCCCTGTTTTAACTGGACAAAATACCCGTAGCACACGCAGAAGATACTTCATGTTACAAAGCCATGTACAAAATCTATTATAAATAAACCCTCCTGCTTTTTAATACACGACTATAATCTTGAAAATGATATTTGTGTCTGTTAACAAGAAATAATTAAGGTGGAGCCAGTGAGGGAGAAGTTTTAACAGTGTGTGTTTACAACAGTTGTTTTCTTTGTCGACAAAGTCAGACACAGAAACAAGCCGTGACGCGCGGCCTCGGAGGTGGGGGATGTTTACTTCAGCCAAAGTGACTAGCGGGGGAGCTGGGTAATAACTGCCTGGCATCACAGCGTGCTGCCAAATGCTGTAAATGCAGAACTCTTGTACAAGCCTTAAACATGGAGCGATGCTGCCGAATGACAGCGAGGCGCTGGATGAGCTCAAGATCGACTTGACATGACAGGAAGTTATCTAAATCCCGCCAGGACTTGTGGATAATGTGATGGATTTCTTAAAGGCGCAATGAATGAAAAGGAAAAAAAAAAAGATGTCACTGCACTGCTGCCATTGTTCAATTCTGAGAAAAATCTCAAGGAGATGAAGACCTGCCGTCTCTGATGACCTCTGACCTCCCACTGAAGAGAAAAAACCTGATTTGGAGTTCAGTTACAGCTGCCACTTTCAATTTGAAGCCTCCTTTCTCTTTTCCTCTGCCTTCCCAGAATGCCGTTCTGCATGTTGATGCCGGCGCTGAGGCCTCCCTGTGAGCTTCTTCGTCTATGTGTCCTTTTCTTCCTTAATGTCAGTGTGTAGCTGTTTTTGTATGAGCAGCTGCAGCTGATCAGAGCTGACAGACTGCTTGATTTAATGAACAGCTTTTAGCATCCAGGCCTTTGATTAAAATCAGAATCGTGAAACTGAGCACATTTAAAGTCCACCTAAAATTACAAAAGTCGTCCCTTTTTAAGTCACAAATCATGTCAAACTGATTTTTGGTGTCTTATTAAATCTTTAAACCACTGAAATTAGAAAAAGAAAAATCAGCAGAACCCTTCCCTTAGCCTCTGAGTGGGCAGACAGGTGCACATGATTGACACCTTAGTTGGTAGAGGACAAAACCTCTTCTTCCTCTTCTTCTTTTGGCTGCTTCCTTTAGGAGTCGCCACAGCGGATCATCTGCTTCCATCTTACGCTGTCCTTCTGTCCTCCCTCCATCTTTTCTGAGGTCTTCCTCTTTAACTCCTACCCAGCAGCTCAAATATATCCACTATCCCTCCTCTGCACATCATCAGATCAAATCATCTCAGCCTCTCTAACTTTATCTCCAAACTGCTCAGCCTGGGCTGTCAGTCAGTCAAAGTCCACCGCTAAAAAAACATCACAAGGAGATAATCAAATCACTCACATTTGATAGGATTATTCTAAAGTGGCAGTGGTTAGACCAGTGGTTCCCAGACTTTTTTTGCTAGCCCCCCCCTTGTTTTACAAGAAAATCTTGCCCCCCCCCCCAGAATCAAATTCTGTCAGGGATACCTACCTTGGCACTGCTGTTGTGCAGTTCAAGCCAAAGGCAAGATATCATCATATTTTCTAGTCTTTGGCTTGGAGGGAAGTTGGTTTGGAAGCATATTTGGCGATGCTTCATCTTCTGCTTTGCGTTTGTGTGGGAGCCCCGTCAAAAACCTGTCCATTATGCTACCAGTGTCCAAGCATTCTTTTTACCACCCCCCAAGAATGGCTGCGCGCCCCCCACTTTGGGAATCGCTGGATAAGAAGACCTCAGGTGAGCTGTTACCTGTAACTTGGCTGCAGTTTATCTATGTAAGTTTGTCATCATGTACCCTTGTTCTTGTGTTATTGTAAGGTGACCTTGAGGGTCCTAAAGGCGCCTATAAATAAAATGTATTATCATCATTATTATTATTATTATTATTATTATTATTATTATTATTATTTGTCTTGTTTTTTGCAGTGTTGAAAACCAGAATACAACCAGTAGTAGCCTGTAGTGTTGTGTCACCTTTTCCAAAGAGGACACATGAACTACTTTCATCGGTGTAGATGAATGTGCATTTATATCGTACTTGGCAATTAGTTGCAAACCTTTGCATACCTGTCTGAGAGTGAATGCAGTCAGTCTGAGTTGGTCAGACAGTCTGACCTGTGCAATCACTTTGCAGTTGGGAAAGTTGTTTCTGAAAAAGAAGACCCTTTCATTGTGTGGCACCCTTGATTGAAAGTGGGTGTAACATGTTCCAAAGCAGTGTATTACTGTAATACGGTACATTTTTTAGTGATGCAGTAATGTAATGCATTACTGTACTAACACACAATTTATACCATGTACAGGGAGGAGGAAAATGATGGAGTGACCTACAACTTTTGAAGAGTCAAGGTTTTCATATTATTTTTACTTTTACTGCACAAACAGACAGGAGCACGGTGGTAAAGTGCTGACAGCATGTCAACACACAGAACCCAGAGTGATGTTAAAGCTGAGTGAAGGCTGACCGCAGCCCAGCAGCCCCAGCCTGATTTTCAGCAGGTAACAAAAGCAGTGATGAGCAGCCAGGCTTGCAGCATTATAGCCTGCATTTCTTCCTGTTTATGTTTCTACAGTAGGATCACCGTGGCGATGGCTTTGAAGTCTCTTTGAGCTGGTTTTCATCTTTGCTTTGTGTTGTTGGTTTGTACGTGTGTCCTCATTAGGACGGGGATTTGTGTGAAGCCTGAGGTTTAAACTGTTAACGGGTAATTATGTGACAGTGCATTTCAGGACATGTTACATAATAATGATAACATAATGCAACAAGTAGTGTAACAAATTATTTTCTCTGGAGAGTAATTAGGTAAAGTAATGCATTACTTTTTTAAGCAATAGAGCAACCAGTGATTAATTCTACTTGGTTTTCCTCTCTCTGCCACAACATGATGATGATCAGCAAAGCCAAAACTAGTGTGTGGCTACAGCTGAGGCTCACATAACAAGGTGAAATCTATCGGCTCTGCCAGCTTTTAGATAAACCTTTTTGAAAACAGCACATTCACTATTAAGATAAAAGATTTTATGGCAAAGAACAACATTTAATGGAGTGTAATAAATAACTTCTGTAGTTTAATAGTTTGTGCTTGTACAGTCAGATCATATTTTTGTATTCAGTTGTCAAACAATCAGATCAGACTTCTCCTCTTAGCTGCCTTCACTTTGCAATTAGCGCTGCCTCAGATCTGCTAATCATCGTCTTTCACTGATCGGCTGGCGTCGAGTTCAGACCTGGATGACCACATCGTTCATAGACGCTCCATGTGGCGCCGAACGCGCCGTGCCATCTTTTACGTTTGATCACTGGGCACTGCTTACAGACGTGCGCGCACTCTGTTTTGCCAGTTTGACTGCGAACCAACGCATTTCCATTTCAGATGAAACAGTCGGCGGAGAGGACTGGAGTCGACTCCAAAAAAGACAAAATAAAACGGTAAATTGCATTCTGGGTAGGTTCCTGTTGGCGGAGCGATCTGGCCTACATCTCCCTGCGTCAGCATCAGAAAATAGGTAGATGGAGCGGTTTTGGTGATCTGACACGTTTGATGAATGAAGAGACAGTAATAGCGAAACAAAAAGGAGCTGGAGATGTGTGTGCCAGCCTCGGTTTGCCTTCTGTTGTCCTCAGAGGACGGAGCGACACCAATTAACTCCCAAACAGTTGTAATCAGGGGACCTGTAAGATACCACGCAAATTAAATTAAACCGTCCCTAACCATATGCCAATACGTGTCGTCTTCAAAGCCTGTTTTCAATACGGCGAGAGCTTGTGACTCGGTGGCTCGCCGGCTCGATACGATGAAACAAAAAAGCAGATAAATAACTCAATTACAAGCACACAAGAAAAAGAAGAAATAATCTTAGAATCCTGCCTCAGGGAGTTTCATTTTTAACTTAAAACACTCGATTGCTACCAGCTCCTGAACTGATTGACAGGTTGTTTAATGCAGAGGGATGTCGAGCTGAATTCTGCTTTAGGCTCCAGAAAGTCTCAGTGTGGCCCCGGTGGAGAAATAAATTAGTGAAATAAAAGAGAGGAATCATCCTGTTCCTGATTGCTCTGGTTTATCTTTGTTCAAGAGCCACACCGACGACAGGCAGAGTCAGAGGGCAGTGGAGAAAATGTGCCTGACAAACAGCGACCCTGAAAGCAGGATGATGTCACTCGGGCAGCCCACCTGCCACGAGGCCAAATAGCACAGCCGCTGTGATTGAGGCTGAAGCCGACGACCTTAATTGTGTCTACCTCCTCTCCTGCTGCACTCTTATATGCCTGCAAGAGGGGAGAGAGTAAATATGCTTTGTGCATGAAGCAGATGAGGTCGTGTCAGATCATGTCACGACTTGACAGCGTTTTCTTCACCTCTGAGCGGTATTCTAATATCTAGTGCAAGTCATTTGGGAGGATCTGTCTGTGGAGAGCTTTGACTTTTCACACCTCCTTCCAATTTTTGTGACAAATTGCTGTGAATGTTGCAGGCGTTCAAACCTTTTCACACTGCAGAGTTTTTGTATTGGAAAAAGGGGAGTACATAACACTTAAGGACACATTTATTTTTCTAAGATCTGAAATATGTTACACATTGAATGTAAAACATTTGAGGAAGGATATGCAACTGCTTTCAGACTGGATAGATACTTCAGGGGTTTCCTGGAGGGTGAGATCAAACTAAGATAATGTGAACTTTTAGGGGCCTTTGCTCTCTGAATCTGACTTTCCCAGGTTTGCACTTGAAATAACATCTGCTTACAAAACAACTAATGTAAACACACAAATTGCTTGCCTAACTCGTGTTAGTCACAAATCACAGGGCACTAATATTTAGCAAGTACAACAATAAAACATACAATAATAAGCACATTTCCAGCCAGCCAAGTTCAAACCCGTCATTATGTCCTTGACAGTTGTCATCTTGTGTTTCTCACTAACTTTGTGGGCAGAGAAATAAAGCTGGGGCTAATAGCTCTTACAGGGATAGACTTGCTTATTTGCTAATGGCTTCTTCTTCCTGTGGGCCATTAGATAAGCAGCAGCAGCCACCGCTCTTGAAACCAGTGTGATGTCAACCCCAGTGATCACTATCGGGCCCGCTAATGGTCTCTGAAAGGGAGAAAACACATTCAATCACATTTACTCACAATGAAAGATATGACGACGTGTTCCGCTAACCGGAGCGGATCCGCCGTTCGTTACGCCGTGTCACAGCGCTTTGATTTTGAGTTCGATACACTGTTAGTTATTGTGCTGCCCTGTGTTTTTCCTGGATGTGCAGGGCGATCGCCTTTAATCATTAGCACAGGAAGGTCCAGGCCGTATTGATTTAGACGAGCGCTCGAGCCCATCACAGCGGCTCATCATTAAAAGACACATTAAAAGACAAAAGACAAACCGCTAACTGGACATCGGGACCTCACACAGATCCACAGGTGCTGCTGCTGGACCGAGACACTGAATGCACAAAGGCTCTGCATGTGGCTGTTAGAGGCAGACGGTGAGGAAAATATGAACAAATGAGAAATGAGGTGCCTCTACACAGATCGCAGGGGATCTCTTATGGGCTCAAAATGTGGTCATAAATATTTTGTACTTGTAAATCAGTTTTGTACTTGTAAATCAGGATTTGTATGTGTAAAAAGAATTTGTGCATGCGTAAAAAGATTTGTATGTGTAAAAAGATTTGTGCGTGCGTAAAAAGATTTGTATGTGTAAAAAGATTTGTATGTGTAAAAAGATGTGTGTGTGTGTAAAAAGATTTGTATGTGTAAAAAGAATTTGTGCGTGCGTAAAAAGATTTGTATGTGTAAAAAGATTTGTGTGGACTTAGCCAAAAAAACCCTGCAAGTTACAAGTACGAATTTTGACCCTATTTTTCTTCCTGTCATCTGATTGGTCAATGTCATGTCAATCACAAATGTAACAATCCAATCAGAGAACAGATGGGTTTGGCTGTCGGAGGGCACTTTTTGAACTGCAGGCCCTTGAAGGGTAATACAGTTTGAAGCTGGAGGATCTCTATATAAATATCCGATAGCAGCTAGGTCCCCTTACTTTCAGCAGCTGTTGAAAGGATAAAGTTGTGGTATGTCAGTGGTTAGAAATACCATTATTACTTTAGGATTAGTTTAACACAAAGTAGACCATTGCTGTGAGTCACAGTGCGCAGCATAAAGGTCCTTTCACATCGGACGCAGGATGTGCTGCTAATGCTAACTGCTAACTAAAAGCAAAGGATCCAGAATTTGTTGCGCTGGTTGCTGAGCTCTGTGGGTTTTGCAGCAGCTCTACCTGTACTAGATGCACCTGCTCCTTGTCGTTTCTATCTCTGACTTTATGTCCTCTACAACAGTTTCTGGTTTTTTTTGCTAGTTCTTCAAATGTTCAATAAAAACATGTATGCTAATTCATAACGAAGAAAGCTTTGTAATGAAGACTGTCATTTCCAAAACACTGCCCCCCCCCCCGCGGTCCGCAGCGCTGTTGAAAAGGCTGTGGAAGTCCCTGTATAAAGCACGTAAACCTGTGACACAAAAATCACCAAACTCGGACGACCACAGACTGTTTTCCTTCGTGGTGATGAAGGAAAACGCTGGGTTGGCATGTAAAAGGGCATTTATTCCTTCAAGGACCTGCAGTTCAAAAAGTGCCCTCCGACAGCCAAACCCATCTGTTCTCTGATTGGATTGTTACATTTGTGATTGACATGACATTGACCAATCAGATGACAGGAAGAAAAATAGGTCAAAATTCGTACTTGTAACTTGCAGGGGGTTTTTGGCTAAGTCCACACACAAATCTTTTTACACATACAAATCTTTTTACGCACGCACAAATTCTTTTTACACATACAAATCTTTTTTTACGCACGCACAAATTCTTTTTACACATACAAATCTTTTTACACACACACAAATCTTTTTACACATACAAATCTTTTTTACGCACGCACAAATTCTTTTTACACATACAAATCCTGATTTACAAGTACAAAACTGATTTACAAGTACAAAATATTTATGACCACATTTTGAGCCCATAATCTCTGAAGACTGTGTGAGGATTTGAATCGTGCAATCACTTTCAAACTCCACCCAGCACAGTCTTTGTAGCAGCTCAGTTACATGCACATCTTAAAACCATACATGTTGAAATATTTTCGAAAAGAATGAAATCTGGGCTCTAGTCTCATTTTTTTTTTAGAGATGAAGCAGCGTGAAGGTCTGGGTCGGTCCTCAAGTGAAGGCATGAAAGTCTGAACCAGCTGCTGTATTTTAGAGGGAACGTGTTGTAATATGTGCAGCATGCCACATTCAGATTTAACACACATTTAGATTTAAGACAGCAGTAATTGTTTGTTTGTTTTTTGAAGAAAAACTCTATTTTTTTTTTATTTCAAATAATAGCTCTACATTGAAAGCAACTTCTGAGGATGTAAACATAAAGTAGCAGAAACTGCAGTTCCTCTAATGGCCACTTGAGGCTGACTTGACACGTGTTAGTATTCCCAGCTACCTCTGCACCAAAACCAAGGCACAAACTTCGTCAGGTTTGGCACCGACGACACAAACGCAGTCAAGCGGTCCAGTTCTGTGACTCATACAAGTGGAGCTGAAGCTTAACAACCTGTGCCAGCAAACCTTTGGACTTTAACCTTTAACAATATCCAAATGGACAAATAAAAAAATAGTCTGCGGAAAGAAACAGGTGTGCTGTATAAAGTGCTCTAAGTGCTCAGGTAGAGTACAAACAACTTATATGTTGCTCTCAGTTTTGGAAATTCTCACAGATTTCAGATCTTTGGATCAGCCTGATCTGTTTATTTGCTATCTGTGTGATTTTTTTCTTTGCAGGGGTGCTTTTCTGAATCACACCCAGCTCTGTGAGTCATTCTGTGCAGGAAGTAAATGGCATAAATTGTTTAATTTGAAGGTTATTGTTTCTTTTTAAATAGTTTCTTATTATATTATATTACTGTATAATCAGCATAGTATATGTGGAAGAGTTTCACATCCATACTGTGAACTGTCAGTTTTTATAACGGCTGCTTGCTGCTGCTGGAGTGTCCTTGCACGATCCCCAGCCTCTCTCTGACACACTAACTGTTTCTCCTGTGAAAACCTCTGTGACAGAAGTGCTTACTTGCAGTTTGCCTTCAGTTGTCAGGCGGTGACTCGGCTTCCTTTGTGCTCAGTCACTCTGCAGTCGTTTAGCAGCGCAGCATTCACCCGACAGCTCCTCACATCCGGACTCGCGGCCTGTCGTTAGCTCCTCTGCATATCAGAGCCATGTAATGGCGTTGCAAAAAGCCTAATTAGATCTAAATTAGCGTCACTTTCTTGACTCAACATTATGGATAGAGGATGAGGGACTAATTACACTGCTATTAATGCAGAGAGAGGTTAATGACAGGGGAGTTTGTCACCAAAAGCGAATGAGGAGGGACGTGATCGGCTCGGCTCGTTCAGCCGCCACATCTAGACCCTTCTTTTCTTTTTGCTGATGCAAGCTGTTCTGGCAGTTTGTGAGCCGCCTGCACTTTCACTTTGTTTGTGATCAATGTACACTTTATATGTGGTAAACAAATAATAACTCAGGTTTACAGGCTGTCGACTGCTCGGTAGATTAAAGCATAACTGTGGTGAGCCTCGCACGAGAGCGATGTATATGTTCGTCTGTAATTATGTGCGCAACAAATCATCAGAGGTGTCCATCTGAACTTGGATTACAGCCGTGCACAGGTGGGGTCATTAGCAGGATCACAATACTTTGTTATGCTGTGTGGCACATCAAGTTAATGCGTGAAAGGCCACAAGGACGTCTATTCATCAGAATCGGCCTCAATTACACTGTAAAAAATCTCCATGCAAAGACTTTTTGCTGAATATCGAATCCAAAAAGGTGTGTTTCCTTAAAACAAACCAAAAAAAGGCAGACCTCAGTGCAGTAATAAGATCCTGACAAGTGCCAGGAACATACTAATAATCTCCGCTTTCTAGAAGAAAGAGTCTTAAAGTCTGTCCTGAGAGTAGCACTACACAACTGTCAGGTGTTCCTAATAAATGACTCGGCGATTGCATCTTTAACAAGCCTTAAAGGCTACAGAGACCAGCAGCTCAGTCACAGTCTGGAGAGTGGAGAAGCAGAGAAAGGATCTCGTTTGTAGTCTGTTTTGTGGAGGGCTCTGGTTGCTGATTTGTACACTCACATTCTCCAATTAGCCAATGAGCTGTTGGGCAGACACCCACAGGTGGAGGCCAATTATTGCTGGCAGCTGTAGAGAGAAGTAGGGAGGGGGCAGAAATGAGTGAATCGATTCACAAATACACAGCATCCCTATTTCTTTGTCTTTTGAACATTTCACATCATTAAACATGTGATCAAAGAGTTAATAAACAGGATTATAAATGTGAGCGGGCAGCCTTTAGCACGGTACAGTTTTCAAAGGAGAAGGAAATTAATTGAGGTCCAGCATGAAGGCATCCCTGCCTCAATGCAAACTGGAAGATTTATTCATATACTGTTGTTGTTTTCCACTTTGTTGCATTCTTTGCTTTATGTAACGATCTCTGCAGAACTTTCCTCTGTCTGCAGACGAATCAGCCCGAAGAAATATTCAGAGTTCAGTGGAAGAATTTGATTCATGGCCTTGTGTTTTTGTGCTGACTTTCAACAAAGACTGAAATTTGGTCAAATCTTTTTTTTTTAAATTAAATCAGGACGTGAGCATGTCCTGAGACATGATGGGCATGTTTTTTGATGTGGGAAAAATCTTGGCTCCAGGAGAACACCTGCACACAAACAGGGAGCACTCCAGGACCCTCCTGAAGCAGCAGTGCTAACCACTGTCCCGTACGTCCACCTGTTATATTCAAATCTACAGGTTAAAGGCATAAACTAGCATTTTTCGCTGGTGTTCATAAAGCTCTTTTCTGCATGACAAGTATTATGATTTCCAGCTGTGTTGTATGACCTAACTTAACCTCATCTTTCTCTAGCTCAGTGGTTCTTAAAGTTTTTGGCGTGGCAGGTGGGGCACAAGTTAACTGGCAGAAAAGTCATGTGGAGCTAACGTTTAACATCAGAATCACTTTAACAGTAGAACAAAGAAATTTGCAGCAGTTTGTTAAAAATATGCGCATCCGCTGAAAAGCTGCATCCGCGTGTGTAAGTCAACAACCACAATAAAGAAGTGTACTGAAAAGTGCGAACATGTGGTCGGGTCTGTCGTGCATTGTTTACAGTGGTGCCGAAACCCAGGATTGGGGCACGAGAGACCCGACCTCATGTTTGCACTTTTCAGTACACTTCTACATTGCGGCTGTCGACTTACACACACGGCTGCAGCTTTTCGGCTTAAGCCTACACACATCAACAACAACAACACAACCCAGTTCATTCTGTTTTAAGCCAGTGAGGTGTGATTGGGGATGCCGCTCAAGTTTCTGGATTTCTTTGTTTAATAAGACTAAGACTGAACTTTATTTTTCTATGTTTGGCAATGTTCACATTCTGTTTAACGTTTTTGAAGATGTGGTGCAGACTAATGAAGCAGTCTAGTGACAAAAGTTACAAATAGTTGTTTGAAATGAAAGTTGTTTGTTTAAAACAAAAATTACTGAAGGATTCATTGTGAATTTATTATCTAAATAAAGTTGCAGCTATGCTTTTCTGTCATTGTTTTGTTTAGATGGGGCGTGTGTGGGGATGTGGGGTAAAAAGTTTGACAACCACTGATCTAGCTCAACATTTGCAATGACCTTCACACATCCACACAATATCAATTCTTCTCTAAACACTGAACAATGCCACAAAACATAATATTTCATTTTACCAACATTTGTCACCATTAGCCTCCTTTTGCTGGTTGTTTGTTTGTTGGACCCCCTCTTTCCACCATGTGACCAAAGTAGTGTTCACTGAGGGTGAGAAGCGTAAAACCTTTTTTTTTTTAAATAATAAAATCCTTTATTAAAATTTTTCATATGAAATTACAATGTCATGTACAAGGCACGTGAGAATAAGGGGTTAAACAAGCTGGTTTTTAGAGAAGACAAAGAAAATAAATAATAAAACTGCAAGTAAAATTAAGTACTTTTAAGATGTATCCAATCTCATGGTCATTTTACAGAAGAACAAGCAATATTTGACATTAACAACAGTTACATTGTAAACATGCTGCGCTTTTTCGGACATGGGTGATATTTCACATATCCCAAAGCTCGGTTGTGGTGCAGCAGCTCAGAACAGGATTTCACAGCATTGTGCGGCCACCACCCACAGGAACATGAAGTCCAGATGTGGTGGCAGTTCAATTCTGTTTTGTTTATATAGTGTCCAAGTCTCAACAACAGTCGCCTTAAAGAAATTTATATTTGAAGGTGAAGTCCCTATACAGAGAAAATCCCAAGATTCTGACTACCTCCCATGAGCAAGTGTTTGGCAACAGTGGGAAGGAAAAACTCCTTTTTTGGGTCATTTACTCTCATTCCATCACCATGTGACACCATCAGTGTGTGAATGTGTGTGTGAATGGGTGAATGACTGGATATGTAAAGCGCTTTGGGGTCCTTAGGGACCAGAAAAGCGCTATATAAATACAGGCCATTTTACCATTTTTTTCAGGAAAAACTCTCTAGCAGAGCCTCAGGCAGGGCGGCCATCTGCCGGGACTGGTTCGGGTGAGGGAAGACAGGGCTAGGACACGCTGTGGATGAGAGCCAGAGATTAATAATAACTAATCATTACATTCAGAAAGGTGTATAAACACATAAGCCTGCAGTGTGAGAGCGAAGTGCTCTAATGGGGTGATATGGTACTATAAGGTCATTAAGAGAAGTCTGGGCCTGATTATTTAAGAAGTGTGTCCTGAGATGTAGATTATTATGTTCCATTGTTTTCTGGTCCTGATCCATTTCTGGTGATGTCATTTTTTCCTCAACAGCTTCATAATATAACTAAAAATTATTGTTATTTTCAATAAACTGTAGTTTTATTTGTTTAATTGTTACATAATACTTGTCAGAACTGCATGTGTGTTTCCATTTCATTCATGTGATGCACTTAAAAAAAGATGAACACCACTGAGCGACAGGAAACAGGGTGAGAATTAACCATGTGATCGCGAGGAGCTGACTGGCGGGGGTTGAGGCCTGGGAGTCGACTCCAGTCAGCCAGCAAAGCGGCTCAGCGTTTCCCTCTTTTCAATGACTTTTAATGCGACTCCATAGAGAGAGACAAAATCTGGAGCTAAACACTGAAGACAAAGTATGCAAATGAGTAATTAGTTCAATAACAGTTTCCCAAAACATCAGCCCTTAAGCAACTGCTCTGCATCTATTATAACAATTACCATACGCAGCACGGCATGATGGATCTGCCCCTCGCTGCTACCGCCGCCGCCGCCATCCCCAAACGCAGCGTACGACTGAGCGAACAGTGTGCTAATGGGAGACAAAAAAGGGAGGTAAAAAAGCGGAGAAAACACATTCGGCCCAGCGTGACAATCAGCTCATCCTGCTGACAAAGAGAAGAGGTAAAAAAAACTCCATCTGTGGGAGGAAGTGCTGCCTTGTCGACCTTGACAGAGATAGAAATATAAATTTGACTCTCAATTAATGGACTAGTCCTTCACTTCCCCACAGCAGCACATCCGAGATCCCATTACACTAAAAAAAAAACTTAAAAAACCATGTAACCTGTGAAAAAAAAACCTGAAATAGAAGTCAGTATTTGTACTACCGTGTTAAAGACTTTAACGTTCTTCTTAACTTGTCTGAAGTTAGAATTAAAAAAACAGCTAGAACTGGTGGTAAAATGAACTTTCATGTGTTGTCTGCTGTTCAAGCAGTTATTTTTTTTTCAACATATGCATGTTACTACGATTGTAGCCAGTCGTTTTTCCTGTCCAATGACAGGCATCCAGGGTAGTTTGGTCTGATTTTGTCACGGCTGGCGAGGCAGGCCGTGTGGAGGTAAAGTGAGGACCCAAGTGCAGGCAAAGGTTGGTATGAGGAGTGAGTTTATTTAAGGTGGAGATGGCGAGGACAGGAACTAAAAAATAACTAAACCTAAATACATGAAACTGAAACCAAAACTCACAGAGAGACATGCAAAGGAACACAGGGAGGAACACAGGGAGGAACACAGGGAGGAACACAGGGAGGAACACAGGGAGGAACACAGGGAGGAACACAGGGAGGAACACAGGGAGGAACACAGGGAGGAACACAGGGAGACTCAGGGAAGACATCACAGACGAACCAGCAACCAGCAGGAGAAAACACAGGGCTTATATATTCACAGGGTCAATCAGGGAATGGGAGACAGGAGGGAAACACAGCTGGGAGAAATCAGAACTGACGAGACAAGCAAGCAAAGCAGAATACACTTACATGAGACATAGACCTTCAAAGTAAAACAGGAAGTAGACAGAGGCAGCCTGAAGGGAGAAAGAGAACATGGAGGAGCACATGACGGGATGAGGAAACACAGAACACAAGGAGTGGGAACAAAGCACAATACTCACATCACTATATCCACTTAGACACACAGAGGGAGACACAGGGGTCAGCTACACAGAGGGAAAATTACTAAACAAGGACCACAAGAAACTAGACCCTATAGAATAACTAAAGACTAAAACTCAGGACATAATTCAAAATGACAAAAACACAGGAAACTCAAAACACTGGGTCGAAAAAAAACCAGGACCCTGACTGATTTCAGGCCAGCTGAATGAGTGCGTGGTGCCGGGAATGTTCTGCTTTTATCCAGTGGATGCTTGCAGCCTGTTCTGAATGATGGTAAACTGTTTTAAATTAATTAAAATGTTCCACTTTGTTTTTCAGTGTCACACAAGTTAGTACGAGCAACATGTACAGTTTGGAGGCGAGACTCAGAGACACAAGTGACACCACCAACTTTAAAGTCATTATCTCACCCAAGGTTAGCCACAAAGTGGCTCTTATGGCTTCGTCTGTAACTGGAGTAATGTTTGAACTAGCTTAGGTAGCATTTTAGCTTCATGATAAGCACTTTTACAGATACTAGAGGATGTTAGGTTTCAAACGAACTCTAAAAATTTCCCCAGCAGATCTTGTTTTATAAGCGTTTGCATTTGGACGGTTAAATAGGCAAAAAATTCTCTAAACATTTGTACTTGTTGCCAGGTTTGTGACTTACTTCAGCCTGTAGCTCTAACATGGGCCATGATTTATGATTTATGATTGCTAACGTAGCCAGTAACTCTATCAGGCCGTCGGGTAAATGACAGAAAGGCATTTTCTCTTAGAAAAGCTTCATTTTTTTGTTCTCACATTTTGTTGTTTTCTTTACTGGAAAAACAAACAAAAAACAGTAATGCAGGTTCACTTAGTTGCAGGATGGTTGCTATGCGTTTCCATGGCTACAGAGCATCTCTCTCTCTCTTGCTCTCTCCCTCTCTCTCTCTCTCTAAGCTGGCATACGCTAACGACACAGTTGATTTGTCGCCGGTCTCGGCAACCTTGTAAGGTGACGACGAGGCGCGGGCCCCGTGTACGCGGCAGCGGCTGGACTGCTGGTGATAATTAGTCTCTGTAGTGGTGCCGCTCTGACTGGGCGCACATGTTCCAGCTGTCACAGGTGTATTCTGGGAGATGCGGTTTGGTGACAGCCGTGACAGCACCATCTGGACCTGTCCGCATCGCGGGACGCCAAGTCTACAGTGACAAGCTGCAAGCAGCGCCGGGAGACTATGAGATGAATGTGCACATGCATATGAGGGACTTTGTGTGTGTGTGTGTGTGTGTGTGTGTGTGTGTGTGTGTGTGTTCCTCTGTATGAATATTGAGCATGTCAGCGGGAGTGCATGTTGCATGGTGTGTGAGCAAATGCATGTTTTTTTTTAACACAAATTCAGGTGTGTGAGAGATTCTGAGTGCATCATGTGGCTTTAACTGATGAATTCATGTTGCTTCAGTGCAGGTATACTGTGAGTGTGTATTTGTCTGTGTGTGTGTGTGTGTGTGTGTGTGTGTGTGTGTGTGTGTGTGTGTGTGTGTGCGCGCATTGTAGGTGGAAAGCTTGGTCTTGGATCTGTGTTTCATACTCTGTGTCTATATCTGGCAGTCCGGCAGGAATTCATGCTGCTTTCAGACACGTGTTTGCTGGATTCATACGTGTGCGGTTTTGTGTGTGTGTGTGTGTGTGTGTGTGTGTGTGTGTGTGTGTGTGTGTGTGTGTGTGTGTGTGTGTGTGTGAGATTTGATTCTACTGTGAAAACCTATTGCTGTGAGTCTGCTATGCAGCCTTTAAATGATAATGTGTCCATTAGCAAACTCCTTGATTTTCAGTGTTGCTGATTCTATATCCAACAATCCGGTTACTGTGCCCAGGATAGTCATGACCATTTCCCATTAACCAGAGTACAAAAAGTGCACAGCAGCATGTTGATACAGTGGTTACATCATGTAAAAAGTCATTGCACAGTCAAGAACACAATGTGTAAACAAAACAAACCTAGTAGTCATCACAACAGCCCCATATCCCCAGTATGAAAAAAAAAAGAATCTGTGTAAATCACTGAATATAAAAGACAAGCATAGCCACTGTGACAACAAGTATTAGTTG
Organism: Oreochromis aureus; assembly: GCF_013358895.1. Classification (NCBI taxonomy): domain Eukaryota; kingdom Metazoa; phylum Chordata; class Actinopteri; order Cichliformes; family Cichlidae; genus Oreochromis; species Oreochromis aureus. The sequence goes on along the minus strand of NC_052943.1, from coordinate 28,249,858 downwards.
GAGAATGTCATACTGCCCATCTCATTGCTTGGCTAATGACTTGTGATTGACAACTTATTAGTGAAGGAGCAAACCCTGGTTTGTCAACCTTTCTGACTGTATATTTTTCTATTGGTGTTTCATTCCAATGGACCGCCTACATCAGGAATAACATTATGACCACCTGCCTAGTATCGTGTTGGTTACCCTGACATGGAGTTCATGCAGCATTAACCTTTTCAGCAGTTTGAGCTACACACACAAGAGAAAACAAAAATGATCCCTCTGTATACAGCAGTTGTTTGAAAGAGGAAATTTGCTTTAGACCAAAACTGTTATATGTATCCAGCTGCAAATTTGTTTAATTCAGCTGTAAAGTTGGACATTTTAACATGGGAGTATATGGAGACTGACTCATTGTTGGACCCTCGTGTGGGCATTGGAGGAACTGCAATTTTTGATACTTGCCTGCATTTTCAGCTCTGAAGGGTACCTCTTGGTCATTCTGTGGGATTATTATTGCATCTTTGTAAAGCTCTGCTTCTGACCCACAACAGTTCAAAATCAATCAAAGACTCCTCCGACTCTGTTAGCATTCCTACCAACTTCATCTACGCCAAACGATTTCCAATACTCTGAAAAAGTTGCATGTAAACACAACCACGTGGGCCTGCCTGTGGACTTTGTACACACATGATCACTGTGAAAATCACCAGCTTTAAAGTTAGGCCTGTCCACATGATAGAATCACACCAGTAGTTTTCTGACCCATCTGATTTATTCTACCAGACAGGGCCAAGAGTGGGACTTGTTTCCCTTTAAGTCCTCGAACAAGAAACAGCTGCACCAGCTGTTTGTAAGCTCTGCAACAGGAATGCTTCCTGAGTCAGAATGTAAGCATAGATCTGCGACATGACTCATTATTTTTATGAACCTCTGACTTTTTTCAAGGACCACTATCAGGGAAGAATTTGCAGAAATATGTCTAAACAGTTAACACTATGAAACTACTTTTAATTAGTATCTGAAGCCACTCCTTCAGAGTGCACAAATGTGAGCGAGAGTCAGCTTCAGATGCTTGTCAGTCTGAACTCAGAGCCTTTGTTCCTGCAAGAACATGATGGACGTGACACTGCTGCTAGCGCTCGTGTGCGTAGGCGCGCACGCGTGTGTGTGAGATGAAACAGCAGAGTAGATGAAACGCTGTCTGTGTGTGCGTGTGTGTGTCTGTGTGTGTGTGCGATGGGGGGTGATGTGGTGCAGTGAGGTGTTGCCCGTTACGTTGAGCCTCCCCCTGGGCTGGTAGCTCTGGAAGCTCTGTGGAAGCTCACTTCACTCAGATACATGCAGATCAAACGCTGCATTGATCTCTGAGCTTCATAATACACATGCACACACACACACACACACACACACACACACACACACACACGCAGACACGCACTCTGGCTCCAACACTAGTTCTACCAACACCCCCGTCCTTTCCACCAGGAGCTGTGTGAAATATGAAACACATGTTAATTATGATCACGCCAAGTGTCAGTTACCGCTCACTGTTAAACCTTTTTTCCTTCCATCCAGGGAAAGTAAAAAGAGCTCTGTGGCTTTTTTCAAGATCACGTTTGACAGGTATATATTTGTGCCAAGGTTGTTAATTTAGAGTTCCTTGACAAAAGAGGACAGGAAAGCTTCACAGTGTGATTGATACGACCTTCCTGCACCGCAACATGAATACACCACTGAAGTGTCCTCCTGATAGTCCAGTATTCCCTCTTTTTTTAGCACTGGTTTGGTCTCCACTGAGTCATACAACAATGAACATAATCCCATTCCTCTGTCTGTGGGATTCAAAGCACAGCTACTTTTAGGACTTTAACATGTTGCCATGTGACTCTTCAAACTTGGTTTCAGTACTAAAATCTAGAGATGGCAGTCTGTAAGTCCCCAAAGTCACAAAAGTGATGTCCAAATGTGTCTGCTATCGAGGGGAAAGTCAAATGCTCTCTTATTAAACTGTTACTGATTTAAAAGTCACAGATTTTCATTTCACTTTATTTGATTATGTACTACTGCATGTAGTTTTTACTGGGTTCTTTTAGAACTTTGTCTCCTTGTGGGCATCTAAATCAACACCCAGTCATCTGAATGCCATCAGCAGTGTGTCAGTTTCTGTAGCTTTCACCTGCAGACCAGTAATCGACAGCAGAGATGAGGTGGACAACGAATGGAAAGTGTTTTCTCTCATTTCATTCAAATACTTTGCTTATGCATAACAATGGTGTGAAGAGCCCTCGATTTAATTAACATCCCCCCGGCTGCCGTAAACAGAAGCTTAACACCAGCGACAGACAAACAGCAGGATCAGTGTGATCCACAGCAAACTGACAGAGCTAGCTTCAGTCCAGCGCACACTCTGCTCTGTATTCCTGCTGCACTCGTGGACTCACAGCCGCTGTGTTCTGAATTAAGTCGCCTCCAACACTCTGGTCCTCGGCATAAAAGATCCGTGAATATTCATCATCCTCAGAGGGTGAATTTGAATAATTTTGGGTGACCCTCTGTGACCTTTCCTTTAGCATCACAACAAGGATTTCATACTCATTTCGGATTTTGTTCCATGGAGGAACTGTACGTGTTCAAAAGTATTTGGACAAAGAGGGACAGCAAAGTGTTTCTGTGAGCGTTGCCACAATCAGACCGCTAATGTCATGATCAGAGGATGAAAAATAAATGAAAAAGCCACTCATTGCAGGGTTAGCTCTCATATGATTCATGTAAACAACCAGAAACCAGTAAAGGAAAACAAAACAAACCCAAAACTGCTCCTGTGAAATGATCCACATCAAACGGAGACTGAGACCCAAATCTTCCTCCTCAAACATGGAGCATGTTGGCCGGAGCATGTCCCAGCCAACCTACGGAGCCTGAGACTGATGTTTGGGGTTTTAGTCCAGCTGGGAAACTGGGAAGCTAGCTTTGTGCATGCCAGGATGGAACTGACATTAAAAAAGAAGTACATTCTTTACACATTTAAGCCACCTGAAAACAGAGCTACATATTTTTCTTACCATGAATTACTTCCTAAAACACCACAAAAAATGGCTGACTGTAAATGTGAATCGTCATGAGTTTTACATTTATTCACAGTATTCACGCCTCAATAACTTGACTCACTAAGAAATTAGAACAAGGTTGTTTTTTATTTGATTTATTTATTTACTTTTTTTTAGATTAAATAACATAATGACTCATCAAATTTTCATAAAACTTTCAGGGACAGTCCCCAGATAATGAACTTTGTCACCTTTGGAAGTCTCACTGTCTCCTCTGATGCCACAGTAAGAAATTTCATAGACATTTACTTGATCCACTGTTTTTTACCCTCATTCTTTCTACCGATCAGTCTTGTTGTGCTTACTCTCTACATATATATAATCCCAACTCTCTATAAATAAAAGTCTTGAGCCACACCTCATTTCAAAGGAGTCAGACGTTTTTGCAATCTTCTTAAAATGGTCCAGAGTGATATTTCAAGGTTTTCCTTGTAGCTGACTGTTTTCAGAGGAATTGTTGCTAAGCTACTTAACACTGAAAACTTAGTAAATAACCCATTTTAATTTGAATCTTTAGGCTCTTTGTTACCAAAACGCATGATTTGCTCACATTTCTTTAGTTGAATCTTAAAAATACCAAAGATAACAGTCTGACAGGTGATTTCCAAAGAGCTATTAGCTAACGAGTGAACGAGTGAAGGACAAAAGTGTCTCAGTGGAAGCGTGGCTGTTAATAAGCCGTTATTAATGATGGGAAACAGGGAGGAAAGGTTGAGGTGTGTCAAATTACACAAGAACTGAACCGAAAATGAGTGGCAACAGGTCTGATGGAGTCATCAATCCAAATTTGAATTTTTTTTGTTCAAATCGTCATCATTATGTACGCAGCACGTCAACAGTGAGAGTCCGCAGCCATCTGTAAAACACAGCGGAGGCTCTGTCATGGTTTCAGCTGCATTTCAGTCAGTGATGTTGGAGATCCTGATAATATTCATGGAATTGTGAACACGGAAAAGCACCATCAGACTTTGATCCACCGTGCAACACCGCGTGTAGAGCATCTGATTGTCAGTGCTTTTCACCAGCTAACAATCATATGGTGCTGCAAATGCAGTAAACATGTTCCTATCCATGCTTACATGCAGTAAACATGCCTGGATAGGAAAACACACAATGGAGCATTGGTCACAGATAAAGAAATTATAGACAGTTGCCTCAGAGATTTCAGGCTGTGCTGAAGAATAAAGGTAGTGATACGAATACAGACCTTTTGCAGGCTCTGTTTTTGCATTATATTCTGTATTTCTAAGTATTTTTGCTCAAACCACTTCACTTAGTTCCAATTTTCCTGCAAAATCTAAAAGAACGAGGGGTGGCTCAGCACTTTTGGCAAGTACTAATTATCTTTTTTTTTTGCTTTACATTTGATGTTTTTCTAACTTATTTTTGTCTTTGCTTTTTTGTAAATATACATTCTACAATTGTTTAAAATGAATTATAGAAGAAATATATTACCTGCTAAATTACATAAACCTTTTCCTTTGTAGATCTGATTATTTAATATTTAAATTGTAAAAATACACAATAAACCACACAAAGTCCCCCTTGAAAAGTTTTCCCTAACACTCAAACATTCTCCTTCTTACATACTTCATGACAAGAGTCTTCAAACTCAAACTTTATTGATAAATTGGCTGTGAGTTGTAAGCACTACAGCCTGCACTGAGGGATTATCAAAGACAGAGACGGAGACTGTCTGCATCACTGCACAGTAAGATGTATTTTCATTTCAAACTAGATTTCCAATCAGAGCCATCTCCCTGTTGAAGCCTCTTTTCTGTGTACTTGGACTCGTTTTGAAGAGCTCGGCTGCTCTCGTGTGAAACCCCGCCGTATGCGAAGGATGACACGCTCGTCTGCTCGACGACACACCTCAAGGATCCTGCACGTCCCCGCAGACCCGACGGGAAGAAGTTGACAAAGGCCAGCAGTCAAGAAAACATTATTTTTTGTGTGGTTGCTGCTGGTTTCTCATCATCGCTTTATGTTTTACTCCCCCCCCCGACACACACAGAGTGCCAGCATAGGAAACAACCCTCCCTCCTCCTAATTGCCAGAATGTGACCGTACCCCCTCTCAAATCACACTGTCAAGTCTCAAACTCCCCCCTGATTTCCCCGCCAGGCTCCCAGCTCTGCTGGTGACATTCCTCCTCCTCTTCTCTTTGATGAAGAGGAACTGGATCAGCAATCAGTGTACCAAACATAGCATGACCCCCCCCCGAAAGACTACACATTCACACGCACAACAAACACACAGCCTGCAGTGACTCCCAGGCCTCCCTAATCCTCTGATTCGTTCCATTTTTCCAAGCGGGCAGTGAAGTAGTCGCACTCAGACACATCAAAGACACACTGCAGCACTTCCTGCGAGTGTGCGTGACGCTGAGAGAGCTGATAAGGTGCCTGTTGCATGTTTTGTGTTTGTGTCTGTTTGTCGTGTGGGTTATGTTTACAGACACAAGATGAGTTTCAGCTTCGACACGCATGAGCAACACTGTGGACTTGACACACAAACGCACACAAACTTAGAGCATGGAACCACTCTGCTGAGACAAAACCCCAAAAATATTATTTAAATTTTGATTTAATTTCAATAACCGGCAAATCAGTTTGTTTGGGAAGGATTTAAAGTTTCCAGGTGAGTGAAGTGTTGAGCTGATTTGTAGCAGTCTCTTAATTCGCCTCAAAATCCATCAAAGCTTGTTTTTTCTTTAAATACTGTGCCGACAGGTCCAAAAGTATTTGGACAATGACGTGCTCTGTATTTGTGCACCTGGACACGATGACACTGGATTTTAACTAATCAGGATGTGACTGAAGTTTAATCTTTCAGCTTAACAAAACATTTCATGCAATATCTTAACAAAAGTGCATACAAAGGACATCGCAGTCTCACCTTCAGCTTTATTGTGACAACGAGTAGACATGTCTGCCACCACATGGCGGAAACTGCTGCGAAACTGTGCTCTAAGCATGTGTCATGCAACAATATGATTGGGTCGTGTGTCATCTCATACAATGCTGAGAGGAGAGCGGACTCTGAAGAGCGGTAGTTAAAGTTTAACACGTTACTTCCACAGCGAGGAAAATGTTATTAGTTCAAGTGAAATGATGGGAAAGAGATCGGAGTAATGTTCAAGTCTGGATCTGGGTCAGGGGGGCACTGGTTTGCTCAGACAGGTAGCTGCTTCTGAAATACTGGTGGGGTAACGAAGTGAATGGCATGGACACTGAAGTCTAGGCTGGGTTTGGCAGACCCCAGTTTTGGGCGGAACCGCTACCTTTCGCTCCTCAATGAGAGAGCAAAACATACAAAACACAAGAGCAAAGAATGACAAACCAGGAGAAAATGTTTCCTACATTTCTCTCATCTGCATAGCTTTAGCTGGAATTTTAACACTGAAGAAAAATGTGGTAAAAGAATCATCTGAGGTATAAAATGAAAAGGATAAGTTGTTTTTTAGTGTCTTCACTTTTAGCGTTTACGTGTTGTTACAAACTCTCATACTAGTACAATAGGCATCTTGTTTTTGCTCAACGTGAGGTAAAGCAGTAATTCTTCCAGTTAGTAATCTAACACATCAGGAATTTTCATGTCTGCTCTCCACCTAAGATGGCACCGACATTTTCCCCTGCTTTTTAAAATAACTTGAATTTAGTTGCTGGATTTGTGTTTAATGGTGTGGGTAGTTCATGGCATGCAGCAGGATCCAGTTACTTTGAGTCCATCCACTGAATATGGTGATGCGCACACGATAAAAAGCCCAAATGCTCTCTAAGTGCCAGTTAAGACGGATAATAACAGAGGTAAAGACAAAACACGGAGGTCTGCCCGGTGCTCCTGCGGCCCTCGGGTCGGCTGAAAACAGCTTATCAGGGATGAAGCATTATATCCCCCCGCGTGCCTCTGACCTGAAGGACGTGCATGCTGGCACTCATTCATCAGTAATTGCCTGCCCAGTGTAGTGCTGACCTTTCACCTGCTGGCATTCAGACATAACACACTTTCACTTGATGTTTTAGAGTGCTGCTCCTTCAGGCTGTCGTTATGGAGGATGTACTGTGTGGCTGAAATGATGCTTTCACAGTGATGCATTAGGGAGACAAATAACGTCCAATTTTACTGCAAACCAACTACTTTTTATTTAACAAACTTCACATGCATTTGCCTTTACTCGGGCTTTATTCTAAATTATTTAAAATTTTGTAATTGAAGCGTAGAAGTAATGGCGGTGAGTTATTCTTTCCTTCACTGTTTATAAGATTCGTGTGGCTGAAAAGAAGCCAATAAAGACATCTCCAATTCAAAGCATCTGCTTGCTACAAGCGTTCGTCTTTATTGCAGCACACAAAAGAACGTATACTCGGCATCTGCATGACAATAGTCTTCAGTTTACTGATGAGACAGTGAGAAAATGAAGATGGCTGGATGTGCAGAGCCGAACATATCACAAAGCAAATGACAATGTAAACATAGTTATTGTGGGGAATATAATTAAAGTTTGAAATTATAGTGTAATGGATCCTTTCAGTGCTGTGCTGGTGATATTAGAGCGACATATTCAACAAGAGAATGACATCATCCACAATTGCGTTGCTCTTATTTTGAAAGTTCAGCCCCTAACCCTTCGCACCTTGTGTTTCCTGACTCGGCGGTTGCTGTCGCGGGGGTTTTCAGTATAATTCAACCTCATCGCCAGTCTCTCATCCTGTGGTTGGTCATACTTCGGCTCCACCATGTCCGACTGCAGCTGAAGATGATTATAGCCAATCTCCTGCTTTGGAGATTGGCTGTGAGTGGTAGAACTGGTTCATTTGCCACTGCTGAGTTTCAGATGCAGCTGATTATATTGCTCAATTATTTTATAAAATGTATTGTGTAGCGTGCGCCTTCTTTGAAGCACACACGTGCACGTCCCGCTGAATCCTTGGGAATCAATGTTGGACCATAAATATCTTCCCAGGCACTGTGTCAAATATGAACCCAGCTCACTGCACGCTGGTATTTAACCTCAGCAGCTGTGCGTATGCACCCACTGGCCCCGCAAGTATAGTTGACATATCACCAAACTTCTAGCACCAAATGAGCTTCACCGCCGTGTGATCTAACCTGGCACTGGGACAAAAAGCAAAGCGTATTTCCCAGAGTCCCGTACTGTGTCTCTAACTCTCAGACGTTCGGTAGGAGCAGCCAAGCAGAGGTCTATGTAGAACACAAGGGGGCTTCTTCAGCTGCTAGGTTAGGGTTAGGAGCAGCATCGGTGATCCCAGTCAACCACATCAAACGGCTGAAGAACGCCCACTCGTGTTCTGCAGTCTTCTCACTCCGGGCAGATATAACTCTGTTCATTTCAAGGCTATTTTTAATGTGCTCGTGAAGTGTCTGTGTTGACATGAGAAGGGAGCTTGATGGGCTTCGATACAGAGGTGATAAATTCTCATTTTCTAATAGCTTTATTCAGTAAAGCCTGTTTTAGTAGGAAAAATCCTTTTAGAAAGCAGCAAAGGTGATCTGAGCGTGTGGGTGCCCTGCCAGAAACACACCGACATGAAGTATTGCCTTGATTAAAGCAAAAGTTCTTTATTTGCTAAAAGGAAATGGACGTTGGATGTAAAGTAAAGGACATTCAATTAAAAAGGGCTACCTTGCTAAACCCTTAATCTAAGTGGGAGGTCAGAGGTTGTTTCATGCTGGGCTCTTTCCCTGATTTCTTTTTTCCTTTCAACTTCCTCGAGAAGAGAGAAAATGTTCGTTACCTGACCTGAATGAGGTCACAAATGAGCCCCATTAAACCTTTTATGGCGCTTTGAAGCATCTATTCAGTCAAATCTTTCAGCTGAATCCAGACATGTTTTAGTGGAGTGATGGAGACAGGTCGCACTGAGGGATTGGCTTTGCTTTTAAAGGTTGTTCAAAGAGTTTGAGAAAAGAAAAAAGGAAGCGAGCCTCCACAAATATAAACTGCCGACTCAAAGCAGAGAAGCTTGGAGTCACTTGGGGATAAGAAGAAAATTTGTTAGCATCAACACATTAATGTACTGGGGTTGTCCCTCATTAAAACTGTGTTTGTATATCTCTGTGTCTTTGTGATGCATGTGTGCAAATTTGAAGTTGTGGTAGAAATTTCAGGACTTTAAAAGTTCCACAGACCAAAACCTGACTGCGATAAAGACTTTAAACCACGATCATGAAAACTCAGAATGGATCCTGCTTTCATTTAACAGAAGTCTGTGATGTAGAGCCCTCTATAAAAACTCGTCTTACTGTTAGCAGGGTTCTGGCTTCACTCATGGCACATTACGTGTTTCTCTACCATGCTGCCTTATATACTAGAAACTAAAAGGAAATTAAGAATTTTCTGCATTTCGCTGAAGTAGTGGACAATTAGGGCAATTAAAATATAAAGAGAAATTCCACAAAAACAGGTATAATGAATCCCACCGCACAGCCTGTCATTAGGCATACTCATCTGCTCTTAAAGGGGCATTCATACATACACATTTTCAGGCTCAGTGCTCTCACCTGTGATTTGCTTTGAATGGGGTGAAAAGGTTTAAAATGTGCCGCTGAACTGAATTGCAGCTCCGATGTTTCGCAGTAAAGTTAAATCTTTTTGAAGTGCAGCTGCAAGGAGGTCAAATTATGTTATTAAAACATGCAGGAGCACAGGGTGGGAGGCGGGGTATATGGACAGGTTGTCAGTCTGTCACAGGCTAACACATACAGGCAGACAGACATTCACACTCACTCACACCCCACTAATGGATGTCTTTGGACTGTGGGAGGAAGATATCACGGTCCCTGAAGAGAACCCACGTGTAAACTTTTCTTGCTATTAAGCAGCAGCGTTAACCGCTGCACCCCCATGCCACCCAGTCTTGTAAATGTTAGATGTTTGGTCATTTAAGAAAACCACATCATTAACTATAAAGTTTGATTTCACACTCACTTTTGCTCTTTTACTTTTAGTTTTGCACCGAGACATGGATTGCATGGTTGAGTGCTTCATATTGTCACCGATTTACCCACATAATGCATTAGGCACCCGTCACAGTTAGAAACTAGTTCCACTTCAGTCAGCAGCTAAAAAGCTCAATTTTTTTCCTCAGGAGTTGTTTAGGGGTAAATAAAATCTTAAAGAAGCATGAATATTGGACTTGCATTCATCAGCATAGACATAAACAGGATGTCAGTGTGATGCTGTGTGTCTGCTAATGCATTCTGGGAATCCCATCAGCGTGATAATAGGTGCTTTCAGATAAACCAGTTCTCAGGACCCACTGAGGGTAATTGACAAGTGGGCAGCTCCTCTGAGAACTACATCCCTCCAGGAGTTCTCCCCCATATTAACCACCAGCTGTGACCACAAATAGATGGAGGGTATCGTGACTGGAGCTCTGCATTTGTTGGACAGGGTTCATTTTGACAGCAGATTTAGTTTTACTCTTAGCTTTGTCTTTAGACTAAAATGTCATTTAGTTTTTGTCACATTTCAGGCGTCCAAAGTCCTTCAGTTTAAATATCATAAGATTATAGCAGAATAAATCCAAAGTAGATTCAGTTGACTGAAATATAAAGTGTAAAGGTTTGTTGTGTTTTTAGCGCTGAGAGTTGCTCCACACGGTTTATTTTCCTTGACACCGTGTCCATGTGTTTCTTCTCCTCCTCCTGTTATGTCACATTTTCATGGGATAGAGGGAGCATGGGAGCACGGTGCACTGTTGTACCGTTTCCCAGGGACAGATCAAATGTGTCCATCTATCAAGATGATCCGATTCGATCACTTCCAAATTTGCCCTGATTTCATCTCTCAAGTATCAATACATTCATCATAGTTTTTGTCGTTGTGCTGTAGTTTTTATTTAGTTATCATCTTGTGCTCATCAGAAAGAAAAGGTCATTAACAAAAATTAATGGTCAACAAAATTATAACTGGTCAATGGAAAGGAACCGTCCCCGATAGAAAAGTTGCAATTGAAGACGAAGGCGAGGGGTGGCAACAAATCCACTGCAGCACTTTTACAATGAGCACCAGGAAAAACAAGGTTGTGTCCGTGCAGGTCTGTGTGGTCTATCTGTTCCTGTAATCCTGTATCATTTTCCTAATTTTCCCTCCAACGTGATTTGTTGTGTTGATGCAACATTGACAATACTAACAAGAAGAAAGATGAAGTTTTATTTGTAGATCTTTGGTCAAAATAGTTTCAAGTCCAGGCTCTCAAGGTGGGCTAGAAAAATATTAAAAAGTCCTTATTTTACAGTCACAAAGCCAGTATTGTGTAGTGTATTTAAATGTCTAAAGCCCAGTAAAATGAAGGAATTTTATTATTTTTTCCCAGACCTAACTTGAGTACCTAGACTTGGAAGTTTTATGACATTTTTTGATCATAATCTCTTTTTGAGCACCAGCAGTTTGAGGGATACCAGCAGCACTCTTCTTATTTCTTAAACCAGCAACACTGATTGTTAGTGTGGAGATATTTGACTGTAAATGTGAACCTTTGTTTTAAGAACTACTCTCATTATCCTACATTTAGGAGGGGCACCACTCTAATTGCCAAAACATGTATAACTGTACATCAGCAAATACTCCATATTAATTAGAGAAACAAAGTTTTTTAAGTTTTAATAGATGTTCTGCCATTTTGGCTCGAGTGTGATGTGCAGGAAAAGTTAAAAACAGAAGTTTCAAAATAAACTAAACACAAAAAATGTTTTAATAGCCAAAGTTTACAGACAGCGGTCACTACAGAATATTCCTTTTCTCAGGTACATTATGTAACACTTTCTGTCATCTGCACCTTGTGCATCCTCCCAAAATACACAACCCCACCCAGCTAGCAAATAGGGTCTGGGAGTCCCTGATGATGATGGAGCCATCCATTATTTACCCAGCAGTCCAGCAGACAAAAAGTAAAAGAAAATCAATTATTTAAACGGGAATTATTCTAGTGCTGCTTTGAATGTTAAAGAGGAGGAGCATGGTGGGATACCTACAAAGACTGCAGGAGAAGACAGACAATGTGATGGAAAGAAACAGAAGAAGAAACAGAAGCTCAGACATGGATAAAGTTGGAGAAGAAATGTTGATGATGGAAACTGAACCAGAGTTTATCTTTTTTATCTGGAGAAAATTCCTATGCATATGTACGATTGTCTGATTTACTATAATTCATTCAAAATCAAAAATGGTGACAAGACACTGAAAAAGGCAAAGCTGCATCTGTGAAAAACACAAGACTTCTGGATCGATGTCCTTTAGAGAGATGAGTCCATAGAGTAGAGCACTATGTTTGTAGAAAGGTGAACACAGCGTATCAGCACAAACATCTCACACCAACTATCAATACAGTGGTGGAGGTGTGATGATTTTTGCACCTTCCAGTCAACTATTTCAAAGTATTCTGGAGTTAGAAGGGATCCATCTGTCCCAGGGCTAAAGCTTGGCTGAAACTGGGTCATCAACAGGATGACGATCCTGATCCAAGTAGCCGGAGCTTAATGAACTGCACCCATATTATAAAGAAGAGTGGGCCAAAATTCCACTGCGGCGGTGGGAATGATACACCTCTTTTCAGCTGGTATCCACTCAGAGCGATTTTACTCTACTTTGGTTTTCAGTGTTTTTCCATTAGGTAGTAGTGACTGGTACCAGATTCTGTTTTAGTACTTGCTCGGCAGAGATTCAATCTGAAAATGTGACTTCAACAGACTGCATGCCACCGGCTGGCCAGTCAATGACATCACTCAACTCCTTCCCAAAAAAATGTAATTTTTTAAACCTGGCATTGAGGAAATGGCTGCACAAACCCCAACGCCATAGTCCCAGAGTAAAAGAGAAAAAAGGCATCAGGTGCACCATCGCCTTGACATTCTCCATTGTCGTGTTTGTGTTGCATGCAAATGACATCACGGGACTTTCGGCTGCGTTGCTATAACAACCCCACGCACATTAGGTGATACTCAACTGTAACGGAAAATGACTGAAACTGAGCCAAGTCGAGCCAAGTAGGTACTAACATAAAAGAAACTAAAACTACTGATAGAGTCAGTTATTTCAAGTAATTGCTGCGCTTAGATGCACTTAGTTTTTCACATGACCGTATTTCACCAGCTGGGTCCACGTCCTCATTTTAAGTTTGACAGCAGTTTTAGTCGATAAAGGTGAACGGCTTAAACATGAACTGAGCTGCGGTTTGGGGAAGGCCTCGGAGGGGACTGGCGGTGGCTCCTGGGCCTAGCAGATACAGATAAAAACCAAAAGGGGTGTGTTTAGAGGCGCGGTCCAACTCCTGATACTCAGACACTTTATCTTCTTCTAATTGTCGGCAGGTTCGTTGTTTGTTTGTCAAATGCAAACAGTGACCTCCATGAAAAAGTGCACTTCCTCTAATAGACACTTGAGGCTGGCTCCAGAAGTCAGTCAGTCCCCACAGACTCACACGTTCATTATAACTAAACATTATTAAAAATCATGTTTACAGCCTGGTTCCAAAAAAAAAGGATGGTTGCTTTGTTGTATACTGAGACAGTGAGCTGCAGTCAGATGCTGTCTGTCACTGAACTGGACCTCCATGCCATGTTTCTGTAGACGGTGCTTTTTTTAAGCATTTTTCTCTCTGACAGACAGTTTGGCTTCCTGTGAGGTGCAGGTCATTCAAGACGTCTGTGCTGCAGCTTTGATAAGTAAAATTTTAGTATGGTGTCTGTCTGTAAGTCAGCAGATGGGTGTCTGCAGGTTGCTAAGTAAACCTGCTAGTGTTAGTTGATAACTTCAAGCACTGTAAAAAATTAAAGAATGCTTTTTTTCATAATCATTGTACGATGCATATAATTAGAGCAAAAATAACCCAAACTGTGAACAACAGAACCAGAATATCCGTGTCATTCTCCCACCACTCTGTCCATGTATCTGTTTGTCCATCTGTCCTCTCCTGTCAGCAAACTGAGCTAGAGAGAAAATATGGAAATGGCCGCCGCTCTGCTCCTTCATTATTCATTTTTCAGTAGCCGGCGAATAATCAGATTATGGCTGATGAACATGCTGAATTATTCAGGAAGCCGTGATTGGGCCAGGGAGGTGACCTGGGGGCACTGAGGGGAAGAAGGCCGGAAACAGGATCCGTTGGGTGCTGAAGGTCCCCCCCTCCTTGCCTCTCTGCTGGGGGTCCTTCCACTCTCTTGCCACTTGCCGGCCACTTTCCAGCTCAGCTGCTGGGTTAATGACTGTGTGGCAGAGAGAAAGGGAGGGGGCAGCGGCGGGGGGCCTGATGATGCGCTCTCACTCAGACTTCCTGTGAGGAGCGCAGGTTGAATAATTGAGAGGAGGTGTTGAATTGATCTGTGCGCTGCATGGTGCAGTGACTGACAGCAGTGAGTTACGCAACAACCCCTTACCATCACACACACATAGTAAAGGTCTAAAAGCTATTTTTATAAGCTACTTTGTATTCTGCCAGTACAAAGTAGATTCAGCTAGTACTCTAAGTTTGACAGTTTTATTAGTTAGTTATTTTCTTGTAATCACTAAACACCATAAAACTTCTGCTCGCTCTCCTCACACTTCATGCACTGGAATTATCAGCGGTCCCCAACCCTTTTTGTGCCACGGACCGGTTTATGTCCAACAATATTTTCACGGAGCAGCCTTTAAGGTGTCGCGGATAAATACAACAAAATAAAACCAGTACTGGTACCAGACGAGTTAACGATAAAAACCGATAAAAACCGTGAAAACCATGAATTTCACACCCGAGCCTCAACTCTCGCGTCCCAGTAGCAAATGACTCACGGACCAGCCCAGGGGTTGCGGACTGCTGGAATTATGATTCTGCAAAGACAAATGTAACTGACTGTGCCAGCCTAAAGAGTAAAGGATGTTATGCCGGCTTGTACACATACACGAGAGACACGAGAGTTCTTCTTTACGGATGTTTACTGTGCTTCTTTAACGCACACAGGTACACCGTAGAACTGGTGAATACAAATGTACAAGAAAATTATATTTCAGTATTAAAACATATTGCAGTATAAAATTCACAAAATATAAACAAACATACCACTTTGGCCTGCAAGTAGACAAACCGGTGTAACTGGAACTTAGGACTTATTTCTTCTTTCTTAGCTTGACTTTTACACGGCTAGACCGTCACCATGAGCAGCTTCTCTGACCTTACTTCCCAAAACAGGAAGTGACCTCTGCCCTTACCTTATACTTACAAAATTAACCGGTTATTTTCCATGTATCAAATTAACTTTACACCAATCCGGTATGCAAAAAAGGAAAATGTTAACATGCTCAACACAAAAATAAAACATACAAAATAAAATGCGTTAATTTACATTATCATTACAAGAGCTCCGCCTAGTGGTCAAATACTAACATTTCACCAACTGTTACAGATGTTTTAGGGGTAAGCTCACACCACGTACACCTTACAAGTTTAGACAGGACGCTGTAGATGTCATAACTAAAGGACTGTGTTGGATTTGAAATGCAGGACTCTGAAAGGAATTTTAAAGACACTTTGAGCAAAAGCGAGGTCCAGGTCAGGCAAACAGACAGAGCCACAAATCCTTTTCTCAACAGAGTCCTCGCTCTCATAGTGATCTCTCCCAAACTCGACTGCTGAGCTTCTGTGTGGAGACAAAAGTGTAAGTGTGCAATTAAGATTAACTTGGCCACACATACAAACAGTCACACAGACCTTTAATGTTGAGCTAACTGTTAGCTAGCACCTTCTTCATATCCTAAGGAAGCAGTATGTAGTCTGTCATGTCCGTCAGTCACAAACAGTAAGAAATTCATTACTCTAAACAGGTTTGACTGGAGAGGACAAGCACAAAAAACTGTCAGAAGCAAACAGGAACACAAACGTGACTCCTGCATTTATTCTAATACAAACAGCTCAGAGGAACAGCTTTCTGCCTGCAGTCCTTCTGGTTCAGGGACATCAGTGAACCAAGCAGAGGGTCACATGGTGGACATTTGCTTCAGTTTATAGGAGATGAGCCATAATGAGCCAAACTGAATCTGAAGCATACCCCAGTTTACAGAGATGACCTTTACTGTCCCCTTATGTTTAACTGGGGGCTATTCTGCCTTTTCTTATATCCTGTCATGTATATATTCTTGAAACAGTGGATGCTCTCATTACACATAATGTGTGGCCCAGAAATGTAAGTTGTTCTAAGATACTCCAGAAGAGTTTTATATTTCTTATTCATTTTATTGTATTTTTATTCGAATTTATTTTAGTTTAGTTTATTGAACTGATTTATTTTATTCTTTTGTTTTGTCTTTAATATTTGGTTTTTGTTGCTTCTTGTTTTATTTTCCTGAACTCTTTTATGCTTGAACAGTTTTACTTTGTTCAACTATTTTTATTATGTAATTGTAAAAAATAGTGCAAATAGCTTGTATCAGTAAAGTTACCAAGCTACTCTACTACAATAAGCCAGCATTTTATTTTGTTATTGGATGAGTTGTTTGCTTTTTTAGCTCCTGTAACAAAAGAATTGCCATCTTTTGGCACAATAAAGTGCATCTTATCTCAGTAAATGAGCATAATGGGTTCCTTTTAATTAGCTGCTTGTTAGTTTCAGGTGTTCAGTGTCCTGTTTTGAATCCTCCCATTGGACTCGATTTAAGACTTTAATGATCTGAGTGCAGAGTCTGTGTGCATCACACAAATTTCAGTTTAAACTGTCCTGACATTCAGGAGGACAACGCTTGAGAGGGTGTTTTTTTTTGTCTTTCTTCAGAGTCACTGAATCCAGCTGGATGTGATTAAACCTGCCTGACCCTGAGTGACTCTCGAGGGGCGGAGGGTGGAAGTGCAGCGGTGATCCCGGGCAAAGAAGGGAGCATAGGCCAGCAAACAACACCAGGACCTTCACTACACCACCTGCTAACCTGACAGTGTGTGTGTGTGTGTGTGTGCAACAACAACAGAAAGACAGTGGGACAGATTTTAATCCAGCCAAAAGGACAGTTTGTGATTAGTTCAGAGATGATTTGAGGACTCACAGCACTGAAAAAAAGTACCATTAACCGACTGCCAGCATTATTACCATTTCTCTGAGCCCTGCTACAGGTCTGCCATAAACAAAACAAAGCAAAGAATCAGAAGGCTTCATAA
The DNA here is from genome assembly GCF_013358895.1 of Oreochromis aureus. NCBI lineage: Eukaryota > Metazoa > Chordata > Actinopteri > Cichliformes > Cichlidae > Oreochromis > Oreochromis aureus. Next base: position 28,232,622 of record NC_052943.1, on the reverse strand, counting down.
ATAGCCAAATAAAAGGACTTCATCATATTTATAAAACAAATTTCTCAAATGCCCGAGAAACTGTGAAATTATGAGACCTGCAGGTGTCCTTATCAAGAAATCCATTACCTTCGGCTTGCACCCATTTGCACTTGTGATTATCCAGCTCAGAGATATTTTTATGGTGTTAATAAATATCATATCGTTCTCTGTTAAATTCATACTTCTTTCGGCACTGTGACACCAGCATGACCAGATTAACACGACTTTATAAATTCTGTCACAAATTACAAACACAAATACAACAAACATGGAAAAGTCTTTGTGTAACGTTTCAGGGAGAGGAAGTCAACTGAGATTTCCCAATCTAGGATACGAAGCGGTAATAAATGTACAGACTTTTGCAATAGTGGAGAATCACAGTCAAGCTGTCGTTGCTCACTTTAGTGTTTTCCCACTATATTAAAAATGTTGCTAACTTGGTGATAAACACACTGAGTTTTCTATTACTTCTGCACAATAAAAGCACTCTCCCGGTGAACTAAAACAGAGACATCCTCCAGGGCTGAAAGCAGAAAAATTGGCTAATAATGCACAATATAAAGACAATTCAAAGAAGGAAAGGGAATTCTAAACAGCACAGATTCAGACAGAAACTATGAAAGTAAAGAAAGTTAAACAGCTAAACTTTCAGTCAAGTGCTCAAGTCTCTGCATTTGACACTGGGCAAGAATCTAAGTGGACCCTGAACTGGTTGCGAGTTAATTAGAGAGCTCTAATCAAGCAGCAACCTCTAATCCAGGGTTGTCCAACTCCAGGCCTCAAGGGCCGGTGTCCTGCAGGTTTTAGATCTCAACACACCTGAATCAAATGATTAGTTCATTACCAGGCCTCTGGAGAACTTCAAGACATGTTGAGGAGGTCATTTAGCCATTTAAACCCCCTGTGTTGGATCAAAGACAAAACCTGCAGGACACCGGCCCTTGAGGCCTGGAGTTGGACAGCCCTGCTCTAAGGTATACAATCTAAGGACCTGCAGTACCTCTAACGTCCACCAGAGGCTCCAGCAGCATCTCAGTCCGCATGTTAAAATGCAACTTTACAGCAGAAACATGTTTACAGCCTGATGCAAAAACCTTTCTGGCCCCTATAGATAATTTACCCCTTCATGAAATCTACGTCTTCAGAATTAATTTTTTATTCTGAGTCGCTAGTCTTCAGCTAACTGGAGTCCCTGAACTGGACCTCTGGACCAAAACCACATGCTTTTGGACCTTCTGGACCTTAATGGACTTATGTGACACATAACTTGCCTTCCTGTTCAGTTAAGAACAAGAAAAGAAGGTAATACAGCAATGCAGATCATCTTATCTTGCTTTAAAATGCTTTTTGTACCAAAATACACGATAATGGAAGCCCTCAGTTCAAATTATGTGAGTCACAGGCTTCTATAAAAGACTGACGTCTCCTCTGCTCATGCTCAGCTGCACATCTCTTGTACTTTAGTGTGCTGTGTCCATCTGCAGATGACAAATCAAATGAGCTGACTTTCTACTTTATTTAACAGAGATTACAAAAACACACAGTAGCAGCTTTGGCCAGTTAACAGTCACTGGTTAACACAACATGCCATGCATGCTTTTGGTCTTTAAAAGGACGCCGGCCATCAGCATCATATGAGGATCCAGTGATCAGTAAAGTCATCACTAAAGGTGTGTTTTCAGTGTCAGAATAAACAGATGGTTCATTCATTCATTCATTCACAGGCCAGTTATGTTTGAGCAGACAAGCCATTTGGATTTGAAAATTATTCATGCAAAGAGTGCGTGAATTGTCACCTACACAGTGAGCTACACCCACTGATTGCTTTTGAAGCTCCCAGTCAATTGGCCCGGCTCGCATAAATGGTTACAGACAAACAGTTTAACAAACCAAGTAACTAAGTATTTGCAGAAAGAGTTTTCAAGCTCAACTTCACACATGGGTTTGTGTACCAAAGCATTTGATATATCAGAGAAAACTAATCATAAACCACACAAGAATCCTTGAATACTAAGGATTTCATCACTTCACACTCTGGCATGTGGAATAATGAAGGGAGGTGGAAACTGTGTCTGATTATCAGATTATTTACTTCACGTTTGTTGAAGGAAAGTCCGTTTCAGGACTAATGAAAAGAAATTTTAATGAGACCAACCAGTGAGTGCCAAATGTCAGTGCAATTTTTCGATACCCAGTGTTACAGAAACAGCTACTGAAAATAGTGCATTATTGCACTATTAGAGGTTAGGGATAAGTGAGGCGCACTGCTGTGATCCTCCACTGCGTTTGATTGCAGCTCTATCAGAAAACTCAGAGTAGATATAAAGACAAAAAGCTGCCTTAATCCTACTGTTCATATTTGATGTATTCACAGTATGGACCAAAAATTCCCTCATAGTAAGTGAACATTTTATACTACGGATCTATTCAGAATGTGTAAATACCCTTTCTGACATTAAAAGATGGATAATTAATCTTTAATGAATGTTTCAGAGAGCAGTCAGAGTATTTTTTTTAAGTTTTCTAACACTGGTCTTTTTTTTGAAGAAAGAAAACATCTGTTATCACAAAAAACCATTTCTGTTTTTACCAAAAATATGAAAAATATGAAAACAGCCAAATTATTATTATTATTATTATTATTATTATTATTATTATATAACCATATATAATCTGTTAAACCCTGTCCTCACTGCTACTGTGTATCATCAAAAAACTTCCATCTCAAATATGAATATGAATTCAACAATAATTAACACTCAGAAACAGAGATGGGCAGTAACGCGTAATCTGATTACTTTTTTCAAGTAACGAGTAATGTAAGGGATTACTATTGCAAAAACGGTAATTAGATCACCGTTACTTTCCCATAGGAACGCTGCGTTACTGCGTTACTAAAACCGTGATCTTTTGCAAGAATGTCTCATGATAGTGATGTAAGCGAGTGCCACGTTCGTGACAACAGCTGTGTGCAGATCAACAATGGATAATATATCAAGTGCGGGAGAGAGTATGAGCGTGCAGCGTTTAAAGAGTGGAAGTACTGACCTTATTTTGAGTTTGATTCCATAAAAAGTGACAAAAACATTAGTGTCCGTTGTGCGTGGGAAGAAAACTTCTTTATACAGCGAAAAAAAAACCTAAACTTCCAAGCAAGCACCGTGCGCTATGACTGTAATGGGAAATTCACAGAGAAACTCGCGGATTCTTCCACTGACCACTGCGGCACACCTGCACCAGGGTAAACCTCCGCCTAACCCAGTCCTGCTTTACAGGTGAAAATAGAGCAACAGGACCGCTGAGTCTTTGATTTTATTTATTTTTTGCTGTGTTTTACTTGCATCTATTTGAAAGAGTGAGTGTAAACACAACAAAATTTCTTCCAGTCAGAGAATGTTGCATATAATTAAATTTTTGCTTGATGCATAAAGTTAAAAGATTTAAAGTTTAAAGTTTTAAAAAGAGACATTTCCATTTGATTACATTTTGCATGATGGATTATGCAGAAAAAGGAGAATTGGGCTGAAAGATCTATCGCTTTATCACCTATTCAGGTTGTAAATCATGTTTTTAAAAAGTAACTAAGTAACTAAGTAATTAATTACTTTTGAAAATAAGTAATCAGTAAAGTAACGGGATTACTTTTTGGGGGAAGTAATCAGTAATTAGTTACTGATTACTTTTTTCAAGTAACTTGACCAACACTGCTCAGAAAACAAAACCTGTTACTGGAAACTGTCTAAGGATTGTAAGCAGTGATACAAACCTAAGGTGTGTTTTACACACTCTCTGAAATGGCAGCTCAGGAGCCTTTATGACATCATGACCACCCCCGACCTTTTCATCTGTTTCAGTTGGCTCTCAGTTAGTTTAATCTCACTCAAATTTATAATAAAAACAATAATTTGTTTCTTTCTAGATTATTTTGTTACCCTGCAGCTAGCACTTTATCTATGCCCCACCCATGCCCAATTTAGCATTAATTCAGGATCATCCATTCATTCTCTTATACTTTCCAGAGTCGAGGGGCGGGGCTGGAGCCTATCCCACCTACCATAGGGCCAGAGGCAGGGTACACCCTGGACAGGTCACCAGTCTGTCACAGGGCTAACACAAAGACACAGACAACCATGCGTACTCACATTTACACCTATGGGCAGTTTAGAGTGACCTAACACCACTCACTGCATGTCTTTGGTCTGTGGGAGGAAGCCGGAGTACAAACATGCCAGCTCCACACAGAAAGACCCTGGCTGGATGGTGGAATTGAACTCAGGACCTTCTTACTGTGAGGCAATAGTGCTAACCAACATGCCACCACATTAATCTAACAGACAGCAGGTAAAATAAGTACTGAACACATCACCAATTTTATAAGTTAATACATTTCTAAAGGTGCTATTTACATGAAATTCTTACCAAATGTTTGTAACAACCCAGCCAATCCACACATGCAAACCAAACCACAGAGGTTTGTAAATAAAGTTATGTGTAATAATGAGAAATGGGGAAAAGTATTGAGCAAGCTTACTGAAATGTATTTAATATGTTGTACAAAAGCCTGTGTTGGTGATGACGGCTTCAAGATGCCTCCTGTAAAACTGCATTGCTCAGGTGTGATTTTGGCCACGTTTCAGAATCTTCTAAAGTAAAACACCATTCTCCTTTATTTGACCCACACTACTGGAGCTAAATAAACAATGAAAAATATTAAAATTTTTGGGTCACTTTACAAAAAGCCATCATTTTACTGCTATGAAGTGTCAAAACAAGCCAAATCTGACCTGAACAGCACACAAGAGTTAACATGCTCCCGTGTTTGTTTCTGTCTGGTTGCGTTTTGTTGTGGCATCCGATCCGACTGACTGACTGAGCGTATGTGTGTGTTATCTTATCATGTGTGGTTAGCTTAGCACTGTTAGCAAACACAGCCTGGGTAAACATGATGGGAGGATGCCCCACATGAATTCACTGTTGTGCAGACTTTGTATGACTATAAATAAACACAACTGTCATCCAGGTTGAAACGCTCACACAACAAAGCAGGCGGGGGGAGGAGGAAGTATGCAAATGCTGACTGAATTTTCATTTACATAAAGTACATTAAGTGCTGTGTGCAGCTGAACTTTGTGATGTGACTTAGAGGTCATGTACACAGGTTATGAATTTTAACAAACAATAATCACATTGACATTTGTAACAACATGAATAATTGAAGGCTCCAGCCCTTCAACATAACTTGAAGTGCTAAAGCAACATAATTTTATGTTGTTTCGAGCTTTTTAGTGCTGCAGCACGTAACACCTTAAATACAAATTCTGCAGAAAGATTAAGTGGGTGTGGAGGCTGGAGTGGCGGTGCTAAAACTAACCACACATTACTTTAGTGTTGTACAGAAAAAATGTCATTGTTCAGAGTTTTATCCAGACTGTGTGTTTCTGCACATCTAAAAAACATAAAACTGTGAGCTTTTTGAAGCCAAGAAGAGTGCAGGGGTCATGTGACACACGTCCAACTACTAACACAGACTCACAAAGAAGCTGCAAGATTGTGGTGTGCTGTCTGCACAGGCCAGAAGATGTGCTGGCCTGTGCAGACGTTGTGTGGATAAAATGTATCAAACTTTGGCTATTACTGATAATGTGTTGGAGACAAATGTGTGGACTGGAAGTAACAAAGTCCTGAATGATCAGTTCCTCTCATATCCTAAAGGCCTCACAGCATCATATCTCAAAACTCCTCATGCACAGTCAGGACCTGTGCAACCAAACTTGACACACATCTCAGGAATCTCAAGGTTCTTATCCATCTTATATTATATTATGATGTCACCTTACATCTACACCCAATTTAGCAAATACCAATTTGTAGGATGTGCACGTACTAGTTAGCCTAACATGCATGCTTACTTATGGTTTGTAGATTTTCTATGAGTAGAATGAGACAGAGCCTTCTGCTTCACCCGCTTCAGATGTTATCAGTCCATTCAGTGGGTGTTATTAGTGGTAATCAGCCCCATACATAGAAACTAATAGGGAGACTGTCAGCATCTGTGCTTTAAAAATCGTGCTTCAAACGTCTCGTTTTTATAAAACTTGTAGATTAGGCTTAATCAGGTGACCCTGATCCATCACTTAGTTATGCTGCTAAAGGCTCAGACTGCTAGAGGACCTCCCACTCCAACTCCTCCTCCACCCCCTGGCTTTTAAGTCCTGATGTATTTATGTATGTACGCCTACTGCGTGTTACTAAGTCTTGTTTGTCTCTCCTGTAATTTGTGTTTTTTCCTGTTCATTGTCGGGGTTTCTCTGCACTCTTCTTTCCTTTCTCCTCAACATCCAATCAGTGGAGATATCCTCAGCCTTGAAGATCTCGTTTTTAACAGGAAGTCGGCATTAGCATGTGCTGCTCATCGGGGCTCGTCTGATTATTGGAGTTCTTGCTCTAATATTGTAGGGTTTTCACCTTGCAGTATAAGCACCTTGACACGACTGTTGTGTTGTTGTGGTGCAATAAAAAATGCTTTAGGTTTATTAATAAAAGCAAGAACTATATCGTATTCATCCATCCTGCAGGTGACATTAACTGACTGGCACCATAGGGCATGTTGGGTTGGGACGCCGGCTGCCACACCTCAGCTGCAGTTCTGCATTATGTCCGCCAAATGTCCAGATGTGTTGGGACATTTTGACAACATCTGGCCCACACAACTAAAAGTGCCAAAAGTTGCCATTATTATGTGAAAATGTGTTTGGATCTGGGACATTTTTATGGAATTGCATCCAAGAAATGTTGTTTAAAAAAGTTAAACATCCAAAAGAAAATCGTTTTTTAAATTCCATCTTTTTATTCAATATAGTTTGGTGCATAAATGACACTCCCTAAAAACAGCCACATTTGTTTATTAGAGTAATCGACTAAAGTCATGCTCATTCTGTGTACAGGGAGTGCAGAATTATTAGGCAAATGAGTATTTTGTCCACATCATCCTCTTCATGCATGTTGTCTTACTCCAAGCTGTATAGGCTCGAAAGCCTACTACCAATTAAGCATATTAGGTGATGTGCATCTCTGTAATGAGAAGGGGTGTGGTCTAATGACATCAACACCCTATATCAGGTGTGCATAATTATTAGACAACTTCCTTTCCTTTGGCAAAATGGGTCAAAAGAAGGACTTGACAGGCTCAGAAAAGTCAAAAATAGTGAGATATCTTGCAGAGGGATGCAGCAGTCTTAAAATTGCAAAGCTTCTGAAGCGTGATCATCGAACAATCAAGCGTTTTATTCAAAATAGTCAACAGGGTCGCAAGAAGCGTGTGGAAAAACCAAGGCGCAAAATAACTGAAAGACGACCACCACTGAACAAGACACACAAGCTGAAACGTCAAGACTGGGCCAAGAAATATCTCAAGACTGATTTTTCTAAGGTTTTATGGACTGATGAAATGAGAGTGAGTCTTGATGGGCCAGATGGATGGGCCCGTGGCTGGATTGGTAAAGGGCAGAGAGCTCCAGTCCGACTCAGACGCCAGCAAGGTGGAGGTGAAGTACTGGTTTGGGCTGGTATCATCAAAGATGAGCTTGTGGGGCCTTTTCGGGTTGAGGATGGAGTCAAGCTCAACTCCCAGTCCTACTGCCAGTTTCTGGAAGACACCTTCTTCAAGCAGTGGTACAGGAAGAAGTCTGCATCCTTCAAGAAAAACATGATTTTCATGCAGGACAATGCTCCATCATCACAGCGTCCAAGTACTCCACAGCGTGGCTGGCAAGAAAGGGTATAAAAGAAGAAAAACTAATGACATGGCCTCCTTGTTCACCTGATCTGAACCCCATTGAGAACCTGTGGTCCATCATCAAATGTGAGATTTACAAGGAGGGAAAACAGTACACCTCTCTGAACAGTGTCTGGGAGGCTGTGGTTGCTGCTGCACGCAATGTTGATGGTGAACAGATCAAAACACTGACAGAATCCATGGATGGCAGGCTTTTGAGTGTCCTTGCAAAGAAAGGTGGCTATATTGGTCGCTGATTTGTTTTTGTTTTGTTTTTGAATGTCAGAAATGTATATTTGTGAATGTGGAGATGTTATATTGGTTTCACTGGTAAAAATAAATAATTGAAATGGGTATATATTTGTTTTTGTTAAGTTGCCTAATAATTATGCACAGTAATAGTCACCTGCACACACAGATATCCCCCTAAAATAGCTAAAACTAAAAACAAACTAAAACTACTTCCAAAACATTCAGCTTTGATATTAATGAGTTTTTGGGTTCATTGAGAACATGGTTGTTGTTCAATAATAAAATTATTCCTCAAAAATACAACTTGCCTAATAATTCTGCACTCCCTGTATAATCGTAATGATAGAACCTCCTTTTATGTTATTAAACCCTCAAAGTTCCAAATTATTTAGATGGGCCGAGAGGACGCTGCATCTAAAATAAATAAAGCAAAAAAAAATGAAATCTCCAGTATCTATAAAACATATAACGCAGCATGGCAGCAAAAAAGAAAAAAAAATCACAAGTGATTTATTTATATGAAACATGATTACCCACTCTACAGCCTCTCAGCCTTTCATTCAGACATCCAATCAAATGCTCGGTTTCCATGTCGACTGTAACATTACCCAGAAGCCCACAGGGGCGGAAGTCCTCCGTGTGGCGTGCGTACAGGACGGGCGGGGAAACCCACGATGGGATAACAACGCCAGCAGAGGCAATTGTATTGGAGCTGATGAGGCATTCATGCATGTTCACATCAGCTCCATGCACGCAGAGCATGAAGAGCATATGGAGACAAACGCGAGCGCCACAGGATCCTCTCTGATTATCAGTCAAAACTGACACACCACGGAAAATATCTGCCATAACAAGCCACCGAGGTTCACATTCAATATTCAGCGCCTAATTTCAGGCATGAAAACATTTGGACAGTAATGACTAACAACATACCACAAACCTGGAAAAAAAAAACGGAAATACACAACTGCGAGCAGATAAATCAAACAAAACTTTATTATAGATTTGTTCCTCTCAGAGTTTGTATCTCTTTGTTTTTGTGTAAGTCTAAATAGATTTTTGCCTTAAAGGAGTTATGTCAGGGACTCCCAAAGGTACTTTGGTCAAATAAAAGTATGGTATAAAAAAAACTGGTTGTTTGGTAAGAAGCCTGCAGAGAATAAAAATGTAAATTATGACTCTCAAAGTGCGCCTGAGTTCAACTCACGTCAACCCCTCAGTTTATTCTCTTTAAAATGAGCAATTTCTTGCTTCTTTCTCTTTAAGGCCATGCTGGCTTTAAGCAACTTTTTTCTGATGATGAATTGAATGAAAATGAATTATTACAGTACAGGTCGCGAGGGTTTTACAAACTGCTCTGAGACTGTGTAGAAGTTTGGTTTGCTCGGGACAAAAGCGGCAGAAGCCCAGTTAAAGCTTTAACCTTTAAAATGTGGATAGGATCATTAAAGGTCCTGCACACGTCACCTCCTCCAGGTTTCCAACTCAGAGAAAAAGCAACAGTTTTTTTAGTGTCTGGAGCAGGTGAAAAGAAAGGATGATTCATCTTTTGGCATGAAAAGATGAATAAAAATACTTAAGAAAAAAATCCTGATGGAGGTTGTCATAATTCATGCATGACAGGGTTAAATAACAATAATTACAATGAAACACGTCATACATCTATAGTAACATTAAACACCAGTGGGTGGCAGGGTATGGAGTGACACATCAGTGTCCAATGTAGTAGTTTATGTGCAAGTACACCATCAACACTGACACAAATACAAGAAAACAGCCTTTGAATAGCTGCCCACTGTAGTGACCACTATGTGTGAAGGGGTTAAAAAGCTCCAAATTGTATGCAGATTAGATAAAGATTATTTCTGTAAAGCTCAAAGCTCTTACACCTGGAAAGGTTACTAAAAGCAGCATCATAACTCAATATTCATCTGTGTGGCCAGTTTTTCAGATTTTTTGTTGTCTCTTTGGGAACATTCAGAATGATATCTTGAAAATAAAGGCCAACAAGCCCCTGGATTATATTTATTCAGCTTTAGCTTTGTTTTAGGGTGCCTTCTGCCAAATTTCATGCCTCTGTGGCTGTTAATGGTGGAGCAGCTCAGTATTTGAGTTTCCAGCCTGACACATGTCCTGGAAAAGAAAAATAAAAGCCTTTGGGCCTCTGCACAGTTACGTGCTCTTGATTTCAGAACAGGCGGATTTTATAGTGACAGATTTTAGGCAATAGAAGAAAAAAGAGACTTGTCTCCAGAGGGTTCTTGGAAGAAATGAGGAGTTATATTGGACATAAATTTAAATATACAAGCATGAATGTGCCCATTTTTTAATTTAGACGCAAGACAAGATGTGTATAGAGAATAATCACAGACAAGACTCAAAGGTGATCATGTGGATACAAATCAGACCACCTGTTAGTTTCCCACAGCTTAGACCAGATTCAAGGACCAACCTTGGAGGCACCGTAAAGTGCAATTCCTCTAATGTCCACTTGAGGCTCCAAAATTGAGTCAGTTCCAATGGAGCAGTGCTTCTCAATTACTTTCTGTTACGCCCCTCTCAGGAAGAAGACTATAAATGGTATCATTTGTCTATAAAATTGTTATTATAAGTTCATCTCTGCATAATATTGTTTCATTATTAATATTAAAGAAAGGAAAAAAGAAAAAATATAGATCTACTTAAAGAATAACTTTATTAGCATTGTCTTTTAGTCTGTAACAGAAAAGATTTAAAGTGCATGTAGTAGTACTGCAAAGGTTTGTTTACTGCACTTCATATCTCCTGCTCTGTGCTCTATGTGCGCACATGCTCAGTGCAAAAAACCCTTCCACCTACTGTAGTGGATGTGCAATTACACTTTATTCTAGTACAGCGAAAAGAGCATGTTCCCCGGGGTCACACGCGCGCCCCCGGCATCGCACCAAGGGTGTGTCTCACTATTTGAGAAGGACTGCCATGGAGCCACATATTAACACGTTAAACGTTACAGCAGAAATAAACATGTGTGAAAGAGCTGGCAGAGCCCCGAGGAATTTATGAAAAACACAAAGACTTCTTAATGCAAGATGGTTTTTATGAATTTACAAAGACTTCGAGATCGGGTTGGGGCTGCTTTGACTGACAGAGGTAGCTGTAGCTAACTGCCATGTGCTCTTCGGTGCAGCCTGCTGCTAATTTTGTTGTCCCAAAACTGGATCTCTCGTCCATGTTTGTATTGTTTGGGCCTTTTGGAGCATTTTTAATGGAATTATGTGACACAGATTATGCCTACACCGAGGTCTGTACTGTCCCAGAAGCTGAGAGTTCCAGTAAAAATTAATGTGACTTGTAATTTACTTGCTTTCTTCTTTGTTCATAACTTGTCTTATTATACTTTATTTCCTTTTCAGTCTGCTTCAGATGAACATTTATTGTTACAGCCTGAGCAGTGAATGTTCTGCACAGAGAAAAGCACTCAATCCATACTTGCATGTACAGAACGCAGAGCGGCCGTCAGTCCCAAATTACCAGAAGCAATTTCAGGAGGAAACGCAAAGGCTGAAAGTACATCATTATTTGTCAAATGCACAAACAGAGAGGGTTGCCAGGGAGCTGCAGACGGCATTTCAGCGCCGATCTCACTAAACCACAATCCACCACGGCCTTGAGCTGCAGCTGCCGGGCTGCTTTTGTGCTGAGGAGCGAAAGATTTTGAGGAGAGTCGGGGTCGCGTGTTTGAAGCTGTTTGAATAAGACGGAGGTTTTTCAGGCCAGGGGACCAAACGTCTCCTCCGACCATTGAGGTTGAACTAGGTCAGCCGTCCAAACCTCCCTCGGGGAGATAGCCGTCGTCAAATACTAATCAGTGCTCGGCCAAGGGGGCGCCTCATTTCTGTGCCCACGGATCCCTGATGGAGCCCCACCCCCTGCACCGCAGCGGTTACAGTGAAATGCTCAAGGATAAAGTTTACTGTCGGAGTGGCTGAAATCTTGCTGTTAATCAAAGTAGAGCAATATTCAGACATTGACCTCCTTGTTCCACGCAAACATACACACACACACGCTCTCTCTCAGGGTTTTCTGGCAGGGCTTATGTGCTTTGACATTTTGGTATTTGGCCCAGTATTTTTTTTCCCAGCGCTTTTATAATGCATCTGATTGAACGCTGCTGCTTAAAGCTGGCCCGAGATCAATTTCTTTGAAATTTAACCCAAAAATAGCGCATGTTTGGAAGTTTCTGAATAAACTAATCCTGTTACAGAAATCAGCTCACTCACCGTACAGAGAACTGGGCCTGGGAAAACGCCTCCACCGATGCAATTTTTTTGTTTGTTTGTTTGTTTCTTGCCTCCCTCAAATCCCAGATGTGGGGGCGTCCTGCAGACAGAGGTTAAAATAATGGTGACTAAAATGCTGTCTGTGATGAATCATACTGCTTCAAGTTTCAAATCTCTGTGCTGAGCTTTTGCCATCCTGAAAGCAGGAAATCAATCCTAAACCGGTCAGCCGCTCACAGTTCAGTGCCCGAAACTGTAAAAACCAGCAGCTCGGTCCTTTGAAAGACGTTTAGCAGTTAATCTGACTTTAGATTGAATGAGTAAGTCCTGTCACGCTTCCATCAGCGTGCATCTCATCTCAGCATTTATTCTAGCGGCTCCTGTGATTGTCAGGCGGCGGCTCGTCCTGCTCGTTATCAAATTAGACTGAAGGCCTCCTTCAGGGAGAAAGAAATTGAAATTTTTTTTCTACTTTTTCTTTTCTTTAAGTAAATCAGTGATCACTGGAAAAAACCCCGGAGACATAGTAATAATCAAATTACTTTCAGCTGATGTGAAGTAGGGCTGATAATCGACATTGACGGGGACTGGAGGTTCCCTGCAGTAACCACACGGACGCACACACACACACACACACACACACACACACACACACACACACACACACACACACACACACACTCCAGCAGAATTCTTTCATGCTATGGCAGGAAATTATTTCTGCCTTGTTAGTTACATTCAGATCAGTTTCTTCTTACTTTCTTCATTGTCTGTTCATTCTTTACCGCCTCTCCTTTCTCGTTTCATGTCCCCTTGTTTTGTCTCTCTTACCATCCCATCATCCTTCTTTCACTTTTCCTCATCACTCCACTGTTTTCCAAAAACTATTTGCTTTCCATTCTCTGATCTCTCCCCTTTAATCTCTTATCTTTTCCTCTTAATCCATAATTCTTACTTTCCTAGCCACCTTTTTTTCTCCTTTTCCTTTTTTATTTCTCCTTTTCTTTTCTTTATCAACAATCTCGCCATTAGTTTTTCTCCCTTTTCTTCTAATTTTCCTTTTTATCCTCTTTATTGCTCCTTAAATGTCCTGTGAGGAGATTGCAGCAGGATGAACTGATGATATAACTGATATGGCACACTCTGCTTCCAGCAGATATTTTCAGGAGCTCATGACCTCAAATTAAGCTACAGTACTTCTTTCGTTTCTTTCTCTTGTCAGCGCAGAAATAAAACCTGTGGCAATATTTTTCAGATGACACACTGATCTGGAAAATGTGTCTCAGATGGAAGAGACCTGCAATTAATGAGTTTATTAAAAAAAACTGAGCTAAATCAGAGAGGAAGCAAAGTGTTTTCCTACCTATAATTGGAGGTGTTGTGTTGTCGCACGTCAGACAAGCCGACAATAGGAGACAATATTTCACCGCTGTTAAATGCATCTGACTCATTATGTTGATGGCTGAAGGCTGTTAAATAAAAGTTGTTCTAATTTTTTATTTTGTTTGAAAACCTGTATGAAATACTGTATCAGTGTTCCAGGTACAAACAGATGTTTTGTTGGTATCTTCTAAATGTCAGTGCACACATTTCCATTTATCATGAAGACTCATTTGCATCAGTAGGAACAGGTTCCAGGTTGAGGAGCTCAACCAGGAGGATGCTGATCCCTTCCTTCAGCACTGAATCCATCCCCGAGGTTCACAGCATCAGAGTTCCACTGACACATCCTCGAGTGTCTGAGGAAGAACATCCAACAAAAGTAATAACGACAAATTTTCACTCACTACCTGCCCTGCTTGGATACAATATATCCATCCCTCCACCCCCGGGCCGGGTCACATGGGCAGCAATCTAAGCAGAGAAACCCAGTCCTCCCTGTCCCCCAGCTACATCCTCCAGCTTATGCAGGGAAACACCAAGACGGAGGATGGAGGCACTCTCAGGATGGCCAAACTGCCTCATATGGCTTTTTTGTTTTGGACTAGTGGCTCTAACATGGCCTATATTTTTAAAATGCATTTGTACTTATACCACTGAGCCAATTAGTATTTAGATTTGGAGGACTCTTACACCCCGTGTTTTACAGGCATTCAGATCACAGCAGGAGAATCACCCAAAGCATTAGAAGGAGGAACTTTAAACTCTGTCAGGCTGGTTTTGGATAAACTACACGAAGCATTTGTTGGAACTTCTGCTTCAGTGATGAGATGAGCTTTGAAAGATGGAGCACATATATGTTTGTGACTCTCAGCAGCTGACCCAAGAAAAAGAAGAAAATGTTTTTAAGAGTACACTGACAATAACACAACGTAATTTTCTATAAAGGAAGGTGCTGTAAAACCTTTAGACAGGTAGAACAAAACAGCAAACACTATGTCAGAGTGCAAAATGAACCAGAACAGGCTCTTTTATGAGAAACAAGTAGGTTCAAATAAACTGGAATTACTCTTTAACGGCAGCAGCCTGGATAGATTTCTGCTTCATTTTCAGTCTCGGGTTCAGTCCTGGACATTTAGAGTCCGAAGATTTTCACGAAATGAGCTTCCTGTTTACCTCCACCTCTATTTACGTCTCCCGTCTTCCACTTTCTTTCACTGTTTCTTCCTTTTCTCCTCATCTGCGCTTCCTGGAGCTCCGCATTAAGATTCAGATTTTGATTGCAAATTTGTTTTAAGGACTAAATTACAGTGACAGTAACAAGCTGCTGTTCACCCCCCACACGTCCTTCAAGAAACTGTAACTTGTATGTGCTTCAAAAAAATAAGTAAATAAACAGCAAAGACAAATATCCTGCTGTAAGTTTTTTATTAAGGAGAAAATAAATGAACCCATTCCTCCTCAGGAATTCTGTCATTTCAAGATGTAATGTTTTTTGAGAGTTGCACCTTGAGAAACCATTAAAAACAAGCCAGAGCACATTGTGAAAGGACAGTTTATCCAAGGATAATAAAGGAAAAAAAATCAAGTCCCCTAGTTTCTCGTCACTAAAATAACAACATGTAAGCAAAGTTCACTTACAGCCTCCTTTTGGCAAGGAGAGCGTGAAGCTGCAACGAAGAGTGTTTGGGGGTTTTGGGGAGCTTTTAGTGACAGAGTTGATGGTGTTGAAGCTGCAAACAGATGGTGCCGTCAGTTTTCATTTATTTTGAGTAAAAGGTTAACCGGCATCAACAAAAATAGACCGGACCATCTGTTCACATGCAGCTTTTGAACATCCAATAACATGCTATACATAAAAAACATTTACTGTACATCAACACAAAGACACAAAAAAGATGCTTCTTTCGTCCAACACGGCATTAACAGCTCTCACCAAACACTTGTCATTAGATATCATTAGATAGATGTTTGTAACGTATTAGACAAAATCCAAGCTGTAGGGTAAACGAGACTGGGGCACCTACAAGGTTGAGGAGAATGAGGAGCATTGGTTTTTATTATAAATTATATTATTATCATATTATTTTTGGAACATAGCTAGTATTAGAATAAGAAAAATGCCCTGGACACAGGCAACATCTCTCTCCCCCCCCTCAAAGCTCTTTGTGTCGCCGTGCTGATCTGTATCAAGCCATCGTCACTTTTCCCTTTTAAAACAGCAAAGATTCAGTCATTTTGGTGAAACTGGTTTTATTTATCCTGCTTCTGTAATCAAAGTGCATTGGTTGTGAAAGAAAATTTCGGTATTAGTTGGAATAAGAAGAGCAGGAAGGAGGAACAGGTGCAGACATGACCAGGCAGGCAGGCAGTCACAGATCTGGTGGTTTATTAAAGATCAAAATCAGGCTGGCAGGTAACAAAAAACGGCCAGGACAAGCAGGAATCACACAACAGCAGTAGAGAGGAGTGAAAGGCAGTCAACCCCTTTAAATACTGCCTTTTCTTTCAAAGGCGCTACCGTCTGGGAGTGCCGTGGTCCTAGTGCGGCAACACATCACGACGATGGTGTTCAATGCCGAGATCAAACGCTCCTCTGTGGACAAACACAAAAAGCGCGATAACAAGATTGTCAGGCTGCAGTTTGAGTCCCAAGAAGGATTTTAGTTTCACTTCATTTTTGTTCACTGTTTGGTTTGGAAGCACCAAAACTCTTTGTTTTGGTTCAATTCAGTTTTATTTATATAGCACCAAATCAGCACTGCGCACATCTCCTGAAGACATCACCCAAACATCCCAGGAAGGGTGTGCTGCTCTCTCACCGGAGCTCGGGAAGAAATAAAAATTAAATATTTTTTGGAGAGTTTAAACATTACAATGCAACTGACTCAGCACACAGCATGTTATTTATTATGTATAGATTTAAAAAATGCTTGAGCACCACCACAGACAGCTGCAGGCAGCAGTGCTGCTGCGTTCGGATAGTGGAGCCTTCTGCTGACCAATGGTGAAAATTCACCCTCAGTCAGAGACCGACGTTCCTGCCAGCCAGAGCTCAGTAGCGCCCCCATACTGAGAGTGGAAGTTGGTGCAGCAGCGACCTACGCCACTGCAGTCACCTGTCTTAAAGTCCAGGTGCTCTCAAAATGCAGGAGATTAGGTAGGCAGTTTAAATCCACAAATAAACACAAGCATTACTCTCACGCTTCACTTGTTGGGGTGTTCTTTTATCTCCAGTTTTACAATCAAAACTTTGCTCAGATTTTCTTTCATAGTCACCTGGAATGTGAAATATACACACATGTGTTTATTCATTTTTCTGCCAGGTGTGTCTCAAATTTTTTCTCGGGAAGCAGATAACATTTACGTTTCGCTCGCTCTCCTAATTTGACATGACACGAAGCTCTCCATTGCAAAATCCGGCACTCTTCCATTTGTTTTTTTTGTCTGGTGCCTGGGCAGGTCACTTCAACACACTCCTTCGGCTGCAGCCTTCTGCTACAGATCCTCCAAGAGTTAAGTGGGAAACTGAAGCACCGGCACAATCTTCATTAGCTGCTTGCTCACTGCTGTTGGCAATTTCTGTGCAGCCCTTAACTTTTTTTTTTTTTTTTTTGCTTTTGGCAGTGAAACCATCGTTTGCTGAGAGTGTGGTTTGTTTCCTCTCTGACATTTTGAGCTTGCGTTACATTTGGGCAGATAACAGAGAGCAGCTGTTTCAAAAATCTGCATGAAAAAAATAAAACTAGTAGTGCAGATAAACAGAAAATAATTGGGCGCATATCTGAGCCCTCCTAAAATGTTTCAGATTTTGAGAGGGTCCTCACCTCAAATTTCACACGCAGGTGCTAGGAAAAGGAACAGACAAATGAGGTAGGTAAGGAAACGAGGAGGCAATTATGCGCAGGAGGAAACCGGGAGGCTGAGGAAATAAGAAGGCAGGGGAACCCATATGAAAACGAGGAGAGAAACAAGAGGACGGGGGATGTTAAAGACATGAGAACAGGCAAGTAAACAGGAAAGTAGTGCAATCAGGAGAAGGGGACATAAAGTAGCTACTTTGAATAATCATTACAGGTGAAAAGGGAAAACGAGAGGCATGAAAGGAAGAAGGAAGAAAAGAAAGATGCAACATGAAGAGAAGCTTGTGAGGCCTCAGAGGTTGATCTACTCTTTAGCCTCTCCTCTAAACACAAATTGAACTCGCTGAAATCCATTCTGCCGTGATTTAAAGCTCTAACCAGCGACGAGTCGATTCGGGGCAGATTTCAGGGCGGCTCCACAATGTGACGAGACATGTAATTATCCGCAGCTACTGCATGTACAGACAAATTTTCACTTTTATAAGCTTATTAAGAGATTAAGAGGGCTTGGCAACGGGTTTAGGCACGGCTGTCTGCTGGGGGGGCTGAGAAAAAAAATAACTTATTTACTTCTTAATGGATTTTATTTTCACTTTCTCTCTGAAAAATCAGTTTGGAGACGTCCTTAAGCAACGCGCCTCACTGCCAAACGCAAACCGTCCTCATACAAACATGTCGACGCACGCACACGTGCCTGAAGTCTATCAGCAGAAGGAACAAAAACACAAGGTGGGATAAAGTTTGTTGCCTGGATGAATTTAAATGACAATCCAATCACGCAGCGAGGACGTGGGGAAGAAAAGGTGACAGAAAACAACGTTTGTGCGCCATTTTCAAAATAATCCCATTAAGACAGCAATTTGTTCCACTTCCAACAGCATGTCTGTTATTGTGCTGTGATAATGTACTGCAGGGAGAGAAAAGGCAACAACAAGAAGAAAAAATAGGCATATAAAGACACAGTGGTTGGTTTCAGAGTGACAGCCAGAAAGGGAAGTTAGCAAAAGAAGCCTGGATGTGAACAGAGAGATGTGGAAATGGTTTGTGCAGATTCCCTTATTCCAAAGTTCTCACTTCTTCTGTGAAGGCCTCCAAAATGAGTCAGTTAGGTCTCAAACTAAAGATGAAACCTTTGTACCTAAAAAGTTACTGCAAAAGAATTCAAAAACCTGTCTTTAAACTGTTTTCATCCAGGTTATTTTCACCTATTTCTGTGTTATGGTAAATGGCCTGCATTTGTATAGCGCTTTACTCAGTCCCTAAGGACCCCAAAGCGCTTACACTACATTCAGTCATTCACCCATTCACACACACATTCACACACTGGCAATGGCAAGCTACATTGTAGCCACAGCTGCCCTGGGGCGCACTGACAGAGGCGAGGCTGCCGGACACTGGCGCCACCGGGCCCTCTGACCACCACCAGTATAGTCAGAGGTGACAAAACTACAGACTTTACTTAAGTAGAAGTACATATACTGAAGTAAAAGTTGAAGTAGTGAAGCAACATTTTTACTCAAGTGAAAGTGAGAAAGTGCTCTGACATGTATTCAAACTAAGTAGAATTGTCCTACAAGGAGGTATTTTTTATTTTCTAACTGTTTTTGTACATTATTAATATAAGAATAAAATCATATTAGTACATGAGAATACAAATATTTCAATCTAAATTCTAAACAGCTAAACAGTAAAACTTGTAGATTAATGTATCTTTCTCCATCTCTGAGTGAAGTTAACTGTGAAATAAGCACAGCTAGCAACACACTGTGAGACAAACTGCACACAAACAGTTTGTGTATTTGCTGATGTTTGTTGAGCTGATAGAAACCTTACATTTGAAATTACCTGACATTTAAAAACTTCACTCCCTTCATGCTTTCTCCTCTTCTGTAGCGTTAGCTACACTGTAAAAAAAAATCCTAATATAAAAGTATTTTACTGTGTATTTTACAGTTTTGTTCTGTTCGTCTAGAATATCATTAAATCTACATAAATAGACTGATTTCACATTTCAAATGTAAATTAACGTAAAATCACTGTAATGTAATAAAACATAATTTCCTTGTTTTTTAAATGTATCTGTCTGTACATATGCATATTTAGATTGTTAAAATACATTCACAAATGTATCATAATTTCACAAATATGTGTCCGTTATTTGAAAGATTGAACTGTTAAATCCAAATGTAATGCTGTGGAAAAATATATAAAATGATTCGCATAAACTTTTTTTACATCAAATAATAATAATTATTATTATTGCTATTTAGGGCGATCGTGGCTCAAGACTTGGCAATTCGCCTTGTAATCAGAAGGTTGCCGGTTCGAGCCCCAGCTCGGACACTCTTGGTCATTGCGTCCTTGGTCAAGACTCTTCACCTACTGGCGATGGCCAGAAGGGCCGATGGTGCGATATGGCAGCCTCGCCTCAGTCAGTCTGTCCCAGGGCATGCAATCCATTATTATTTAAACTAACTGTTAACTGTATATTTCTGTATATTTAAGTATTATTATTCATATTGCCACATTCATTGACCTTGTTTATAGGTAATTTCATTGTTTAATCACATTAACATGTTTCTAATTTAATGTTTAAAAGCACTTGAAAAAGGCAAGATCCCATGTAAAATTAGGGCAACAAACTGTATTGTCATTACTGAAAATAACCGTATTTTTATGAGAAAGTTATTTTCTGTTATTTTATGGTATTATTTTGGCGCCCCAGCTGCCGGAATATTACTCTTTTTCTAGGATTGTTTTTTTTAACAGTGTAGATTCTGAAGTGCAACATACGGACATCTGCACTCCTTTCAGCTCATTTTGACTCCTGAGCATAAACACTATAAATGATACCTGCAAGATTAACTGGGTTTATTCTTCTGTGTTAAATCTACTATTTAGGTACATCATAATTGAAATGCCTCTGAAACACTACAACATAACCTTTGTGTTTGACCTTTTTGTCCCATAGCATTTCCAGCTACTTTTTTACTGCAGTTTTTAACAGATTGGTGAGAGAATGATAATCATAGCCTTAATATAGAGACTCACGGGACTCGTAAAACATTTCTGGTGGGAGATTGTACATTCCAACGGTTTTGGCAAAGAAGTGGAAAGACCATGTTTGCTTATCAGGAAAAAAAATGACCACAGCATAGAGTGGGGACCTAGGAAGACCTAGCACCATCTAGTACCACATATAAGGCACTAGGACACGATCACATATATTACCACACAATACACCAGACACAAGCAACATAGGCTCCACAAAAGTTCACCACAGAAGTCGAAATCAGTCAGGAAAAGATAAGTTTGAACGGTGGTAGTGAGACCGGGTTTGGACACAGTGATGATGACAAGCAGAGAGGAGGACAATCTGAAGATTGACAAACTGCTCAGGTTGAGATGGTCTGGACATGTGCAGAGGAGGGAGAGTGGATATACTGGATAGAGTATGATGAAAATGGAGCTGCCAGGTAAGAGGAAAAGAGGAGGAGAAGATTCATGGATGTTGTGAAAGAGAACATGCAGAGGGTTGGTGTGACAGTGGAGGATGTTAGTGTTGGTCTACTTCAGTCATCCTTCAAGCCGAGTTACTTAAAGTCATCACTAAATGAAGAAAGCTGTGGTGAACTGCTAAGTGACTGGAGGAGGTCAGGGTGGATAGGCAGGCTGTCAAAACTTTCTCGACGCATCCATCCGCTCTCACCTGCTCCCTTAAAGGATTTGTGACTTTATGATGTCACATGACTTCCTGCTGTGGTCATAGTGAGACTGATGGTAGCAAAGGAGTGAGTCAGACATGACAGAGGCACAAAGGTGGTAGTGAGACCTGTTGTGATGTATGGTTTGGACACATTTGCCGACACATTTGTCAATCAGTCCGTCCACCCTGACCTGTTTCTGTATCTTTAAAGCCTTTTCCTGCATCTGTTTTAACTAAGCAGAAATATTTGTCTCAGTCCCACCAAAGTCAAATATTTTTTTTCCTATAAACCATCCTGAATGTCACTTTCAAAACCAGGAGATGCATCCTTTATATATTTTTAAAGTTTTCATGTGGAGACAATCTATTAGAAAAATAAAAAAAAAATAAACACAGCAGGAGAGCGGTAAAATCAAAGGAGGGAATAACTTTCTCCCAGGCAATTTACAAGTCCCCTCTCTTCTCAATGCAAAGTGCCCAACCTCAATATATGAACACTATACATTTGAATGTACACAGAAAAAAAGGCTATCATTTGAAATGCAGTACACTAATAATTCAGAGTGTCTCCTAAGGCTGGGAGACTAATACCAGGTTCACAGTCTATCAGTTTTCAACAAAAGAGTGACCAGTCTTACAAACACAGACTTCCATGTCCACATGTCCTTGAATAATAAAAACATCAATATTCAATATTTCCATTACTACCTGCAGAGGCAAGATCTGAGCCTCAGATGCAGCAGAGACATCCTGCGAGGATGAGAGAACATTTTTATTGAAGCCAATATTGGCAGCAGATGCTGCATATTTGATTCATAAATCCAAACAGAAAGAAACCACCAAAATCAAAGAGTTAGATTTACTGTAAATGGTCAATAATTGAGTCAATAATGAAAGGGCAATACTACATTGTACCACATGCAGGAAGAGTCGTGTCCTTCACGTTTTCCTATGAAATATGCAGGAGAAGGCTTCGTGAAGTTCACTTTGGATCATTTTTGCCTCTATGAGCTGGACTGGACTTGAGACACACAATGATCTCTGAAACATACATATATGTTTAAGGAGTATGACACACATCCAAAAGTATGTGGAGAAAAACATCCATGTGTGAAAGCAAAACTTGACTGTAACCAATCAGAGTGGTTTCAGGCTTTTTGCAGACCTTCCTGGTGAATGTTACGTTTGCTTTAAAGTCGGAATATGACTGTTACAAAGATGATTCGTCACATTTTATTGACTTTAAACAGTATTTTCTTAGCTGTTTCCACTACAGTTTAACTTCTAATGTAAGTCATTGCTAATAAATAGCTTTCTAATGAATCTAGATCATTCTAGATGTTGGGAAGTAATGGTTGTAACCATATCCATAATAGCTAGCAGACCTCCATCTGCTTACACCTCCCGTCCTCCCCCCAGTTCTTCCTGGTGGACACCAAGTTGTTCCTAAGCCATCTGAGAGATATAATCTCTCCAGCATGCCCCTGGGTGTGCCCTGGGGCCTCCTCCCAGTGGGATATGCCCAGTACACCTTACCCAAGAGGCATCCTTGTCAGATGGCCCCAACAGCAACTGAGGAGTAGTGATTCTCCTCCAAACCCCAGCTCCCCACCCTCTCTCTGCTCAGCGTTCAGCCACCCTTTCAAGGAAGCTTATTTCAGATTTTTTTGTGTTTTTGTGTGTTATGTAAACTCCAACACGACATAAATCCAGACACCAGACCAACCACAGCGATGCTGGGTCACGAGGGCTGGCTGCCAGGTTCTCCGGTTCACCACAGGAGTATCAGAACAGATGGAGGCTCAGGCTCTGTGCAGGCCACTCAGTGTGTTTGGCATGCCTAAATCTCACATCTACTATTTTTTTGACTACAGAAGTTCATCAATGTATACAGCACAGAGGTCTTGGGTTAAAACCTGCCACCCAGGTGAGGCCTCTCTCTGCTGAAAAGCTAAATTGATCAGAGGTGTGGGATAGTTGTCTGTCTTCATGTTTTAGCTCTGTGACAGATTATTTTCCAGAGTATTGCATACATTTTGCACTATGTCAGCAGCCCTGCCATGACCCTAATTTGGATAAATTGGTTAAGAAAGTGGTTGGATAGATGAACGGTATGAAGGTGTGCTGATGCTTAAAAGAAGTGAGAGCACTCACTGCATACAAGTCAATTTGATCAATGATAATATTTATTTAGATTAGTAACAGAGAGAGCGTGTGCTGATTGATTGGTTCAGGTGTCAATAGTAATAGTTGAAATGACATTTAAAGAACAGCGAGTAACTGATTGGCTTAGAAAAGGAGATAATTGGAAAAAGTGCAATTTCCCGAGGACGAACAAAGGTTAAATGTTACAGAAAATCTCTCAGATTTAATTTTCGCCAAAGCTTCATCTATGGATTGTTGATAATGTTGATGACAGCTTAGAGCTGAAACGCTTCTTCTTAAATCATACAAGTCAATCAGTTTCCCTGTTTATTTCTGAGCATGCAGTGCCTCAATGTGTAGCTGGAAACTGATCTCACTGCAGGGATTCACCCAAACGTCCTGACCTGACTTGCACCTTTTATGCTTTCAAATACAAAACACAATTATACAACACCAGCATGGGTGGTGAAGCTAGGCTTCATACCCCCCTCACTTCTACTCTCCACAGTGTGTCTGCAGTCTCATTAAGCCAAACAGAAGACTTCCCCAAAGTATGAAACCTTACCAAAACCAGGAATGGAAAGAAACCCATTTCACTTCTGACTCCACGATGTCACTGAACAAGAATATTTTGAGGACTATCCAGGTGTCTGGCACAGAGACAGATGAATTAGACTGTGTGCCCTACAGTCCCGGGTCATGACAGATCAAAGAAAGAAACTTTATTTCAGAATTTAGTTTCCAGGTTGGGTCACGTAAGTATTCCTTCACATTGTTGGGTTGCATATGAATGTTTTCTTTGTTTATTTCTTCATTTTTCTTTCTGATTCTGAAATAATTTCTTCTAAGGTGTGTTTGAAGTGTGCTGCAGAGGTTCCGATCTTATCTTACAAACTTTAAACACAAAGTTACTCCGCCAAGTTAATCTTATTCATCTCTAACATTTTATTTTACGTTTTATGTGTGTTTTACGTTGGGTTTGCGTTTGTTGTGCTGCAGATGCATGGAGGTTAGTGATGTGAGACTGCTGTCAATGGCTCATATCTGCGGAGACCTCATATGTGTAACAGGACACTAAGAGTCCAATCTGCAGTTGGTAAAATGTGGAGTTAGAGAAACTGTTTACAGAAACATTTTTCTGTAGTTTTATATATGTTCATTTTTCTTAGTGTACTGATCCTTGCAAATCTGTCTTTTTTTACCTCAAGGTGACATCACTGCGTCCTGTGTGGTCACTAATTTCCTCTCTGTATTTGTTGATGCATTACATGGTTAAAGGTTTATTCTTGACCACTTTGCTCTATAAAATAGCAATCTTCATTTTTTAAAATACATACAGACCCCAACATAAACAAAGAGCAGGGAAAGCAACATGCCTCAACAATGTCCCTCCAAAATGCTAAAAATAAAATGAGTTTTTAGCTACGTGTTTCCCTGTTTCTAAATATGGCTGCAGAGTTTTGAGGCTTTTTTTCCACTCTGAAAGTTTTGACTTTATAATTTTGGAAAATTTACAGCTTTAATCTTTTGCCCGTAAATTTATATTGTTATTATTGAAATTTCTTCCTTTCCTTTTGAATTTTTTTCCTTTGGAATATTGCATCTTTTTTTCATCCTTTTTTTTTCTTACACTGGTTTTAATTAAATACTGAAAAACAGCCCCAAACCAAAAACATACAACCATATATTTCTGACATCATGTGCTAAATTGTGAAATAATTGTATAATCTACCCCACGTAGTGCACAGTGTACATACTGTATTGTGGATATGGTACACTCCACAGTATACTAAAGTATGCGGGGTTGTCTATTAATTAGCAGTTCAGTGGCGGCTCACCGCTGAAGCAAAGTTTCCTCCTGCTGAAAGGTTTTAATAACGTCGTTGAGCTTTAATTTCACCAAACTTGATTCTTGAGTCTGTTTTTATCTAACTGCTGCCTCCTGAGTTTCATTATTCTTTCATCAGTCTCGGGGGGGAGGAGGTGGGTGTATTGGTGGGGTTGGTAATCATAAACCATGTCAGGATAAATACACGAGTGCATTCACTTTGCAAATGAGGCGACTCTCACTCACTCTGTGCTAATGTTTGCTCGGCCCGGCTGATTGATGACACGCTGATCTGCAGACTCTCATCAGCCTGAATATGAGGAGCTTCACATTCTGACCACAGCGAGTAAAGTAAATAAAGCAGAGCCGAGCTGTCACTTCTGCTCTGATAGCATCGTTCAATATGCTGGAGGTGGGGGAAGAGAAGGAGGAGTAAATTTCAGCTCATTTCAGCTTGTGGAGCTACGCTTTCCAGATGAAAAAGTACCAACATGAGTGAACAAGCAAGTGTAAAGGAAAGATGATTCTGTTACAGAGACTGCCCCACTATCCCAGTACAGTGCAATGTTACTCTATATATAGTTTGTACTTTCAGCTCATCTACAGCGATGTTAGTATAAATACAACAGGAGCTTACTACAGTGCTCACTACACCTGGGCTTCCTGGTGCTGGCTGTTAAATGACATGAGTGGTTGTGTCTGTTGAACCAGTGCCCTGTGCTGTTTTTATAGGTGGGCTCACTGTGGCCTAAACCCAAAGACTGTATATAAAAGACGAACATTCTGGATCCTTTATATCTGGCAGCAGTGGGCGACTTCCACAGCAGCAGAAAGACTTCTGCTCTTTGGGGACAGGGGTGATACAGCCAATCACGTTGCTGCGCAGACACATGCTCACAGTAAAGATCAACAACAACAGTTTCAGCTGTGCGTTGGCACACATATCAGCTCTTTACTGTAGTAAAAGTGTAAATGGCTGGATTCTTATGTAGTGCTTTTCTACTCTACTTGAGGACTCAAAGCACTTTGTACAACATGTCTCATTCACACACAGTGATGTGCAGATGAATGTATCAGGAGCAAAGGTAAGGCATCCAAATATGGAATATCAGTTTCACCTGTTATCCCTGAGCTCATCCACAGGGGGAAAAATCTCCACATTACATTCTCCTTCGCTCACATTTGGGCTTCACCTTTCCTCATGTCTAGTATGAAATAATCCACTCAGTGAGAAAATGGATATTTCGTGGTAAGAATGTTTACACCAAAGAAAAGAAGAAGAGTAATCTTCCTCGGAGGCTCAGGCACACATCAATTTAATCAGGATTCCTGATCGTGCTTTGGCAAGATTCTTAGTTAATTTTGTGGTGTGTTTGTGATGCACGTGTAGGAACTTGTCATCTTAGAAACTGTCTGTTTGTGCTTGGAAAAGAAAATAAACCTCTTAACCCTGATATAGCAAACACTAACATTGCAGCTAAGTGGTGGATTTCTCCGTTTCAGTGCAGCTAGCCAACGGCGAAGAATGAAATGTGAACAGTACATCCTCAGTTTGAACATAAACTCTGCAGACAGGGGCAGTGCAAAAGTGGAAGGTTTAGTTTCCTTGTTTTCCACTGAGTTACCCGTTCTGTCTCTAGTTAGCTAACATAAACTGTTAGCATTCTTTACTAATACAAGGTGGCATTACTCATGCTTTAAAATCTTAAACCAGTTATTTCTTCAATCCAGCTTCACAAACAACATTAAATCAATGACAGTTCCATAGTCAAAATTGGCCTTATTACATGTAGTCTTTTACGTCCACTTAAAGCTGTGGCCTCCAGTGCAACTGGACTAATTTTTTTTAATGATATGGTAACTCCTTTGCCAAGAGGTTGGGGATGCTCAGTATAAAGTCACTACTATTCGCTCCCAATTTTGAACATATCGCTTTTAAAAAGAGTCAGCTGATGTGTAGGCCTGCTATCTTTGGTGGATTGGTCCCATTGGCTGCACCACACTATCACTAATAGAGCCACTAAATTAAAATTTGTCATGCAGACTCAGTGTTCATATTTTAAAAGCATTTGGGGGCACTGAGGGCATCTATGTGACAAAAGCAGGAATATTAACTTTGCTTTTTCCTGAAGCGGGTGTATCCAATCGGAAATAGGCAGCCCAGCAGTGACAGTTCACTCGCTCTGCCTTCGGCTGCTTTGGTCTTTTTTTTTTCTAGAAGTTGGTTCAAATGTGAACACTTTTTTTTCCCTGTGTTTCAGGTTTTTCAGCTCGTCTCAGCCTGCAGGTGAGATGTCAGGCCTGCTCTCCTTTCATGGCACCATCAGCATTACATGAGATGTGTTTGGGAAGCGTGGGATTTTTCAGCCTTGCGTTTCTGTTTCACCTCCAGCCTGAACTACCGCGCACAAATTATTCATGTGGTGTCACGTCAAGGAGCTGCTGCAGCATCTGCCTGCGGGGACAGCCTCAGTGTGTGTGTGTGTGTGTGTGTGTGTGTGTGTGTGTGTGTGTGTGTGTGTGTGTGTGTGTATGTAGTAAACCAGCTGGGGTATTGTGTGAGAATGTGTGTTATGTAAGGGTGTGTGTCTGTGTGTATGTGGATGTGTGTGTGTGCGTGTGTGTGTATGTGTGTTGTAATTCCCACTCCAAATCAAAGTCTCTGACAGCTGCCTTAATGCCGGCTGCCTCTCAAGTGATGAAGGACCTGCTGCTTGTCGCCGCGGATACCTCCATCACCCTCCTCCTCCCCCCTCCCTGTTGACGGCGAATCAATCACTCCATCCGTTCGCCACTCTGTATCCCTGACACTGGCATGTATAATTAAAGTTTATTCCCCCGGACCGACCTCCCAGCTCAGCCCATTCCTGCAGCTTCCCTCAACAGCCTGCCACTACCACAGAAGAAGATAAATATGAAATGCACATTCATATTTCACAAATCAGAGTGAGAGAGGGGAACCGACTGCCATGTGGCCGAGTTCTCAGAGAAGGCCTGCTGTTGCTCAGTTATCGCACAGATTCCTGGACAAATGATCCTTTAGATATTAGGAGGAATGATGGGTAAGTGTTAAGACTGAATTTTTCATTTTACACTGAGAGCCTCTTCACAGTGTGAATGTTAGCTTTGCCTTCAAGTAAAAGCCAGAGTGTCCAAGAAATGACCACAAAGGGGCCTTTTTCTGGCCTACACATATCTATAGATAGATAGATCTATCTATCTATAGATATGTGTGTGTGTGTGTGTGTGTGTGTGTGTGTGTGTGTGTGTGTGTGTGTGTGTGTGTGTGTGTGTGTGTGCGCGCACGCGTGTATAACAAGTGTGTGTTTGTGTTCTTTAAATCCAGATTTAGTACATGTATATACACTCATATTTATTATGTTTTCCACTTCTGTATTTCCCCGTAGTTACACCTTCAAACTCAAAAGGACCTGGATTTATAATGTCATTTTTTTTAAAAAACAACACTAGACTGAACTGGGCAGTGCAGATCCATTAATCCATTAATGATTCATCCATCTATGAACCATGAAGCCAGTGCCAAAACCTGCAGTTCCTTTAACATCCAGCAGAGGCTCCAGTAGTGAGTCAGTCCCCATAGACTCCAACAGCTAAAATGTTCGACTTTACAGACAAAACAAACATGTTTACATCCTCATACAAAAAACTATTTTTGGTCTCCATTGACAATTTACACTTTCTTTACAAATGTGGGGACTTTCTGTCAAGGTTAAATTTAAAGTCATGAATAATTGTACAAATTGATGCTGAGTTGAAGTTGCGTCTGTTAGACTTAATTTTAGCTAACTACAGTCCCTGAACTGAACATCTCAGTCTTATTCATGCTCTTAGTAATTTTGGAACATTTTCCTGCAATTATCTGACAAATAATATGGCTGTGTTGCATTTTGTTGTTGTGATTTGGCACTATATAAATAAAATTGAATTGAATTAATTTGAATCAAATTGAATAGCGCTACCTGTACCTTAACACTTAGCATGCCCAATTACCGTCTGAACAACAGTCAACGGTTGACAAGAATTTTTTTTATTGTAATGGAGAAAAAACAGAGAAGGCTTTGACTGGGTAAAACAATTAGCAATAAGAGCAGGCTGTATGCAACCATCCATCCATCCGTCCATTCTCTTCCACTTATCCTTTTCAGGGTCACGGGAGCAGGGGGTGGAGCCTATCCCAGCTGTCTTAGGGCGAGAGGCACACCCTGGACAGTTCACCAGTCTGTTGCAGGCTGTATGCAGTTACAGCCAAATGCATATTCCTTTTTCTTCGTCACCTTGCTCACTTTGATTCTGGGGTTTACATTGCATGTTGCTAATGAAGTTTAACCATCACAGTTGATGTGATCTGCATCACAGCGAGGTGCATTTGCATCTCCAGATGGGTGAACATCATATTTGGCACAGAATCAAACTATCTGAGGCCGATCCGCTGAAACACAAGTGATCAGCTACTTAAAAACAGATTTGACTGCTTCTAAACCAAACCTTGTGTTGCAGTCGTGAAAATATAAGCCCTTTAAAACCATTTTGACAGTGCCGAGAGTTACTGGCAACATGTAATTTAACTCAAATGCGGAGGCAGAGAGAAGAAATGTGGTTAAAAGGCAGACTTCCTGTGAAGAGGTGGGACAGCAGAAAGAGACAAGCAGCTCAGCGGGACGCAGCAAACAGGTGCCGGGAGAGAGCGCAACAGGTACGAGGAAAACAGAATGGGAGTGCTGGAGCAGCAGAACTGACGTGATAGAGCTGAATGAGAACACTATTTATACACACTCTCTGAGGCTGATTAAGAATGAGAGGCAGCTGGGGGGCCAGGTGACACATGAGTGGGTAAAGCGATCTGTAGAGGAGGAAAACTCTTTCAGTGGCCAAAGTCAGTTAGCATTTAAAAATGTCAAACCTTTTCCGGTTCCATTTTTATTTTTAATTTGAGTACCTTACAAACAGTGATTCTTACTGCATCTCAGTCATGAAAGACTCAAAGGAAACAAAGGTTCAAAGATTTATGCAGCACAAAAGAAGGAATTTTGGAAGAAATTCATACAGTGTTTGTGATTAGACATGATTGTCACAGAATGCTCAACTTTTACAGATTCCTCCTTATTTTCCGCATCCTCAGTTCCTTTCCTTAGCTTCTATACTCTTTATGTCTTAGTTCCCCCCAGCAGAGATACGAGTGGTGGAGGTGAGGAACTGATGATGTCATGATCTGCTGTATGGCAAGCAGGATCTGGACCGAAATGCAGGACTCAACACACACAGGGATAACTCAAAGAGGCAGCTTTAATTGCACTGTAGCAGAAAATAGACTAGAAACAAAAATCAAAAACCAGAGAACTAGAAACTAAGGACGAGGGACAACAAGGAACATGGAGGGAACTATACACACACAGCACATAGAAGCAGTACAACGGACAGCAGACAACACAGGGCTTAAATATACAGAGGGATAACAAGGGAAGGAGACACAGGAGGAGAGCACAGCTGGGACTAATTAGACATAAAGAGACCAAGCAAGCAAAGCAGAATACATCGCACACAGGACAGGGACTATCAAAATAAAACAGGAAACAGGCATGGAGACGCGGACTTGACAAGTAGGCATGACTGACTGTGGAGACACAGGAGATGAACAAACACAGAGACTAAATACAGACTGGGATAAACACTAAAAGAGAGAGAACTAAGATAGCTGAGAACAAAAGAAAACAACAACAATAATCAAAGAATATGATACTAGAACTGAAACACGAATAGAGGCAGAGGTTGTGTATTAAAAATATAACTGATATAAAAACTTCTATAATTTTTTTAATACTTATCAATATGACATACACAGTAAAGAACAAAGTTTTATCACCTTGAGTTACTGAAGCAGCTCATCAATAAAAAGGAGTAGTTTGTATGGTTTGTATGTTCCAGCTGTGGCCACACCTCTTTATTTTCTACCTGAAAGAAGCACTTCTGCAAAGAATACACCTGTGTAGCCTCATCTCTGTCTGTCCTCCACACGCACGTGAACTGAGGCAGCCTTCAACTTTTCATTCTAGGATTGATTTCAGGGTCATGGGCAGGAGGCCAGAGCCACAAGTTAGAGAAATGAGAAGAGCCCATTGTTTGTTCGAGTTGTAGATAAAAGCGGTGTGGGTTAAAATTGACCCATATTTGTCGTGACACTGTGTTACGGTACAGAACCAGTACCAAAAGTGTGCACAGGTACCTATGACAAAACAAGATGTGGCTCCATCACTAAAGTGGAGCAGGGATGAAGAATGAAGCTGAAAATATGGTGGTAGGTGGAAAGAACTAGAAATTTGAACGGCACTGGTCTGGATAACAACTACAGTAAGACACTGAAATGACTGAAAAGAAGTAAAATAGAAATACAATAGAAATAGCCTTAATGGTCCATCATTGGGGAAATTCAGGTGTTCCAGTAGCAAAGTGACAGGCAGAAGGGGCATGCAAATTCATACAAAAAGAAAGAATATAAAATGAAAAAAAAAAAGAAATAAGATACTGCACAGTAAGGGTTTTTTTTAAATGTACAAAATGTGCTCCAAATTTGTGCTTAAAAAGTGATACAGCAGTGAAATGATTGGCTTAGAGACAGAAATAATGACCAAACATATTCAGTTTAATACAAAGATATCAGTCAGCTGATGTGATACAGTACCACTCACTGGAAAAGTAAAAAAGAAACAGCTGGAGAAACAATTTGCAACTAATCAGGTTAACCAGCAACAGGCCAATAACATGACCTGGTATAAGAAGAGCATCTTTCTCAGAAGTAAACATGGGCAGAGAGTCGCCAATCTCCAATTCACCAAAAGACTCTGAATATCTCATTATCTGCAATTCATAATATCATCAACAGAGAAATCTTTGTGCAAGGGACAAGGCTGGAAATCAATACGAGATACTCATGTTCTTCAGGCCCTCAGGCAGTAGTGCATTACAAACAGGCATGACTCTGTGATGGAAATCAGTGCATTAGCTCAGGAAAACGTCCAGAAATCTGTGAACACAGCTCAGTGTGCCGTCCACATGCAGGTTAAAGCTCCATCATGCAGAGAAGGAGCCAGATCAGAATACGATGCGGAGATGCTGCCATCTTCTCTGGACTAAAGCTTGTAATGCACTGATGCAAAGTGGAAAACTGATCTGAGGTCAGTTGAATCAAAATGTGAAATTCTTTTTGGAAAACAGGGACACAGTGTCCTCCAGGCTAAAGAGGAGAGGGACCATCCGGCTTCTTATCAGGAGTCAGTTGAAAGCCTGTATCTCTGATAGGAGGGTATCAGTGCCTATGGAACTGGCAGCTTGCACATCTGGAAAGAAACCATCTGTGCTAAAAGGTATATCCAGGTTTTAGAAATTCAAAGCAGAAGAGTCTGCCTGATATCCAGACTAAGATTGGTTGCTGAACCAACAGGAAAAATGTTTAAGTTCAATTTGAATCTTTGTTCTGTTGTAAATAAAATGTGGGCTTATGACATTTGTATTCTGTTTTTATTTACATTTTACAAAGCCATCACACTTTAGGGGTTGTATAAATGCAGATATTTCAGCATCTTGATGCATGCTCAATCATCCAGGTAAGTAAATCTCCTCCAGGAACCAGTGTTCCTCGGTTTGAGCGTGGAGTCAAGGAGGCCATTTACGTGAAAAGGGAAAGACCATCTCTGAATCGAGGAGGGAGCCTAAGGGTACAGCTTTCGCCATCATACAATGCTGTGATTGCAGCCATTCCCCAACTCTCTGTGAATGGTACTCATGGCCATTGATCAGTGGTTGTTGATCAATGGTCATGAGAATTTGCATAATTATGATTAAGGAACTGACCTTCCAGCCCATTGTTCCTTCAGTGGGCTGGTTTCAGTCATTACGCAAATTCAATTCAATTCAATTCAATTTTATTTATATAGCGCCAAATCACAACAAAAGTCGCCTCAAGGCGCTTCATAGGTACAGAGAAAAACCCAACAATCATATGACCCCCTATGAGCAAGCACTTTGGCAACAGTGGGAAGGAAAAACTCCCTTTTAACAGGAAGAAACCTCCAGCAGAACCAGGCTCAGGGAGGGGCGGGGCCATCTGCTGCGACCGGTTGGGGTGAGAGAAGGAAAACAGGATGAAAGACATGCTGTGGAAGAGAGACAGAGATTAATAACAGATATGATTCGATGCAGAGAGGTCTATTAACACATAGTGAGTGAGAAAGGTGACTGGAAGGAAAAACTCAATGCATCATGGGAATCCCCGGCAGCCTCGTCTATTGCAGCATAACTAAGGGAGGATTCAGGGTCACCTGGTCCAGCCCTAACTATATGCTTTAGCAAAAAGGAAAGTTTTAAGCCTAATCTTGAAAGTAGAGATAGTGTCTGTCTCCTGAATCCAAACTGGAAGCTGATTCCACAGAAGAGGGGCCTGAAAACTGAAGGCTCTCCCTCCCATTCTACTTTTAAATACTCTAGGAACAGCAAGTAGGCCTGCAGAGCGAGAGCGAAGTGCTCTAATAGGGTGATATGGTACTACAAGGTCATTAAGATAAGATGGGGCCTGATTATTTAAGACCTTGTATGTGAGGAGCAGGATTTTGAATTCAATTCTCGATTTAACAGGAAGCCAATGAAGGGAAGCCAAAACAGGAGAAATATGCTCTCTCTTTCTAGTCCCTGTCAGGACTCTTGCTGCAGCATTTTGGATCAGCTGAAGACTTTTCAGCGAGTTTTTAGGACATCCTGATAATAAAGAATTACAGTAGTCCAGCCTGGAAGTAATAAATGCATGAACTAGTTTTTCAGCGTCACTCTGAGACAGGATATTTCTAACTTTAGAGATGTTGCGCAAATGGAAGAAAGCAGTCTTACATATTTGTTTAATATGTGCGTTGAAGGACATTTCCTGGTCAAAAATGACTCCAAGGTTCCTCACAGCATTACTGGAGGCCAAGGTAATGCCATCCAGAGTAAGAATCTGCTTAGATACCATATTTCTATGCTTTTCAGGGCCGAGTACAATAACCTCAGTTTTATCTGAATTAAGAAGCAGAAAGTTAGCAGCCATCCAGGTCTTTATGTCTTTAAGACATTCCTGCAGTTTAACTAATTGGTGTGTGTTACCTGGCTTCATGGATAGATAGAGCTGCGTGTCATCTGCATAGCAGTGAAAATTTATGCTATGTCTTCTAATGATGCTGCCTAAGGGAAGCATGTATAATGTAAACAACTGGTCCTAGCACCGAACCCTGTGGAACACCATAATTGACCTTAGTGTGTGAAGAGGACTCTCCATTTACATGTACAAATCAGAGTCTATTAGATAGAAACCACTATACAGTACCTGTAATACCTACAGCATGTTCTAATCGCTCTAATAGGATATTATGGTCAACAGTATCAAACGCAGCACTAAGGTCTAGCAGGACAAGCACAGAGAATGTACTGTTTATAAGATTGGGGGAACCTGCAGTCAGCTGAGACTGAAGAAGTCACTTGGATGAGTGACGAAACGTTTCTCCCACTGAAAACGCTACGTCCAGATGAACAGAATCAACATTTGGAGACAGATATTTCAGCAATAAATAAGTCAGCATTAAAGTTAAAGTTTTAAATATGGGCTCATAATCATTCATAGATGATGAATCATTGAACCTGAAGGTTCAGTGGGTGTTGACACTGAGTCAAAGGCATCCATCATCATCACGGTCCTGAACGTGCGTATTATATTTACTTTAAACCTCCCTATTAGAAAGACTTCTGTTTTAAACTGTTGCATTAATGGTGTGTTTATAGACTCAGTCCAAGCTCATGGGTTTAATCTCAGATAGCAGAGTATCTATCTCTAATTGGTATGTCTGAAGTTTAAAGATGTGCAAAATTTCTGACATGAAAATCAATTGGACTGCTAATGCCAGCTTTCATATCGTCTCGTCTCAGTTATTGGCCTGAACAGTCTAACGGGACAATGGATCAGATCATACAAATAATGTAAATGGCACAAAACAGTGTTGCTGTAAATACAGAACAAACACTCTCATATTTGATAGATGTTTAGGCTTTTTAAAAGGTAAAAGATTATTTAGTACTTATTATTTAGTGAATCGTGTTCTATTTAATCTCAACAAGCTCCTAAAAAAGTCAGTGATCACTGTCGGCCTCTCTTTGTTTTTATTACCCCTGTTCATTTTAAAGCTCAGTTTTTAAAACTGCAGCAGTATAGTAATGACTAACCTCGTATTGTGGATGGATTAT
Source organism: Oreochromis aureus (assembly GCF_013358895.1). Classification (NCBI taxonomy): domain Eukaryota; kingdom Metazoa; phylum Chordata; class Actinopteri; order Cichliformes; family Cichlidae; genus Oreochromis; species Oreochromis aureus. The sequence goes on along the minus strand of NC_052943.1, from coordinate 28,197,116 downwards.
CTCAGTTGTTGGGCGACCATGGTTCAGGGGGTTGGGAAGCTCATCTTGTAACGGGAAGGTTGGCGGTTTGATCCCCACCTCTTTCTGTCTTGGTCGTGGTGTCCTTGGGCAAGACACTTCACCTACTGGTGATGGCCAGAGGGGCCGATGGCGCAATATGGCAGCCTTGCTTCTGTCAGTCTGCCCCAGGGCAGCTGTGGCTACAACTGTAGCTTGCCTCCACCAGTGTGTGAATATGAGAATGAATGAATAGTGGAATTGTAAAGCGCTTTGAGGGTCTCGAAAAGCGTTATATAAATGCAATACATTATTATTATTGTTCTTCAGACTGAAGTTTGGTCTGTTTACAGCATCCTGCCATGCGATTGCATTTGTCCCTAAACATCAGGAACCCTCACATTAACTTTTATCAAGTGGAAAAAAGTTAGCGTTCATCCTCCAGCTTCACTGTGTTTATGTTATGCTAATATAGCTGTGTAGCTAGCCACCACTTAGCACATCATTATATACCAGCTAGTCCAACTTCAGTAACCCTACAAACGTCACTGCTGTTTAGTTTCCTGTCTCCATTTATGCCTGAAGTGATGCTGGACGCTTTAATTTTTCAGAAACCCCTCAGTCAGAACATGGTAATCTTTAGATGGAAACTAGCGAGCTAACTTCCTGCTAACTTCAAACTCTGTTAGACTTCTGTTTTCATGGATGCCTGGATGTTAATCTTAGTTGTTACACCTGGTAAAGCAGAAACACTGATCATTTTATTAAAGATGGAAGAATTTAGACAGTATGCCAACTCTCACTGATGCCACAGTGTTCCTTAGACTTTGGGACCTAAAGTGGAGTTTGGACCAGGAAACGTCTAATGACGTCTGACTTAAAGAACGGGTTGCAGTATGTATGCTGTTGTAGTCCATCGTCCAACTGTGCAAACACACAGTTAAATTTAAACTCCTTCCAGTACAGCGGCTAGCTTCATGTGTCTTTAACCACACACACAAAGTTTTTAAAAAATAACAGCAGGGAAATTTTCATTTTGTGTGTTTTTAAGTTTAGCGGTTTCACAAAGAAGCAGCAACTGGTCTTAAAAACAGTTTTCTGTGAAGGTTAGGACGTGTTGTCCTCTTTATTTTTAACTGTAATGTGGAACAACAAAACAGGATGAATGGGAAAGGATGCAGCTGGATGTCTGGGATAGCTGCTACCCATAACTGCACATACTTCTGTTTCTCTTTTTATGATAACGAGTCCATTTTTTTTCCTATTTAACACTTTTTACTTTGCTCCAATTAGGATACTGAAAAGCAACAATTTCATGTTATTTTGACAATTATATCAGCACCAAAACTGAATAAAAAGTGAGCGGCAGTGTGTGTGTTTTCTACCTGTGTGTGCTTATTTGTGTGTTTCTAGGTGTATTAAAGAGAAAATGGCTTAGAGTATAATTCAGGAAACCTCAGACCTCAGCTTAGTTTCCACACACACACACACACACACGCGCTCACAAATGAAAGAACAAAGAGTGATTTCCTCATTAGGAGCGTTTTTAATGCATGAAGAGGTAATTTATTCATGAAAATGAACAAATGATTTATTCGGCCTGAAACTTTTAGCAGCCGTTGTTTTCGGATATACGTTATTATTGTTATTATTGGCGTCTTGCTGTGGCGCCACTTTATCGCTGCGGCATTATGTATGCACAGCTGATTAAAAGAGTTTTGATCACCTCTGAAAATTACAGTTTTAACAGGTAGCACTGGTAATTAGCGAGCGCCAGCAATGTTACTCACAAGTAAGCAGCTTCAATAACACGTCCTCTTTTTTTTCTTATGAGCTTTACTTTTTTAATTCAGACGTTGGCTGCTCTTTTCCACTCTTGGTTCTGCTCATTTTATTCAATTCCATTTTTTTTTTACCTCTGGTTATTTGTCTTCTTGTTCTTCACCAAACTTTTTCACCTTGTTAAAAAAAAAAAGTTTCTCAAAAGTGTTGTTTTCAAAGTGCACCATACTTATTCCTCCTTCTTCTTCTTTCTGCTGCTGCTTTAATGCTCTCCACAGCAGATCATCTGCCTTCTTCTCCTCCTATCCCAGCATCCTCCTCTGTCACACCAACCCTACATGTGCTCCTTCACTACATCCATGGATTCTCCCTGAGATCTTCCTCTTTCCTCCTGCCTGGCAGCTCCATCTCCATCATCCTTTGTCCAGTATATCCACTCTCCCTCCTCTTCACAAACCATCTCAGCCTGAGTTCTCTCTCTGATGGACTCTATACGTGTCCATCATGCCCACTCCCAATGAACACCTGAGAATCTTCAGCTCAGCCTCCTGCCTCCCTCTCATTCACAAACATGTATTCTCTCTTGCTTCTTCTGACTTTCATTCCTCTTCTCTCCAACTCATACCTCCATCTCTCCAGGCTCTCCTCCACCTGCTCTCTACTCTCACTATAGATCAGTGTTTCTTCAAACATCAGCATCCACAGAGACTCCTCCCTGAGCTCATCTGTCAGCCTGTCCATGGCCTCTGCAAACAAGGAGCTCAGAGCAGATCCCTGATGTAATCCCACTCCCAACTTGAACCCATCTGTCACTCCTACCACACACCTCACCACTGTCTCATAAATGTCTTGCACCACCCTTACATACCTCTCTGCCACTCCGGACTTCCTCATGCAGCAACACACTTGCTTTCCTCGATCCACAAACACACAGTGAGGCTCCTTCTGACCTTCTCTAAACTTCTCCAACGGCACTCTCAAAGCAAACATCACATCTGTAGAGCTCTTTCTTAGCACAAAGCTACACTGCTGCTCATAGATCGTTCCCCCTCTTCTTAACCTAGCTTCAACAACTCTCTCTTTTATTCAGTGTATAGCTCTTCAGCTTCATGCCTCTGTTGTTACTACAGCTCTGCACGTCTCAAAGTGCTCTTACAAATAATTTCTACATTACGGGCTATTTATCACTCAATGTGTACTACAATCATTAGAACCACGTTTTTTTCCCGATGCTGTGTAAAAATATTTCAGTTCATGTCTCATATTTTGAAATAGTGACTATCCATTCATAGCTTAGCATGGCAGAGCCTCTCAAAAGCCAAAACTACACAGTACAATTCAAACCCTACCAGCCTGCCCTCCCAGGGGAACCCTCTGCATCTCCAAGAAGAAATACTGTAAAACACACATTTTATTTCCATTATTTAAATAATTTATGGGCCCTTGTTGCACTTTGGTGTAGTGTGAGCAGTTATATGGGCACACTGCTGTCTTTCATAGTTTATCACCTCTGCTGTCACCAGACTTCATTCTGTGCCAGGCAGAGTAATGCAGAAATAGCAATGTTGTTAGCCTGCTGTAAGTGAAATAAAAGCTTCCCAGCTAGTGTTGATGAAAAGATGCCACCTGACTCCTTAGCTGAATGCGCTTAACAGACACAGGACGACAGGCTTTAACCTTCATTTCAGAGGTACAAAGGTACAACACTGAAGGCTTCGTTATACTCTGCTGTCGACACTCGACGGTTGAGCAGCCATTCCTGTTATGCACTTTGAAGTCACTGCATGTAGCACATGTTTAGTTGGTACATTAACACCTTAATTCAAAATTTAACTGTGTTTACTGACATTTTCTTTCTTCTTAATATCTGAAGGAACCAATTTTGTCATTTGTTCTGCATCTCTGCTTCTCTTGTCTGACACTCAGATATTAGGAGGTCACGATCACAGCAAAATAAAAGCGTTAGTGTGCAGGATGATGAAGCCTCAGAGTTCATGGAGTGAGCACAATTTAGGTGAGAGAGCCTTTGATGGATATTTAACACAGAGAAGCTTAGTGAGGTTAATCCTGCCTTTTGTTCAGCCCGTATAGGCGACCGTTCAGAGCTGTCGAGTCGGCCGATAGCGTCAGCTGGGAGGAAACTTCAAAGGTCGAGGGCTCGAATGCTGTCTGGTGTGCCTGCGGAGCTGATAAAACCCCCACAAAGGCTCTGAAACAACGGCGAGGACCTCGGCCCTCACTGACCTCGACACCAGCAAACGGTAGACGCCAAAAAAACACCGAACAGTTGAAACATTTCACTGAACAGAAGTTGGAAAACTGCAATCACATCGGTATTGTCTTCATAAGGAATAACAGATTTCAAGGGATTATTGCAGAAAAGTACCCCACTGAGTGCTGAATTCTTAGTCGGGAAATAAATAAAACAGTATTTGAGTTTTTCAAGCTCCAAAAGCTTCACACATTAAATATTTGCTGCTTGTCTTGCTTTTATATAATTGTAACCTGTATATTTTTAAGGTTTGGGAAAGTTGGTTTTGGACATGAATATTTTACCATTAAAATATTGAGATGTCCCATTTTTATTGTACCATGGGAGCTATGAATAGTTTTTTATTTTTACATCGTTATGGTTATCTTATGGATACTTCAATACCCCATGCTGTCATATATAAATACACTGTGTGTCCTCATCTGCCAACATGCTAATCTGCAGCATGAGGTGCATTTAATATATGTGCACATGGCTTATAGTTAGGGGCGCGGCCTCTTTGCCTGACAGGTGGGTGTGGACACAAGCAGCTGGAGCTGCTAGCTGTCTGCTACTCTTCTCTTTAGCTAGTTGGAGTCCCTGAATTGGACCTCTGGACGGTGTTTGTGCCGTTGGAGCATTTCTACTGACATTAGCTGACCAATTATATACTTCTGTGAGGTTACTGTACTAACAAATGTCCACAAAGTCTGATCTCCAGTTTTTGTGAGTGAGTCTTGGTAATTAGAAGGGACGTTTGTGGATGCAGACTAGCTAGTGTTGTTAGCTGATAATTTAGCACGCTGCTCACTAACCAAACATGGTCACTTGTCTCCAAAAAGCCAACACGATGAGGCTTCAAAGGAAGAGCCCGTGATTGACACCTATCACTCATGCCACAGACATGCACATCATGAGAGTTCACTTTAAGAAGTGCATGTGTGCATGCTGGGACAGTTTTCACTAGAAGTGCTATCAAATAATAGCTAGTCGAATAAATCTTGATCAAAGTGTCAATGCTTTACTCATTTTTGTTTTATCCAATGCATGGGGACAGCACAACTTCATCTGAGGTTAAAAAAAGGAACCCTCAAATTGGCTTAAAAAACTAATTATCTGAAGGTGAAATAACAGGATGGTTTTCATCTGATAACAGCATGTTAGCCTAAATTAGCTGAGCCACATTTGGTGAACAGGGCCCTTGTGAAAGCTGTAATTCTGCCTTGTTTTGCTCTCCAACAACACACACACACACGCACAGTGCCTGTTGGGTATATTGCCCCGGTCATGATTTTTGCAAATGAAGCTGGGCTGCAAATCACGGCAGCCCGGCCTGAATCAGCAGCTCTTTCATAAATGCTGATTTCCAGACGGTGCATGTTCTCACAGATCTGACAGAGTGCTCTGCACACTTAGGCCTGACTTAGCATTACTCCGCTGTGAGTAAAGACAGCTGCACATAAATACAGACTGGGGAACTTCTACCCAAGCTATATATAAACTCTGCTTTCATCGCAGCAGAGATGATTGTTGGCCTCATAAATAACACTTTTTTCCACATTATCATGAAACCAGCGGTGCCACCAGATGCTATAAACTCTTTTTAGAACTGTGGTGCAATCTGACTGTTTTTTTAACCTGATGTTTTTTCTCTGCTTCTGTGTCATCGGATTAAATGGAAAAGCTTCGCCTATTTTCAATGTGCACAAATACATCTCTATGTTAGCCAAGCTACTAAAAGTAGTCATGGGTGAGAAAGAGAAAAATAACCATTACTTGTGTAAGGTTTGGTGGGTGAACCCATCTCAGCTTTGAGGGGAGACTGAATGAACAAAGAATACTGTTGCTTCACAAATGATAAGAAATACATACAGTAAGGGGGTTTCCTGCACAAACACCCAAATCTGAGGCCTCCACTGCACCCTCTAACTTCATGACGAGTGCAACTCCATATGGAGTCACACTCGTGGCTACAAAAAAGCTTCTTAATTAAGGGGCAGTGTCTAAATAC